>NC_134589.1:16210681-16532727 GCF_037038515.1 Microtus pennsylvanicus | reverse complement strand
ACTTTACCCTCAAGTAATTTGCTCTCCAAACTGAGGCCAGAATAGCCCTTTTGTGAGTCAAGCACCTTGCCCGCCATTGGCCATGGCTCAAGGATGGCTTGACAGGCTGCTGGGGGCCACCCTGGGGGCAGAGGTTCCCCTTGGATACTGCTGACCTCTGACCTGAGAGAGAAGAAAGCAGGGTTGTGAAAAACAGTTTGTGGGATCTGTTGGGTTCTTTGAGTAGCTGAAGGAATGAGGCCCCAAATGTTCAGGGTCGGCCAAGGGTGGTGTTTGACATTTATTTTCTTGAGTGTGCGTGTGCATGTCTGCTTACATGTACGCATGCGTACATCTGTGAGGGAGCGTGTGTGCGTGCGTGTGTGTGTGTGTGTGTGTGTGTGCGTGTCTGCTTACATGTACGCACGCGTGCATCTATGAGCGAGGGAGCGTGCGTGCGTGCGTGCGTGTGTGTGTCCCTACCAGCCCCAGGAATCTACCTATCTCTGTTTTTAATTTTTCTCTTCTTTCTCTGGTGTCTGGAGTTTTGCCAGAGCCCACGCTCATAAGCAACTTTGTCCGACAGTGTCTTGGGCCCTAGGGCTCCCAAGACACCATGTTCTAAGCCTCCCTCCTGATGGCCCTGTCTGCCCAGTGGTGGGTTAGAGTGTTTCTGTAGTTTTCTGAAGGATCAGGAAGAAAGCTCTGGGCCTGGCTCCTTGCCTCTGGAATGCAGGTTCTTGTTCTGGAGCATGTGACAGTCTTCTATCTACTGGCGGGACTCAGTTCAATAAACACCAAAAATCTCTTCTATGTGCCAGGCTCTTTGCTGGGCCTCCTGAGTGGCAGATGTCCTGAGACCTGTCCCAGGCCTGGGCAAAGGGCATTGTCTACCAAACACAGAGCCCAGCCTTCATTCCAAGGCCCGGACTGGTCCGGCTTTGGCCACCTGTACATCCAGTAACAGCTCAATGGATCCATGAATGAACGGGCAGACGGGGCGGCTCTCCAGAGAACAGCATTCCCCCAGTCGTCAGAGATGGCCTCCTCCCAGGTACCCTGGCAGAGCTGGACTGGCCCAGTGGGCAGCTCTCTGAGGCCGCAGGGGCAAGGAGCCAGCCAGCCTCACCACATGGCTATCCTGGAACAGAACTGCCCAAACCTGGCCAAGCTGCCTGGAGCAGTGGGGCAGGAGACTCTGGCAGACACAAGGTAAAGAACCAGCACCGTGGGGGAGACTAGTAAGGAAATGGCCAGGGAACGAAGAAGCTGAAGAGGGGCCGGGGGTCGGGCCTGAGATAAAAGTGCTCAGCATTCCTGCAGGTCCGAGTTTCCTCGGGAGAGTACTGCCAAGGGGCCCCTGGGAAAGGCCATCTCCCTTCAGAATGAATTCCACCCAGGGGGAGGGGACAGATCCCCACCTTCCTGGTGTGGAAAGCAAGCATAGAGAGAGGAAGGAGTCACTGGCAGGCTATTTATGGTCAGTGTGGCGTCAGGGTTCAAGGCCATGTATTCAGAGGGTCAAATACTGGTCTCTTTTATCAGCTGGTAGAAGACTTCAGATGTAGCCTTTTCTGGGGATCCCAGTCAGTGATTCTTTTCCAGTCCCATCCATGTTGTCTTTCTCACTTCCAGACACCTCTGAGATCTGTGGGGTGTCTAACCATGCAGTGTGGGGACACCTGGCCTCTGTTACTGTGCTTCCTGGTTCCCTCCCTGGAGTCCGGGGAACACGCATGATGTCCTCCATGGTAAGGACAACAGAATAAGAAGCCCGATCTTCCCTTGCTGTTCCTGGCCTGCGGCTGCTGTCTATACCCCTTGTATAAGATGTATTATATGAAGTCTTCCATGTAGTGTTCCACACAGTCTCCTTTCCCTCAGATGTGTTAAATAATTGCTAGTACATGTGTTCTCCCTGCTCAACGGCCTTCTCATTCTTTTTAGTTCCCCTCTCCTGGACTCCACAAGCTACCAAAAATTCCTTCTCTTCTCTCTTCTCTCTTCCATAACCTAAAAAAAAAAGTATATGGGTGCTTTGCCTGCACATATGTTTGTGTACCACATGCATGGCTGGTACCCACAGAGGCCAGCAGACTCTGGAAGAGAACATCAGATAGCCTGGAACTGGCGTCACAGAGGGTTGGTGCTGGGAATTAGGTCCTCCAGGCAAGCAGCTAACACTCAACCACTGAGCTGTCGCTCTAACCCTTATCTAGTTTGTTTTTAAGCATGCCTGTCCCCTCCTCCATGGTTCTCAGTACCAGTTCTTAGACAAATCCTCACTCAACCTTAAAAGGCCCATTTCTCTGTGCAGCTCAGAGCTTAAATCACCCCAAGTCTCGTGGGTCTTTGATTCCTTAGATGCAATGAGGAGAAAGATCACGGAGTCTACATCCACAACTGATCCTAAATGGGATCCAGCTTGCCCCAGCCCATGGGAGCCTGAGATGTGTCAGCTTCTGGTGGTGGGCAGCAAGCAGAAACGAGGTGGGGTGGGCGGTGGGGTGTGGCTCAAGACTGTCAGTCTTGGAGGGAAATAAACACAGCACAGAATGGGAGAATAAAGTCAGTTTACTGAATGCAAGGCTCCACTCCACGCAGGGTGGGCTGAGGCCTGAATAGGGACCCTCAGCAGTAGGAGCCCAGGCGGTTGGGCTGCTAGAGTTGCTGGGTCCACTTGGGCTGCTGGACTGCCCACTCGGGACTTGGCAGTTTTGCTTGTCTTAGCTGGGACGAGGTTAGTCCCTGTGTCTGCCCCTGAACGGAGTGGCACAGGTGACGGTAACTATGAGCACACTGGCTTCAGTTTCAGTAAAGAGTAGGGAAGAAGGGAGGCACAGGGAGGCACAGGAAGGGCTTCTGGGTGGAGGGGTCTCTGCTGAGTTCCACGACCAGCTCCCTCCTAGATGACCCGGCCCGGGTAAACACTGCTTTCATTACCATCTCCCGTCTCGGAACCTAGAAAGCAAGACCATCTCTCAGGCTCCAGGGCCACAGCAGACTTCAGAATCTGCCACACGGGCCATGGCACCACCGCCCTTCCTTCTCCTACCCTGGCCCCAGGGGCCAGCCACACACACAGAAATGGAATATAAAACAGTATGGGGGAACAGACACTTTAATCCGGGGCTGGGGAATCTCTAGGACGGCTGCACCGGGGCTCCAGCTGGGTCAGGGGCAGCTGCTTTATGAATCTATTTCAGCCGTCTCTGCCAGCCAGTCTGGTGATAACGCTTGTAGACTGAAGAGCTGGCAGAGAAACCTTTTCTCGGGACGAGGTTTCCAAGTTAACTCTACTGCCTAATGTGATTGGGGGGGGGGTGATGGCAAGGAACAGGGCAGGGTGGCATTGGGAGGGGGTGACCAAAAGGTCCAAGTACAGCAAATAGACCAGGAGAGGGGCTCCCTTATTCTGGGGGAAACCCTTCTTCTAGATGCTTCTTTTTGTCTTGGTTTGAGGAAGCATTCCAAGACTATGTGGAAACACCTTATGACAGTTGAAGCAGTGCGAGCAAGGGACAGGAGGAATGGCACCCGGACCCTCTTATCACTGCTTCTGGTCTCAAGGCCGCCCCAGCTTCCCTTACCCACGCTGTACCAGTTGGCTTGTCTGTGTTCTGCTCATCACCTTTATGCATATCAGCAGGTGACGCGGCCTCTTCCTGGCCTTAGTCTTGGCTATAGTCATGGTCATTTGTGCCAGCTGGGAAGCAGCTGTCGGAGAAGCTGGGTCAGGAGCCCTAGAACAGGTTGGCTCACACGTCTAAGAATCTGCCTGAGATGCCCGCACCTCAGTGTTACTGGGGAGGGGGCCGGTCTTTGGTTCAGTGAAAGGTACTCAGGAAGAAGGCTGGCGTGGGCACCACAGGGCCACAAGGCAGCTGGCACCCTCTCTGCCTGATGTTTTGTCCTTTCCTTCTGTGTTTACCTGGACTGAACTGGGGTGGCAGGTCACAGCCATGACTCAGTGCTGGTAGGCCATGGTAACCAAATGCTGCCAACCAGGTGAGTCACGCCCGCCTGTGGGGGCCAAAGAAGAAGCGTGTGGCCAAGGGGGAGGGCTGGCCTCCTCTGGCTCTGCTTCTCATGCCTGACATTTGTCTTGATAGTAGCTTTGGCACAGAGACAGGGTAAGGGCTGCCAGTGGTCAGTCACTGAGGACAGCATGTTGGTCTCTTTGTCCTGGGCTCTGCACAGCCGGGACTAGCTACCCTCCTCCAGTATTTGGGGGAGTGTACAGGACTAGGGGCAGGTAGAAGGAACCTGGCCTGTATTTCCAGGAAAGAACCGGCCGCCCTAGGGCCTGCCTGCCTGCAAATGGTCGATTCTGGAGATGGGCCAGCTCCCAACTGAGATAGCGAATGAGTGGCAGACAATTAGAGGGACCATCTGCACGGGAGCAAGGAGAGGGAAGCAAAATCCCCTTGCCCTCTCGGTGGAGGCTTATTTTTGTTGTTAGTGGTTGAGACAAATGCCCTGAATCTCACTATACAATGCAGGCTGTCCTAGAACTTGCGGCATTCTGCATGGGCCACCACACCGGTCAATATTCCTTTCTAAACATCCCCTAGGGAGAGCAGCCTCCTGTGAAGCAGGCTTAGAAGCCAGGGCTGCTCTTCTGGTCCTAATCAGTGCACAGACCCTGGGTCTGGGGGAGCCCTCCGCGGCTGCAGGATACAGCAGTCGGCAAGGGGCACTAGGGGGCGCCCCTGCCCAGCCGAACCTTCTCGGACGCGCCCGGCCTCACAGGTTCCGAACCGGGTAGCGCTGCGGGCGCCTCCAAGGCGGGGCGGGGCCCCGGGCGACAGGACCCTCTGCAGGTCTCCCAGCTAGGGACCAAGCCCCATAGCCTGTCACATCCCTGTATGAGCACAAGAGCCTTGCCGAGGCCACGCTGGTAACCCGTGTGAGGATGCCTGGCCGAGGTGCGGTCCTCGGGAGGCGGTGCGCGCAGGCGGCGACACAAAGGTCTTTTAGACACCGCACCGCCGCCTTCCCTGCTGCACCCAGGCAGCAAGCTGGGGTCTGGGGACGACTGCTTGAGCGATCCTGGGGCTTCACTCCTGGGGCTTCCAGGCCGTCGGGCAAGCTGATTTGGACCCCGCAATCGCGCGGGTATTGGGGCTCCAGCAGCTCCTTTTGTATAGAGAAGAAAGGGCCTTTCCCATCTCTGAGCACTGTGAGCCTGGCTCCCTAGGACTGCGTGCCCTGAATAGCAAGCTGGTTTCTCTAGGGTTGCAGTCGAGGCCCCACCCTGGGAGCTCTAGACTGGTGCAATGTCTCTTCTGGTCAGGTATTTATTTGGGGGGGGGGGCGGAAAGGGGCCCACAAAGCATCCCCGCAATGGGCTGCATCAATCCTGTCCGTGGGCTGTGCGAGAAAGACACATTCCAGAGCCCCACCCCATCGCTGGAGTGGAGTCTGTGGGAGGGCCCAGGAATCTGTGTTTAGGGTAAGTTCTCGAGATTGTTGATGTCAGCGTGGGAGTCACTCTCCTAAGCTTTGGGGCAGGGTAGGCTGTGGTAAAATTTCTCCTCCGAGAACCCAGAGAAATGCAGTTGTCACATCCCTGCGACACTTTCTCTGTAGACAGAGTCTTAAGGCTTGCCTCAGCGCCCTCTGCTTTAATTAGACTCGTCTTCTCTAGGGAGACTTTCTGTGGAATAAGGAACCTGTCTGAAGGAGACAGGAGACCTGTTGGCTTTGTCCAACCTCGAAATCCAACAGACCTGCTTGATGGTACTCAACGACATCAGAAATCCAATCAAAACGCTTGCCTAGTAATGGCTAACCAGCCTGCTTTTAGGATCTGGGAAGGAACATCCCAGACAGGATCCTGGCAGGAAACAAAAACAAAAACAAACCCAGAAAACCTCATCAAATGCCGAGTGGCACAGGATCCTGTGGAGGAAAACACTCCTTCCTCCTAGCTGACCCTTTTCCTTGGCTTCAGGATGAATTAAAATTCTTATCTGTTCCACACCCAGCCTTCCTGATTGATTGTTAGTGAAGGCTAGCATTTCCCAAGCTTTGTGGGGTTATTTTTGCCTCTGGGTGGTGGTCATGACTTCCTTCCACAGCATTGGGCTCAACACAGGAACAGAAATGGCTTAGCAGACACCCTTAAAGGGAGCAGGACAGGATGGACCCCCAAACCTACTTTCATTTTCTTCCGGTCTGGGTTGTGGGTAATTTCTTGACAACTAAGAGAGAGAAGACAATGAGACATGAATTGTTTTTACAATGCAATTTTGAACAGATGTACAACTCCCTGGCCTCAGACTGTCCTAGGGCTCCCTGCCTCTCTCTCACTAAGGTGCTCAGGACCAGGGCTGGTATTCTGTCCTGGTGGAGCTCAGCTTGTCCTGAGGACAGCGCAGTGACAACCCGGGTCACCTTTGCTGTTTTGGGGCTTCTATATTTGGCAGTGTGAACAGACTTGCTTCCTTTTAGCAATTGATCTGAATAGCAGAATCCCTTTCTGATGGTCCCGGCACAGTTTCCAGGCTGTGCTAATTGGCCGCTGGCCTCACCACTGGCTTTTAAACAATCACTTGTATTCTCTGCCTGGCAGGAAGCTGCCGACCCATCCAGGCCCTGGGCTCTCTTTGTTCTGACTTTATGGCATTTTATGCCACAATAAGAAACGCTGTGTGCTCCATGGGAGCCCATTGTGCCAGGCTGCAAGGCTGTGGGCCCTGTTGTATTGGGTCTGGTGCTATTTCCCCCTGGGAAGAACAGGGACTTTGTGACAGACTGGGGACAAAACAAGGGGTGCTGGACACTGTTACTGGCCTGGGCGGAGGTTTCCACAGGCTCTTGTCTGTGCCCAAGGGAGGGCCAGGGGAGAGATAGGATTTCGTCTACAGTAGCAGGTCCTGGCTATCTGTGAATTATACATCAGGACTGTGCTAACCTCCAGAGCCACATGCTCTGGGCCACTGGGGGACCTCACCTTACCTCGAGATTCTGTGCCAGGTGCTCATGTCTATTAGCCCTCACATGACGCTAGGGATCCCTGTCCTGGTGAGCAGAGGTCAAAGGGTCAAACCTGGTCTTCCCATGTTTTGGGCAGATTTGACCCCTTGAAGCAAGAGATATAGTGTAAATTGGGATGGCCCACTAAGGCAGGAATGGACCCATGGCGCCCTACCTGCCTCCTAAGCCGGTCTCTGTGCTCCCTGACTTCTGCCACTAGCCTGGCATTTTGACTATTAACAGCACACCTGGGGCAGAGGACGAAGAAGGGCATTCTCTCCTGAAGACACCAATAACCAGAGACAAGAATCAGACCAGGAGGCACGTCATGAAGGGGGTTCTGGGGGAGCTGACCCTAGATGACGGAGCATCCCATGTGGGTATGAATTGCCTATCAGACTAGAGGGTGAACTAGGCAGCAAAAGCCAGTGGTCCCTGGAGATGCTCCCACCACAGGCACCTGACACGAGGAAAGGAAGGGTCAGCTGGCTGCGGGGCACCTTCATGGACTAATATCAGTGCCTCCTTCAACTGATCCTCTACACACCCATACGCGTGTGCACAGGCACACACACATGCACACACACACACACGCCGGGGGGAGGGTATTTATCATCCATACTCCACGCTGGACCCTTATCTCTTCACACCACAGCAACAGCCGCCAGCTGGCTCTTCCAACCTCCCCTCCAGGTGTCTACTGCACTTATCACTCAAATACCAGAATGTCCTTGTTTGTCAATCCCAGACTGGAAGCTGTCCAGTAGCCTCCAGAGCCACACCCCAGCCTTCCAGCCAGCACCCTGCCGACACCTCGGGCTCACTTCCTGCCAGCCCCTGCCATGAACCTTCTCGGCAGCCTGAATGTGTGGCATTTTACACATCTCCATGCCGCGCTATCTTCTTCTGTGTGGAGTACACTTCCCCAGCCACCCACCCTAGTCCATCTGCCACTCTCCAAGATTCAGTGTAAGCATCACCTCCCTTGCCGATCAGCTAACAAAAGCCATCATGGCAGCAACATTGTCCAATAGCAAGGATTGAGGGCAAAGGGCAAACCCCCTGCCCGATCAAAGGCGGGTCTTCCCCAGCAGCAGCACCAGAGAGCCTGGCCGAGCTCTGCCCTGGAGGAGGGAATGAGAGCCCCTCATCTCATCTCCCCATCCTGCGCTTCCTCCAGGTCCGTTTTCTATCACAGTACAAATGGGTTTGGGATCCCCTTGGTCACACATGTGTGCTCTCAATTAAGTTAAAGATTTGCTTTATTTTTAAATTGTGTGTGTGTGTGTGTGTGTGTGTGTGTGTGCGTGCATGTATCTGTGCACATGAATTCAGGTTCCCTTGGAAACCAGAAAAGGGTGTCAGATCCCCTGGAGCTGGAGTTACAGGTTAAGCTGGTAACCACACTTAGTCTTCTGCAAGAGTAAGACTCCATTGGCTGAGCCCTATCTCCAGCCTCACGCTTTCTCTCCATTGGCTGAGCCCTATCTCCAGCCTCACGCTTTCTCTCCATTGGCTGAGCCCTATCTCCAGCCTCACGCTTTCTCTCCATTGGCTGAGCCCTATCTCCAGCCTCACGCGTTCTCTCCATTGGCTGAGCCCTATCTCCAGCCTCACGCTTTCTCTCCATTGGCTGAGCCCTATCTCCAGCCTCATGCTTTCTCTCCATTGGCTGAGCCCTATCTCCAGCCTCACGCGTTCTCTCCATTGGCTGAGCCCTATCTCCAGCCTCACGCGTTCTCTCCATTGGCTGAGCCCTATCTCCAGCCTCACGCTTTCTCTCCATTGGCTGAGCCCTATCTCCAGCCTCACGCTTTCTCTCCATTGGCTAAGCCCTATCTCCAGCCTCATGCTTTCTCTCCATTGGCTGAGCCCTATCTCCAGCCTCACGCGTTCTCTCCGCAGATGCCCAGACCAATATGGCAGCGTTTGTCCTCATCACCTCTGCATTCCCAGGATATGATTTAAAAGCCAGCACACAGTAGGTGTGCAGAATAAACGAGTATGCTTTGAATTCTCTCTACAGATTTGTACTGCCCTTTTCTCTAAAACGACACTCAAGATTCGCTCCGTGAAAGAAAGAGATTTGATTCAGGGATTCCTTGGCACTGAAGCCCGTCTGAGCATTTCTTGTGCACCAGACATTTTCCAGGCACTGCAGAACTGTGGTTCCATGCTCAAGTTAATAAAGAATGACCACAGCCCATCCCCACCCCCACTCCCCACACGCACACACCACCATTTTGTTTGGCACCCAATGTCCCTGGAATCCATAGTGGCCAGTGCACGCTCTCCAGTCAAACACGAATCGCCCTATGTCTCAATGAGAGGCAGGTCCAGAGGCCTTGTTTTATCTTCAAACAGCACAGAAACTCAAGGAGGAGACTGTCTGTTGCTGGGACCTTTGAAAACCCATCAAGTCTCAACTAGGGAAGGTGTGGTATTTATTTCACAGCCTCTCTGTGCTCACTGGACCTGTGGCTTCTTCTACTCATATGCTGTTTCCCAGTTATTGTTATTATTATTTTGGTTTTGTAAATATGAATCTTGTTTCTCAACTGTAAGCTCCTCAAAGAAAGGGGACATCATGGTATCACATCAGGTCGTATAGTCACTTTCTTTGATTGTGTTCCCTCTTGAAAGGTAACTGCCGTTGTCAGCTTGATCACATTAAGAAGCACACAGGGAGCAGGGTGGTGGTGGCGCACGTCTTTAATCCCAGCAGAGAGAGGCAGAGAGAGGCAGATCTCTGTGAGTTCGAGGCCAGCCTGGTCTACAGAGCTAGTTCCAGGACAGGCTCCAAAGCTACAGTGAAACCCTGTCTCGAAAAACCAAGAATGAAGAGGAGGAGGAGCACATAGGGCATTAATGAGGCGCACATG
The DNA here is from genome assembly GCF_037038515.1 of Microtus pennsylvanicus. Lineage (NCBI taxonomy): Eukaryota > Metazoa > Chordata > Mammalia > Rodentia > Cricetidae > Microtus > Microtus pennsylvanicus. The sequence continues at coordinate 16,522,885 of NC_134589.1, read as the reverse complement.
GGTGTGTCTGTGAGGGCTTTTCCAGAGAGCGTGAGTGGAGCCATCCCATGGGCTGCTGTCCAGGACTAAATAAAGAAGAAGAAAAGGAGAAGCCAGGCATGGTGGCACACACCTTTACTCCCAGCACTTGAGGTGGGAGAGGCAGACATATCTGTGAGGCCAAAAGCCAGCCTGGTTGGTCTACATATTGAGTTCCAGGCCAGCTGGGAATACACAGAAAGTTCTGGTGTGTGTGTGTGTGTGTGTGTGTGTGCGAGAGAGAGAGAGAGAGAGAGAGAGAGAGAGAGAGAGAGAGAGAGAGAGAGAGAAAGAGAGAGAGAGAGAGAGAGAGTCAAAAGAGAGATCCAGTTGAGTGCCAGCATTCACCATGCCCCCTGGTCTGCTGAGACGTGAGCGGGCCTCCTCATGATCCTGCCATCACAGCCAAGCTTGTAGCACTAATACACTTTTCCTGCTGTGACGATGTATGTCCCCTCAAACTGTGAGCCAAAGTAAATCCTTCCTTCAGGTGTTGACTTTTTTTCTTTTTTTTAAATGTGCTGTATCACAATGATAAAGTAACCACCCCAGCCCCTGGTATTGCGAGTGCGTGCTGGAGTGAGGGATGATGGGCAGTGCCTGTCACGTGCTGGAGTGAGGGATGATGGGCAGTGTCCGTCACGTGCTGGAGTGAGGGATGATGGGCAGTGTCCGTCACGTGCTGGAGTGAGGGATGATGGGCAGTGTCTGTCACGTGCTGGAGTGAGGGATGATGGGCAGTGTCCGTCACGTGCTGGAGTGAGGGATGATGGGCAGTGTCCGTCACGTGCTGGAGTGAGGGATGATGGGCAGCGCCTGTCACATGCTGGAGTGAGGGATGATTGACAGCCACCGCCACTGACAGCGCCTGTCACAAGGTCTCTCGTGAGACACAAACAAGAAGCCTGATGGGAATGGTTCCTCCCATGCTGCTAGCAAAGGACTGAGGTTTCTCTTCCAGGTCAGTGCTTCTGTTTTGGCAAACGCTACCCTCAGGTTCTGGGAATCCTGAGAAAAGTAGTAAGAGGTGGATTTGACACTTTCTACTGCCTCCAGCTTTCGTGTAGATGTTTCTTTTTTAAAAGATTAAAAAAAAAAAAGAGCCTTTGAATCGTACGTACGTGTGTCTGGGTGTGGGCATGTGTACGTGAGTGCAGTAACCATGGAAGGCCAGAAGAGGGCGCGAGGGCGCGGATCTTCCAGATACTGGAGTTACAGGCTTTTGTGAGACCCTGGTATTGGTGTTGGGAACGGAATTCAGGCCCTCTGCAAGAGCAGCAGGAACTCTTAACTGCTGAGCCCTCTCTGCAGCCCCTGTCGAAGCCTCTTCTTCGCTGGCTATTTATAACCCTTACTGCTTTGTGCTGGGACTGGGTGAGGCGTGCTCCAGGGTTTCCCAAGTTATATGCGAGCTGAGGGTGAGAGCAGAGAGTTGCCTGCCCCCTTCTACCTCTTCTGCTCTGGCTCCCAGCACACCTCTGGCAGAGCTCACTCCTTTTCCGGAACAGACTGGCCAGGAGTTTCCTGGGTGGCAATGCTGTAGGACCTCGGTTTTCATCCGTGGGACTGTGCTGTCTGTATTCTCGTATGTGCTTTGTAGCCCCGCTAGCCGGCTGATGTTGCTCGTGTTTGCTGGCTCGCCAGGGCCATCTGTAACCCACATCAACCCTGAGGCTTTGAAGTTCAATGTGAACTAAAAAGTCCATTAAAAGTTGCGGAAGCATGAATATGAAGTTACAGAAACATTAACAAAGGACCAGTTCCTGCTCCCAGTACTTTTCCTTTTTTTTTCTTTTTCTCCCCAATTTAAGTATCTCTATGAAGGATTTATGTCACCATTAAGACCATGAGGAAGTTAAGGAAGGGCAGGCCTGGACCACAGAGAGGGTGACAACAGGAGACAGGTTGGCAGAAAGCCAGCCTGTTGTCTTCATTGAGCACGCAGGGTATGAGGGAAGAATTTAACTGAACATAAATAAATAAATAAATAAATAAATAAATAAATAAATAAATAAATAAATAGGTCTACAATTCCTGTGACCTGCGGTTTGAACTCAGCATTGAGTTAGGGCCTCACATCCTGGGTCCACCTTGAATTTGCTAGGTACCTGAGGATGACCTTGAACCTTTGATCCTCCTATCTTTGCCTCCCAAATGCTGTCACACGTCACCAATCCTGGCTTGTGTGGTGCTGGGATCAAACGCATTGCTTCATGGGAGCTAGACAAGCACTTGGCCAGCTGAGCTGCATCCCAAGCTTCCAAATCCAGCGTGGGTTTTGCTGTTTTGTTGTTGAAATGGGGCTTCACCACATAGACCAGGCTGGCCTTGAACTCAGGGTTCCAGGTGTGGGGATTAGGGGCGCGTGCCACCACACCTGGCCCAGTGGGAGGGGTAGTGTAGAGAGTGTGGAGAAAGGCTGCGCTCCAGCCTTCGGCAGTGATGCTGTAGGGAGATGTCGGGAGTCCACTCGAGGAAGACAAATGCAGAAAAGGCAGGGTAAGAGAAGGAGGAAGAAGGGAGCAAAGAGAAAGAGGGGTTCAGGGCTCCAGTGGCTTGTCTACTGCCACACCGGCTCACCCTCCTGTCAGGCCCCGACAGGAGCAGAGTTCAAGAGTGAGGCCTCCAGGGGTGTCCTGGAAGTCTCAACACTAGCATTGCCCTCAGCCCCTGGCATGACTGGGCACCTTCCCTTTCCTCACGGAGTGCTTGTTTCATGTGGCATAGGAAGCCATTTGAAGAAGTGGGAAGTTCCCTAGGGCTCAAGCTGCTGAAACGTCAGAGGTCCAGTCAGTGCTGACCTTGCTAAGTGGCAGGGCCAGGCTTCTCCCTTCATCCTGTGCTATTATTGCCGGCCCCACCCTCTTATTAAAGAACAGCCGTTTCAGTACATACATGGTCATTTGCCAAATGGGGTCATTATCAACACCGTTACTTCCTGGCAGCCTTAGGGACACACACACACATACGGAGGTATATTGTACCCATGCCATCCTTCAGGGACACACACACACACACACACACACACACACACACACACAGAGGCATATCGTACTGGGGTATAGAACAGCAGGCAGAGCTGACATCTCGGAGTATGACCGCGCTCACTAGGTCTCAGGTGTGGAATGCCCTGCTTTTGCACAGATTCTCCTTGCTTGAGCAGAGCACACACCCTCCCGGAGCACACCCTTAACAGCAGCATTCTCGAACACCTCCATTTTGCAGGGCAGGTCTCCCTAGAGACTCCTTCACTTACAGGGCCACCGACGACCTCTTAATTACTGTTTGTACTTGACAGTAAGCAATGATGTGATTATACCTGCCTTCAGCCAGAGGTCACTGAACATACACTTAGCAGCTACTAAATCTTAGGCCTAACAGTGACAGTCCTGGACCTGGTCAAGTGACCGTGAGGACTTCAGGAGATGGCGTTCTGGGCTGTGCTGCCAGGCTGCTCCCATAGCTGGACTTACCCTCTCTCTGGAAGCCCGACTGTAGTTGAGCGTCATGAGTTCTGCGAACCTCTGTTCGTACAGGTGAAGCAGCAGCACCAGGTACAAGCCCGAGTTCATCAGCTCACTCTGTGCCTGTATGTGCAAGAGAAAGTCCGGAAGTTCATGCGGAGAAAGGCCTGCCCGGGGACCAGCAGCCAGAGCAGGAGGAGGCCCGGCTGGGGCAAAGGAGCACAGCCACCCTCCTGCAGTTCTCTGGTAGTCAGGGGAGGAGGCTGAATCCCATCCCGCCCACATCTGAGAGGGTTCACTGAAGCCAGTGCTGTGGGGTGGGGTGCACAGGGTAGAAAGCCTCAGAGCTTGCTGGTGGGACCCGATCACCCCATGTCAGGGAGAGAGCTCACAGACAGCTATGGCAGAGGTCCGCTGAGGGCAGGAGAGCCCGGCTGAGCCACACTGGAGGGAGAAGGTCGTGATGGCAGGTGGTGGGAGGGTGTTAACGATGGTGTGTGTGTATGTGAGTGTGTGTGTGTGTGTAGAGCAAAATTCTCTACTGGCTGGTATGACTACAGTATGTTAGGAGGTATTTGTTTTGCATTTTTAAAAAAATTATTTTTTGAATATTTCATACATGTATTCAATATATTTTGCTCATGCCCACCCCCCACTCTCCTCCTCCCAGACCCTTTCCCATACCTCTTTCTCAGCTTTATGTCCTTTTTAAAAATTTTTTATTTATCTTTTATAACCCACCGAGTCTTCTGTTCCTTAGTTGTGCTACACAGCCCTTCTTGAGTGGTCCCTCCCGGGAGCACTAGTAAGGACTCCCCTCTGCAAGGGGAGGAGGGAGACACCCTTCCGTCCTCCCACCCAATCCCATGGGTGGTGGGGTTCTAGGATGGGCCAGCCATACCCTGCAGACAGAATTCCTCTGCGGGGGTCAGGACCCTTTGCAGCATCCTTGGGAAGGGTGGGAACTGAAGACCATGCCTCAGCTGACAGGGCGGCCACCTGGGGCAGCTCATCTTCTTCCTGCAGCTGCAGATGTGCTCCCGGCCATCCCCCTGTTCCCAGCTGATCAAGGGCAGCTCAGGAAGTTGGCGCAGAACTCAAGTCTCCCAGAACCCAGTGGCCTCCAGGAAAGGCCGGCTCAGAAGCTGAGCAGGGACCGACATGCCCTTCCTTGTGTATTGGCCATCTCCGGTTCTTGGTGTGACGAGTGGCCTCAAGGTCACTGTGCAAGGCCTCTGTACTGTCTCTCAAGACTGAGACTCATTGTTCAAAGCACTTAGACTCCTATTTTTAGGCTTTGAGTGTGTGTGCGCGCGTGCGTGTGTGTGTGTCCGTGTGTGTCCGTGTGTGTGTGCGTGTGTGTGTGCGTGTGTGTGCGTGTATATGTGTGTACACACGCATGCTTTTCTGACCTTGACCCAAAACAGCATCTCCTCCCCCCTCATTTTCTGTTTTATACATCTCCTTCCATTTTCTGTCCACAACCCCTGCAAGTCGGTGCCTACTCCCTCCTTTCAGGACCATCTCCAGAGCCACCTCCTCCAGGAAGCCTTCCTAGTGTGTGCTCCTCCACCCCAGTCAAACCACCTTACTCCTCTCTCCGCTAGAGTATTTTCTCTCTTTGCCAGGGGACGGGGCTTTCCAGAGCACTCTCTGGCAAGAAATGGCGGAGCAACCAGCTAGAGAACGGCTCTGAGCGATTGGGTTTGCCAAAGCATTCAGGAAAATCATTTTCTTTTTACGACTCAATGAGGCCTGGAGGCATGCAGATGGGAAAATTCCCACTGCTTTGTGCAGATAATTTGAAAAGTCACTTCTGGTAGACCATGCCTCTCCTCTGTTCCCGGAAGGAAACCTGTCATGTGAGCCATAGATATCCTTGGCATAAGGAGCTGCCGACACGGTTGCTGCTGACCAATCAAAGAGGCCTGGTGGCAGGTGACTGGGAGCCCGTCTTCCTGGCCCCTGCAACAGTGTGTTTGCCCTGGGTTTCAGGGAACTCCGTATGAGGGGCAGAGCGAGATGTCGTCGGTGCCGTTTTTTTGAGCCACTCTTCCCTCGCCCCAATGACAGCTCACTCTGCCCTCATACGGAGTTCCCTTTGTCACCAGCCTGAAAGGAAGGGGGGCAGGGGAACTGCAAGAGGGGGTGGGGACACTATGGACAGGTGGTCTGAGGGCTTCTTTGTCGACTAGCCATTTCCTTCTTTTCCCCTAGCTCCTATCTTTTGGTTTCTTTAAAATGAACTAATTAGTGGCTGCATGTGTATGCGTGATATGTCTGTCCATGTGTGTGTGTGTCCGTGTGTGTCTGTCCGTGTGTGTGTGTCTGTCTGTGTGTGTGTCTGTGTGTGCATGTGAACACACATGTCAGGGCACACATATGGAGGTTAGAGAAAAATCCTATGGAGTCAGTTCTCTTTTTCCACCTTTGTGTGTATCTAGAGGTGGAGCTGAGGTAGCTCAGCTTGAGAGACAAACACCATGAGCCACCCAGCCTGCCCTTCCTTTGCTTAACAGTCCTCGTGGGCTAGAGATTTGCTCTGACTAAGGCAGCGAGTGCCAGTGTCGGCATCTAGATAACGTACGGCAGAAGCTGATGCCTGGCTGGTGTTTCCCGAAGCCTTAGAGAAGTCAGCCCCTGCATCTAAAAGTGATTAGGGCCTTGCGTGCATCCAAGGTCATCTGTCCTTGGCTGAGACGAAGCAAGGTCAAGCCCGAGTTACAGAGAAAGGACTGCCAGAGGCCGAGAGGCTCTGTGAGCCAGAGCAAACATGGTAGGGGCGTGGCTCTGGGAGACCGTGGTGCGGTTCCAGGGCTGCAGGTAAGATGGCAGCCCAGGGTCATCCAACACTGTGACTTTAGGTAAACAATTTTAACTGCAGAGTGCCGGGGTGACTCCAGTTCATAAAAGGGGACAGGTAACCTCTCTTCTGCCTGTTTCCTGCAGGCGTTATGCAAATTGAGCTAACACAGGTGGCCTTGATATTTTGCAAAACAAACACATCCTGCAGGAGGCAAGAACTGAAAGTGGGATTTCATGGGCACCGTGTCTGAGGTCTGTGGATAGCCCCTTTGTACCTGGACTCCCGGTGTCTGGCCCGGTGCCTGGGGCACAGTGTGTGCTCGGTAAACATACACACAGGTGAAGGAAGAATGCAACCTGGGCTTTTCCGTGACTTTCGTTCCTTCCCTCCTATGCCATACGATTCTCACTCGTGTTCCTCTTCGGAAGGCGATTGGTTGTGTTGGTCCCGGGTACAATCACAGTCCCAGCACTGTGCGGGGCATTCGGTAGCCGCCCCATTGAAGCTCCGAAAGCTAACCTTTTGTATGGTGGATATTTTCCCACAATTGAAAACAAATGACACCTGTCTCCATCCCAGGCCAAGGAAACTTCTGGGAGTTTCACTCCCAAGTTACACCTGGGAGTCAGCATTTGAGCAGGAAGGAAGCCTTGCAGTTAAAGGTTACAAGCTTCCGTGTGGAGTGGCAATCCATGGGGGCTTCTGGCCTGATTTTGTTGTTGTTGCTGTTTATATGAGACAGTCTGTGTAGCCCACGCTGGTTTCAAACCTGCTATGTAGCTGTCAAAATGTTTGCAGGAAAAGGTCTGGATACAGGCTCATGACGTAAGAGTCAAACTGAGTCCCCCCTAGGGGAGACATTTGGGTTAACAATGATCTTATAGTTTTAAAATTATGTGCTTTGCAATTGTGGTTATAATTTTTTTTGGATCATGTTATAAGGGAGGGCAGTTTTAAGTTATAATGGTAATGCCGGGACAATTCATGTAACAAATATTTATTGACTATTTACTTTATAATAATGAATTATATTGACTGCTTCTAGATCAAAACCATGCATTAGGATACAAATCAAGGCACAAATGCAAGCCACATATGCAATTTGAAAAATTATAGCACTCATGTGAAAGTTTTTAAAATCAGTGAAATTAATATGAACAAGGTATTGTGTTAACCCAGTATATCCAAACATTACTCCAATGTATAATTATAGCTATATGTTGCTTAAGCACAGGACACGTTCTGGGAAATGTGTCGCTATGCAGTTTCATTGTGTGACCATCAGAGTGTACTTAAAAAACTTAGATGGCATAGCATGCTAAACATGGAGGCGAACCTAGTGTTTGCTGAAGGGGCACTAGGCGGCGGGGGGGGGGGCATAACCCCAAATCATCAGTGTGACATTTATTTACTCATCAGCATATGTGTGGGAGTGTGTACGGCGGCACACAGGAAGGGGGCAGGGACAACTTTTGGAAGTCAGTTCTCTCCTTCCCCACGTGGGTCCTGGGGATTGAACTCAGGTTGTCAGGCTTGCGCTGCAAGCCCCTTTACCCAGTGAGACATCCCACTGGCCGCAGATTATGTTTTTTGTTTTGGGGTGTTTTTTATTGTTGTTTTGTTTCATTTTCTGTTTGTTTGTTTTTTTTTATATTAATTCTCCAAGAGAGTCTACATCTTGCTTCTAGTTTTGAAGAATTTTACAGGGTATTGTAGATGGAAGTTTCTGTCCTTCTGGGTCCTGAAGTTGAGTCGTTCAGTTCCAAAGAAACACAGAGGCTTATATTAATATGAACTGTTTGGCCTAGTAGCTCAGGCTAATTATTAACTAGCTTTTACAATTTAAATTAATCCATAATTCTTGTCCATATTTAGTCACGTAGCTTGGTACCTTTTCTCAGTAAGGCATTCTCATCTTGCTTCCTCTGTGTCTGGCTGGTGACTGACTCTCTGCCTTTCCTCTTCCCAGAATTCTCTTCATATGGTCACCCCGCCTATACTTCCTCCTGGCTGCTGGCCAATCAGTGTTTTAATAAACTAATACGAGTGACAAATCTTTACAGTGTACAAGAGCATTATCCCACAGCAGAGTATAGACTTCTAGGCTGGCTGGCTTCTTAAGTATTTCATTCCTGAGATGTTGGTATAAGGTTTATCTTTGCCTTTTAAATGTTTAAAAATGATTTATTTTTATTTTAAGTGTATCTAGTTAGGATTTTTGTTGCTGTGAAAAGACACAATGACCATGACAACTCTTATAAAGGAAAACATTTAATGGGGTAGGTTATAATTTCAGAGGTTTAGTCTATTATCATCATGGTGGTATATGGCAGTGTGTAGGCAGACATGGTGATGGAGCTGAGAAGCCTTACATCTTGACTCCTAGGCAACAGGAAGTGGTCTGAGACACTGGGCATGGCTTGAGCATATTGAGATCTCAAGGTCCACCTCTATAGTAACACTTCCTCCAACAAGACCACAACTACTCCAACAAGGTCACGCCTCCTAATAATGCCACATCCTTTGGGCCATTGTCTTCAAACCACCACAACGTGCATTGGCATTTTGCCTACAAATGTGTCTGTGTGAGGGTGTCGGGTCACCCAAAACTGGGGTTACAGAGTGGGAAACTTTCCATGCGGGTGCTGGGAATTGAACCCAGCCCTCTGGAAGAGCAGCCAGTGCTCTTAACCACTGAGCCATCTCTCCAGCCTCTGCTTTTTACTTTTTTAAAGACAGACTTATGTGTTTGACTGTTCTGCCTACATGTACACTATATACATGAAGTGCCCATGGAAGCCCGAAGAGTCAGCCTGATTCCCTGGAGCCAGACAACTGGGAGCAGTCATGTGGGTGCTGGGGACCAAGCCTGGGTCCTCTGAAAGAGCAGAGCTACCCCAAGGGCTCTTCTGGGAAGCCGAATCTCCCTTGCTGTGGCACGAGTGTTAGTCTTGGTGCCCAGGGCCACACTGTTGGGAGGTGAAGCCTTCGGGAATCGGGACCTAGGGAAGGTCCTCGGCCACTCTGTGCTGCTCTTGAAGGAGAATGTTGAGTACCGGAGCCTCCTCCTTTCTCCCTCTGCTTCTTGGCTCCAAAGGAGAGCAGTTTGCTCTCCCACACTTCTGCAGTGCGCTGTTTTCACCAGAGGCCCCAAGTAATAGAACTCATTCAACCTGAGACCACAGTCTCCAGAGCCAGAAGCCAAAGCAAATCTTCGGGTATTTCATTACGGGGATGGAAGCTGACTGACATACCTACTGTGAAGTATGAAGGTGGAAACCTTACCTAGGGAGGGGATGGGATGGGTGAGAAGTGAGGGAGGAAGGGACAGGTCAGGGTAAGCAAGAGTTTCTGCTACCCTCACAGCCAGCAGAGCCACTCGCCTGGGAGGGGGCAAGAAAGCAGCTCAGTTCAAGACAACTCAGTGGCCAGTATTGTTTCAAACTTCTGGAGTCTGACCCCCCAATGGTTTATTTTTGTAGGCATATTTAAGGACAGCACAAGTTGGTAAAACATTTTTTGGTAATGATTAACTCAATCCCGCATGCCTCAAAGCACACAAATCTCCTTGAGGAACAAAGGAAGCTAAATATAGATCAGTAGTGGCTACATCAAAACTCTGTAAAGTCCATAAAGATGGGCTCTACAGATGAGAAAAACAAGCTTCCCGTCAGGGTCTGGGGAGGGTCGGGTGCAGATGGAGTATCTGGTCACCAGGCTAGAAAACACATCTGCCCCAGCCTTCTGGGTAGATGACCAACATTGCATCCTTCCCTTGAGGGAACAACCCCGTGCCACCATTCCAGGTTCCCCCAGTGCCCATCACAAGCACAGAGACCTCTGTGACTTCCACAACGGTATGTGTGAATATTGACTTCCACAACGGTATGTGTGAATATGACCAAAGAACAGTCATACATGTATGGAAATTTCATAATAAAACCCATTGTTTCTTTTCGAAAATTTTTATTTTATGTGATCTACGTGTGCCCATATGTATGTCTGTGCACCACATGCATGCCTGGTATCTGCCGAGGCCAGAAGAGGAGATCGGATCCCATGGAACTGGAGTTACAAAAGGTTGTGAGGTGCCATGTGGGTGCTGGGAAATTGAACCTGGATTCTCTTCAAGAGCAGCCAGTACTCTGACCCCTGAGCCATCTCTCCAGCCTCCAGCTGTTGTTTATGCCAGGTGAAAATACTAATAACTTAAAAATCCACAAAACCTGGGAAGCTAATCTAACCCTACTGTTTAAACAGAGTCTTTGGGGAGGGAAGAGGACAAGATGAGGGCCCATGATGGCATCCTGGCAGACTTACAAGAAGGAGTGAGATCAGAACACACACCTGCACAGATGTGCACACACATGCTGCCTCTCCCTTTTCATGTGATGCATGTCCAGGAATCGGCCAGCAAGAAGATCATCACCAGATATGGGCCCTTGACCCTAAGAACATGGCCTACACAATGGGCTTTCTCTGTGTGTGTTTGTGTGTGCTCCGCATGACAGCCACCGCCCTTGTAGCTTAAAGCCTGTTTCCTTAATAAAGTTGCACAGTCTCACACATTTTGTTATAATATTGACAGATAGATGAAGGAACTGTTCGGGTTTCCATTGCTGCGATGAAACACCATGACCGATAAAACAAGCTGGGGAGAAAAGAGTTTATTTGGCTTACACGTTTGTTTTGCTGTTCATCACTGAAGAAAGTCAGGACAGGAACTCAAACAGGATAGGAACCTGGAGGCTGGAGCCAATGCAGAGGCCATGGCTTGCTCCTCATGGCTTGCTCAGCCTGCTTTCTTATAAAACTCAGAACCACCAGCCTGGTGACGGCATTACCCACAATGGGCTGGGCCCTCCCATATCAATTACTAATTATGAAAATGCCCTACAGTCAGATCTTATGGAGGCTTTTACTCAATCGAGGTTCCCTCCTTTCAGATGATTCTAGCTTGGGTCAAGGTGATATAAAACTAGCCATGACAGTAAGTATAAATTTAATATAAAGATGTGATTTTTTGGTATCTAGTATTTGATTTGGTGGGTATTTATCATCCACAACATGTATTGATTAGAACTAGCCACCTCCTCATTAGTCACAAGTGGCTTGTGGCTTCTCTATTGGAGAGTGGAGTTCTAAATAGGAGATTGTTTGCTGAGAATTAAGTGATTAACTTTGCCTTGGGCATAAATCACCTTCCACCCGAGGTTAATTAACTTTTTCACGTTCTCAGCAATGTAATCCGAATGCCCCAGGAGAGTTTCCTCCACTTCTCCCATCCCCCAGGTCCCCGGGTGTCATAAGCACACGGTAAGCGTTTACTTCATGCTTATTAGTAGGTCCTCATTACCCAGAATAGTTGATGTTTAAGTTGGGGACCATTTCCCCCAAGACCTTGAGTTTATTTTCTGTTGTTATTAAATTACTCCAGCAAATTTGGGCATGGGGCTTGCCCAGACTTCCTTGCTGTTTCCACGGGTTCAGTTGGCTACACCAGCCTCCCCCAATTTGTCCCTAATCGCAGGTGGACGTCAACCAGAATGGCCGAGACTTCTCAGTTCTCTAGTGTCCCAATTTAGTGACATCCTTTCTCAAGAAGTGAAACAAAGAGACTCAAATCCAGATCATGCTCGGGCTTTTTACAATCCTGAGACCAAGGAGCTTAAGTTGCTTTCTGCTTGAACTTCTAACCTACTTTTTTTATTTATTAAAGATTGGTTTGTTTAATTTAATTTAATTTAATTTCTGTGAATGAGCGTGTGCCCGGTGCCCACACATGCCAGAAGGGAGCATTGGGCTTTATGGAATCAGAGTTACAAATAGTTGTGAACCACTTTATGGGTGCTGGGATCAAACCCAGATTGTCTTGAAGAGCAATAAGTGCTCATAGCCACTGGGCCATCTCTCCAGATCCTCTGCCTACTCTAGACCAGGGAGAAGGCAGCAGGGACATGTCTTACCAGATCCTCTGCCTGTCCTAGCCCAGGGAGAAGGCAGCAGGGACATGTCTTACCAGATCCTCTGCCTGTCCTAGACCAGGGAGAAGGAAGCAGGGACATGTCTTACCAGATCCTCTGCCTGTCCTAGACCAGGGAGAAGGAAGCAGGGACATGTCTTACCAGATCCTCTGCCTATCCTACATCAGGGAGAAGGCAGCAGGGACATGTCTTACCAGATCCTCTGCCTATCCTACATCAGGGAGAAGGAAGCAGGGACATGTCTTACCAGATCCTCTGCCTATCCTACATCAGGGAGAAGGCAGCAGGGACGTGTCTTACCAGATCCTCTGCCTGTCCTAGACCAGGGAGAAGGCAGCAGGGACATGTCTTACCCGGGATTGCTGATGCTTGCGGTAGAAGTCGGTCATGTTGAAATCATCCAGGTCAACCAGCAGGTTTTGTTTACACATCTCACAGGTCTTTACAGTACCCAGATCTGCTCCTGGAATCAAGAGTAATAGAATCCTGTGTCAGAGAGTATAGTTCAGAGGTTCTCTCCACACATACACACACACACACACACACACACACACACACACACACACACACACACACACTTTTTTATTCCTGCATTTTATGTAGATGAGTGTTCAGTCTTCATGCACACCAGAAGAGGGAATCAGATCCCATTACAGATGGTTGTGAGCCACCATGCAGCTTCTGGGAATTGAACACAGGACCTCTGGAAGAGCAGTCAAGTATTCCTAACCACTGGGCCGCCTCTCCACCCAGCCCCCTCCATCCCTCCTTTTTGTCTGTGCTGGAACTTCGGATGGGAGGTCTTTTGAGACTGAGCTTGTGTGTGCTATGAATCCCAAGCTTGGGTGATTTTCTGAGTCAATCATCTTCTGGAGAAAATGACCTTGAATCTGAGCTCTGAACATCTTTTTCCCTTTGTGGTCATTTATTATTGGAGCTTCAGGCAGGTGAACTCTCCATGGCCTTTAAATAACAGGTCTTGTTTCTATCTAAATATGTAAACATAAAGGTTCATAGAATTGGAACTGCTACTGGGAAGCGAAGTCTCTCTGGCACAGGCCTTTGCAGGAGGAGTGACCGTTGGACCTGTAGTCTCCCCCATCCCTGCAGACCCAACAGCTGTGCAATAAATCAATTAGTACCAAATCCACAGGAGACGCTATCCTCAGCCAGCAGCTTCGGTACCAGCCTTACCTTTGCTCCCACCCGAGGAAAGGGACGGAATTGGGAGAGAGGGCCCAGGTGTGGATTCCAGACAAGCAGGATCCGGGTCAGGCCCATTTGGAAAAAGGACTAGAAGATTCCCTGTGCTGCTGCTGCACCAGACCACAACCAGCTCTGCTTATGTCCGGTTTGCTCTGCTTCCCCAAGGCAAAAACAGAAGCTGCAGAACCATGGCTGTTCTGTGGAAATAAGAATGCTGCACACACGCCCAACCACCACCACCACTATAGCTGCAGCATTTATAAATGTTTCGTACTAGGAAACATACCGGTTCCTGCATCTATTTAGTGATCAGAACCCTGGGTCCAGCCATCTACTGTGGATATGAAGAAAGAGGACCACAGAGACTGTTAGGGGTGGGGTAAACAACAGTCCACTTCCCCGTGCTGCGTTTGCGTTGCCTGCATCTTTCCTTCTCTCTCTCTCTCTCTCTCTCTCTCTCTCTCTCTCTCTCTCTCTCTCTCTCTCTCTCCCACCAGCAATGCTATTGGTGACTGGGCATCCTATGTATCTTCTATTCTAATCCTGCTTAACATATTCAAGCTCCAAAATAGCATCGTGTTTAGCTTTTTTCTTTTTCTTTCTTTTTTTCTTTTTTTTGCCTCTGCTAAATGTTTAATTGGCTTGGATTTCTAGTAAGAGAGAGCCTTTGCACGGCTGTTATAGAATTTGATCCTCTAAACGACACAGTCCCATGGTTATCAGATTAGCTGTGCCTGCTTGCGAGAGTCCATCACAGTAGACAGGGCCTGTGGTCTGTTGACAGGAGGTAGTGGGGAGAGTCACCGGGCTTTCAGGCTCTCCTCCCAACCGTCTGGATGCAGTTTTGACCTGACCGCAGGTGGCTTGAGGGTCTAGAGAGGTCTAAGAATATACAGTGTGTGGGAGCTGAAGTGAAGAGGGGTTCCAGTGCAGCTGCTTTGGGGTCCCCCGCGATCCTGCCAATAACCCCTCATTCATGCTCTGTGAGTAAGCACAATAAACTCATTGGTTCTCCAGGTTAAACTTTGGTGGAATCACACTTTGGTTTGTCACCTTAGGAAGAGGCAGACACTGTGTCTCCCCAGGGAAGAACAGCCACAGTGACGGCAGCCAGCGTCACTATTAGCCTGCTCTCCCAGGCACCTCCCTCCCTCCCTCCATTGGATTGCGTTCTTGGCTTGTAGATGTGGATTTAAGCATTTGGGTATTGATTTTGTGTTTCTTGTGTGTGTGTGTGGGGGGGGGAGGATGCACCCATGGAGAGAGAGTCAGCTGATATGACTACCCTGATGACATGGTGAGGGATATGGCTACAACCCAGGGGGGCAGGGGAGAGCCCTAGATCTGCCACCTGGGCCAGAGACAGATAAGGATATGGGAGAGGGGAGAAACAGGATCTGGCTGAGGAGTACCAACGCCAGGGAGGGTGGTCTGAAGTACACAGTGGCCATTTTCTACTTGACCACACTGATGGAGCCCCTTTCCGGTACCCTCCCCAGCAGAGATATGCCAGCTCCTCCCTCACTGTGCAAGGCAAGCTCGACTCTCTGCCAAGCACACTGTAGTCAACCTCCATGTGTCTGTATTGAGGTTGTCACTTCCTGGGAGAACGGAGAGGGGGCTTCACGCCCAGCTACAAGATGGTCTGACAAAGCTATCATATGCGAGGCTCTTTGACACAGATCTAGAAAACCAGAGTGAACCGCCATTCACCCGTCTGGCAAACAGGCAGCTTTGCTCGAGTGTTTTTTAAGAAAGATTTTTATTTTTGAGAATGTGTGTGCACATACACGTGTGAGTACCTACAGAGGCCAGAAGGGGGCATCAGATTCCCCAGAGCTGGAGTACCTACAGAGGCCAGAAGGGGGCATCAGATTCCCCAGAGCTGGAGTACCTACAGAGGCCAGAAGGGGGCATCAGATTCCCCAGAGCTGGAGTTACAGGCGGTTATAAGCTGTCCAAAGTGCGTGTTAGGAACTGAAGTGGGACTCTCTCTGCAAGAGCAACAAGTGCTCTTAATCACCGAATCATCTCTCCAGCCATCACTGGGTTCTTAAGTAACACCCTGCCTCCTGCAGATGAAGTAGATGTGCGTGTGTGTGTGCGTGTGTGTGTGTGTGTGTGTGTGTGTGTGTGTGTGTTTGTGGACAGGGCTATCATACACTTGCTGAGGGTTTACTGGCCACCCATGTCGTTTTCTTTCCTCACAGGAGATGAGTTTATCATCTTGTCTAGGCCTCAAGTGGGAGGAGAATGTGCTTCCAAGAGTCTCTCAGATGTAAACACACACACACACACACACACACACACACACACACACACACATCCATTTACCCTCCAGCACAGCATTTAGAGACAGGAATCCTGGCCTTGGCCGCATTTCCCTGACGTTGAGCCATGGACAAGGCCCCCCGGCCCCGCTCTGGCATCTTGGACTAATTCCCCCCCCGCAGCGGGCTTGCCTCTCTCCCTTCCCC
Organism: Microtus pennsylvanicus; assembly: GCF_037038515.1. Lineage (NCBI taxonomy): Eukaryota > Metazoa > Chordata > Mammalia > Rodentia > Cricetidae > Microtus > Microtus pennsylvanicus. Next base: position 16,506,930 of record NC_134589.1, on the reverse strand, counting down.
ACCTACCTGACGTTATCTTCACTTTCAGCCACTTTTTCAGGCACTCTTGGTGAACGAACCGCAAGCTTCCTACACAGCCGCAGGGCTCCAGGAGGGGGTTGGTCGGGGAACCCCCGGCGATCTGACAGATGCGACACAAGTCTCCCTCCTCCTCCTCCGAGTCCTCCTCCAGGAGACTGAAGAGAAAACAAGGCCTCGTGACCAGGAGCCCCCACATTTCCCGAGGTGTTCATGGGAAAAGGAGGGAGGACAACTCCCCATGCCGTGCTACAAGCCTGGGCTTTGACATGTGAGGATTTCTCCAGATGGAGTTATTGATCACTGACGCACACACTCTTATATTGGGCTCCTATGCCATCACTAATAAGTGTGAGCTCCATGGGAGGGACAAGTCAAGAAGTCAGCAGCAAGACGGGGCGTGTAAGTCAGTGGTCACGTGTTTGTCTAGCATGTGGGAGGCCATGGCTTCAGTTCCCCTCCACCCCTCCCCACCCCCGGCCTTAGCCACCCTGAGGAAGCTGGCTGTGTAAGCTGGAAACTCAGAGAGTCATAGTCAGAGCTCCTGGGTTCAAAACTAGTGCAGAAGCTTCGGAGCTATGTTCAGAAATGTAAGCTAGAACTAAAAATTTAAAAAGCCATGTCATTAATCTCTATGCCAACATCTCCACCTCCCTAATACTGTGACCCTTTAAGACAGTTCTTCATCTTGTGGTGACCTCTCTAACCACAAAAGTATTCTATTGCTACTTCATAACTGTAATTTTTGCTACTGTTATGAATCTTAATATAAATATCTGATATGTGACCCCAAAGGAGTTGTGACCCACATGTTGAGATCTGTTGCTCTACGCTGTATAAAATAAGAATATAAAAATACTAGAAGAAAATAATTATGATTACTTGAGTGGTCTTTGCACGGCAGCAAATGCAAGAGCTATAAGGGACGACATTCCAGGGTTTATGTGATGTGTGTCTGTGCACACACATGATTCCAGGGTTTATGTGATGTGTGTCTGTTCACACCCATGATTCCAGGGTTTATGTGATGTGTGTCTGTGCACACCCATGATTCCAGGGTTTATGTGATGTGTGTCTGTGCACACCCATGATTCCAGGGTTTATGTGATGTGTGTCTGTGCACACCCATGATTCCAGGGTTTATGTGATGTGTGTCTGTGCACACACATGATTCCAGGGTTTATATGATGTGTGTCTGTGCACACCCATGATTCCAGGGTTTATGTGATGTGTGTCTGTGCACACACATGATTCCAGGGTTTATGTGATGTGTGTCTGTGCACACACATGATTCCAGGGTTTATGTGATGTGTGTCTGTGCACACCCATGATTCCAGGGTTTATGTGATGTGTGTCTGTGCACACACATGATTCCAGGGTTTATGTGATGTGTGTCTGTGCACACACATGTTTGGGTATGCACCCTTGCGTGCACATGTGTGCATGTGGGGGCCAGAGGCTTGCTACATAAACCAGCTGGGTCTCAAACTCACAGAGACTGGCCTGCGTCTGTCTCCTGAGTGCTGGGGTTGGATACATGTGCCACTATGCTGTGCTGTCCCCACCTTAATTTAAAGGCAGGGTCTCTCACTGAACCTGGAGCTCACCAATTGGCTAGACTGGCTGGCCAGCAAGTCCCAAGGATTCTCCTGCCTCAGCTTAGAGTTTTATGAGGATGCTGGGCATCCAACCTCAGATCCTCATAAGACCACAGCAAGCACTGTACCAAATAAAGTGTCTCCCCAGACCTAGAACTTTCTTGAAAAGTGACTTTATATTGCACATTATAAACCTTAAGCCTGCGTGTTCCCTTTGATCCGCAGGTGTGTGTTTCTAGATGCTATTAAAGACAAAGCAAGTGGGGCTATGCCCTGAAAGGAAACTCATCAAAAGGCAATAAACATTTAATATAAAACCAGCCATCTTTGAAAAATTGATATAACACTGTAAGATTTAAAACAGCATTAAAAATACAGGGTTTGAAAGGAGAGGAGTGAAAATGTTCCTAGTCAAAATTATTTTCTACATAGAAAACCAGAGCAGTGTAGAGACAAAGTACTGTACACAATGAGAGACTCGAACAAAACACAGAGAAAATAAAAATTATAGTCAATTGCATTTCTATACATGAGACACAAAGAGTTAGAACTGAAAATATCATTTCAATAGCAAACAGCAGCAAATGAAGAACTCGAGATGACTCGAAGGGCTTTTGTAAAGAAAATGACAGAAGTGCGTGAAGACCCAGAGGAGAGAGCAGCCATGCAAAGCAAGAGTTAGTGTTTCAAAGCTGTCAGTAATCCCAATGAAAGAGCCCCAGCATGCAGACCCTTAAGTGTGTAGTCAAGGACTCTCTGAAGAACATGGGGAGGAAGGCCTTACACTGTCTTTGTCACAGCCTCCCAATGCTGCAGACTTTAGGATGCTGTCCCCAGGACAGGGAAAGGCAGACAAGACTAACAGAGCAGAAGGGACCCCGCCACACAGATGGATCTGCTCAGTATCTGTCGAGCACAGGACGCGTGACACAGGCAGCCGTGTAGACCAGCAGGGACAATCTTTGCCAAACTACATCAGAAGGACAACTACTTATGTGGGAGCATGTGGGGGAACCCCACAAATGACCAGCATTTGGGAGGCAGAGGCAAGCAGTTATGAGTTTGAGGTCAGCCTGATCTACAGAGTGACTTCCAGGTCAGCCGGGGCTGCGTGGTGAGATGCTATCTCAAAATACATAAATAAACAAACAAATCTTCATTTACAAACATTTCCTAAAATGGACATTTTTGAAAAGATAAATATTAAGGTTTGTTATGTACGGAAAAAGAGAGCACAAACACTCATGAATGATAGCTGTTTAATGCAGAGGCCCAAGTCTACAAGCACATGCATTTTAAAACAAACTGTTTTAAACCCAGGACATTATGTAAGGATGGTTGGAGTCCAGACATCTGATAAGCAAGCATGTCTGAAGCTACATTTTGGGGCTGGTGAAGATGGGTGGGTGTGATGTCTTTCGGTCTTAACCATGGATGGTGGTCTTGTAGCTCGTTTAACTAAGACAAGACACTGGCAACTAGAAAGCTCTTACTTAGCAGGGTAGACATGGAGTTGCCTGTAATCCCAGCACGCAAGAGACAGAGATAGGGACCTTGGGAGGAAAGCTGTGGCTAGTAGACCAGCAGGAACTCTGATTTAGTGAGAGAACCTGCCCAACAAATAAAGAGGGGATGCTGAAGAAGGCACCTGATACCAAGTGCAGGCCTCTACATGGTCATGCACACACAGGCAGGCACACACATGCACACGCACACAGATCTGCACACACACAGAGGCATGCATGCACACACATGTCCGCACACAGGCAGGCACATGCACACACACACAGATCTGCACACACACAGAGGTATGCATGCACACACATGTCCGCACACAGGCAGGCACACACATGCACGCACACATGCACACACAGGGTTGCATGCACACACATGTACGCACACACATATGAAACAAAGAAAAGCAAGCTCTTCTTTCTGAAGAGGAGTATATACAGTCTGTTTTATTCTCCCCTTCTTTCTCCATTTTCACCGTGGTGAAATTTTTCTGCTTGCAAATGGACATCAATGGGGTAATTAATGGCCCAGAGAAGCCATACTAACAGGCACAAGGAGAGCTCATGTTCCAAGAATCAATTTCCAGATCTTTAAGCCAAGATTTGGGCACAGTAAACACCCATCATAAAAGAGATGGCAGGATTCTGACAGTGTTTAATGAAGGCTTTAAAAAGTATCCTGTTTCATGGCTGTGAAATATCCCAAACTCACCTCCAGAGAAAGGAAAGATCAAAGAAAAGGGCAATTCAAAAAAGGATCTTGTTTTTCTTTCTCATGCATATGAGAGAGAGAGAGAGAGAGAGAGAGAGAGAGAGAGAGAGAGAGAAAGAGAGAGAGAACTTAAAATGGAGGCTGTAGTTACTCCAGCCCCACCCTTCAGAGAACTGGGGTAACTATGGTAACTGTTTGGGAACGGTCTTTGGGTTTGGAAGGTTTAAATTCTAGAACTGTTGGTTGGATTTGCAGTAAGTCTCAGGAGGGAGACCCGTGAACTTCAAGAGCCCAACGGTTCTGTCTCTGGGGAGTTAGCAACCTTTTCAGAAAAAAAAAAAATCCTAGCTAATTGCTAGGGAGAGAGGGGAGAGGGCCCTGTGTTACCTTGTATCCCTGGAAATTTGTCTTTCTAGTTTTCCCCTTATTTTCCTTTAAAAAAAAAAAAAACAAAAAAAATTGTTTACATCTGCGCGTGCATGCACGTGTCTGTGTGTGTGTGTGTCTGTCTGTGTGTGTGTCTGTGTGTGTGTTTGTGTCTGTGTGTGTGTGTGTTTGTGTCTGTGTGTGTGTGTGTCTCTGTGTGTGTCTGTGTGTGTGTGTGTCTGTGTGTGTGTGTCTGTGTGTGTGTCTGTGTGTGTGTGTGTGTCTGTGTGTGTGTGTGTTTGTGTGTGTGTGTGTGTGTGTGTGTGTGTGTATGTGCTTGACAGTGTAAATGTGGAGGTTGGAGGGCAACTTAGGAGAGTCAGTTCTCTCCTTCCACTGTGGGGGTCTTGGGGATGAATTCAGCTCCTAAGGTCTGTCACTTTACCAAGGATGCCAGCCAGCCAGACCTTGCCTCTTTGTTTGTTTGTTTTGTTTTGTGTTTTTTTTCCCTCTGTGTAACAGCACTGGCTGTCCTGGAACTCACTCACTCTGTAGACCAGGCTGATCTTGAACTCACAGAGATTCGCCTGGCTCTGCCTCTAGAATGCTGGGTGCCCTTCATATAGTATTCAAGGCAAAAGATACTTTGGGGATCCATGGATAAAACTGAGTGCGACTGTCATTTCTTCTTTGTGCATACATAACTTTTCAGGGTAATGAAATGGGACAATTTTCTCAAAATGAGCGATCTTGTTAACGAGTCAAGGAAGAACCTGTCTGCGATTAAACTTTCCCACCTTCCTCTAAAGCAAGCAATGGTTGTCTCAGCTTGGGGTGGGGGTGTGGAAGAGGGAGGAAGTGTGTGGCTATCACATGTGCTTACCTTTCTTGTAGTTTCCGGAGTTTCTCAGGGTCTGTCTTTATATCTGTGGCCCCCTTTTCATCCATGACAGCAGAGACTCTCAAGGTGGCCTCATGATCATTTTGATTCGGAAAATCAGACACTGCAAAGAAGGTAAACGGTATGTTTTCTTGCAGGGACCCAGGCATGTAGAAGTGGCCTTGTAAATGTCTTCTTGCAGAAGAACTGGGAGAATTCCCCAAGGTCACGCCACTTTGAGGGTTTGGTAGATCTCCTGCCAATAGTGGAGGCTCCTGAGCTTGGCTGATTGAAGCCGTCTCCTCTGCTCCCCCGATGTCATCACTATGGTTTTCAGCAGTGGCCAGCGAATTCCTATTTCTGATTGGTGAGAGTGGCCGGCGTACGTTGAACCTTAGGTTTTCCTCCATATCTGAACTGGGGACTAGAAGAGACGACATGGACAAGCTTGCTGGGATATCATCTATGAGAGGAGAATGCAGCAGTGACCCATGAGTGTTGTAAGACGTACTCAAGGACGATCTGGGAGCTGTGGGTCTCCCAGAGGGTAAGCAGTCGAACGAATTCCTAGAACCACTTAAGTAATTTTGCCAGTCTCTCCCATAATGGTGAACTGTAGGCCTATCTTCCATAGGACAGTCGCTGGCTCCATCTTCGGCGCTGTCTCGGATGACGTCAATAGATTTGGCGTCCCCTGAAGGAGTAGTCATGGCGTCTTCTTGGTCTCCACTGGGGTTCTCTTCCTCCAACTCCCCATGTAGCCTGCTAGCTTGAAGCATCCTTTGCTCAGCAGAAGGCGGCTTTGCTGCTGGCTCCATGGTTCTGCTTTTTCCTGGAGATCCAGGACTGGCCTCGCCCCATCTCGCAAAATTTCCTCTGAGATTTTCAGCGTTTTCCTCAACATTTCTATTTTGAGTGGCTGATGTCCCAAGAAATCGGCTTCTCTTATGGCTGGGCGGAGACCGCATCCTAACAAGCAGAAGCTCCTCCTCCATGTGGGTTTCTTCTTCCGTGTCATAGTCTTCTTGTTCATTGTTTAATGATAAAGCTGAGTAAAAATCTTCATCTTGGAACCTGAATGGCACCCTTCTTGGTCCCACCACCATGGTGGGTAGGAGTGGAGGTCCCAAGGGCTCATTTGGCACTTGGGAACCGTTCATCGGCTGGAAGGTCTGTGAGAGGGCAGCGTGGGGCTCGTTCTGAGGTCGCACACTTGGATCTCCTTTTCTCTGTCTCTCGAGGGACTTCCCAGCTGTTCTCACGAGCTCTGAGGACGAGGCTAAGTTTCTGCTCTCTCGAGCTGGTCTCTTTAGCTTGGTCTCATTTGCACACATAAGGTTGTCTTGTTGGATGACTGGATCTGTGTTGAGAAGAGACAGATTCTATTAAAGGTATATAGAAATATGTAGACAGATTCTATTAAAGGTATATAGAAATATGTAGACAGATTCTATTAAAGGTATATAGAAATATGTAGACTATGCCAAGCATGATCGTCTACCAAAGGCAACCACAACAGGAAAAGCCCTGGAAAAATCTATGCAGAGCCAGGGCAGGAGGTACAGAAGCCTGGGAGGAAAACCTTGTGGTAGGTTTCTCTTTACTGCCTCTGGGTTTTCCTTTCTGAGGCTCACACCTGCAGTACTTATACCTGAGTTCACGTGTATGTGGATTCACACCTGCGGCACTCACGCCTGTGAGTTCACGTGTGTGGGTTCACACCTGCAGCCCTCACGCCTGTGAGTTCATGTGTGTGTGGATTCACACCTGCAGCACTCACGCCTGTGAGTTCACGTGTGTGTGGATTCACACCTGCAGCACTCACACCTGTGAGTTCACGTGTGTGTGTGGATTCACACCTTCAGCACTCACGCCTGTGAGTTCACGTGTGTGTGGGTTCACACCTGTGAGTTCACATGTGTGTGGGTTCGCACCTGCAGCACTCACGCCTGTGAGTTCACGTGTGTGTGGGTTCACACCTGTGAGTTCACGTGTGGGGGGGTTTACATCTGTGGCATGTGGAATGTGGTTCAGGAGAAGGGGTAACCATGAAGTCACAGATTGTGCAGGAGCATCAGGAAGACTGGTCCAGCTCCAGCCAGCTCGGCCCAGGGGAGCTGACCTTCTCTGTATTTAGCAAAAAGGAAAACCAGCAGTGTGGGAGTGACTTACATAAATCCCACTGGTCCTTCCTCATCCAAATCAACCCCACAAATAATATTTATGACACCCCCATTTCACAGCTTTTCAAACACTCTGGGAGACAGGGAAGAAGGCTCTCAAAGCTAGTGCCTGGGTATGTGATAATTGTGATCAAATTCACTATTTAGTGTAAATAAAAGTTATAAATCTCCCAACAATTAGTATCTCTTCTTTGCCATTGGCCTCTAGAACATCTGACTGTCACGGAATCCCTGCCTTTGGAGTCCAGGGTGTGAGGAGATGGAGAGAGAAGGGATTGGTGAAGGAAGGGTCCAGCGAATCCGTTTTTATGGGCGAGATACTGACTCACACCTAGCTCTGGCTGTGGAACACTTGACTCACGAGCATGAGACCCGAGCTGGATCACAAGAACTCAAGTAGAATTGCCAGGGGCGGTGGCACTCACCTGTAATCCCAGCACTGGGGGTGGGATGGATTTAGGGGGAGAGAGACAAGAGGATCCCTGGGGCTCACTGGTTAACCCCACTAGCCTAACTGGTGAGCTCTAGGCCTTTGAGAAACCCTGTGTCTCAAGGGAGTTGGGTCATGTTCCCAACAATGGCACCCGATGTTGTCCTCTGGCCTACACACACACACACACACACACACACACACACCCCATACACAGACCCTCCTCCACATATCCTTGCATACAGGCAAACACACACCCATTAGTCGCTTTGTTTAATACTTGTTATTATTTAATAAGCGCTTCTTACCAAGTGTGCTGACTGATCAAACCATGCAGCCAATCTGCTCAGGAGATAGACACTGCAAGCACACCAAGTTCCAACAGAGGGTACCGAGGTTAGGGGGAGGTCACATGACTTGCCCAAGTGACGTGATATAGGTAGTGAGCATTTGAACCAAGGCCTGCTAAGCCTGCATTCTTTACCACTATCCCTGGCAATGCCCTAAAAACCTTCCCCAGGCTTTGCAACTTACACACACACACACACACACACACACACACACACACACACACACAAACCGAGGATCAATGAGATCTATTGGGATGCACGCATGTGGTTAAGGGTTTTCCACCCCATGTGGGTAAAAAATTGAAAGTGCTTTTGAGATTCCACTTCTTCTTACGCCGTGCTGGCACAGCTAACCCCCTCTGTGTCCCTCTCTGCTCCTCGGCAGATCTGATGAAGCTCTACTGTCCTTATCGCTCAGGTCGCCTGTTGAGTGGCCAGGATGCCACGGGGCCCCAAAGGTTCTTGATAACAGCTCTGCTGGGGGAAATGCAAATCCGTTGAGCAGCCGGCTTGGTTGAGGCAAAGTCAATACTGCTTTAATTGAGGTGCCTCGCAGGGAGCCAGCTCGCCTCTCTAATGTCCTGATACTCTGTAAGCTTCTCTTATTGTTAGCTGCGTGGGACACTCAGCGACACAGTGCGAATCTTTACTCATCAGCCCTTCCAGAAATCAGTTAAACTGTCCTACTGGGCCCCTCGTGGGGTTTATAAACCCCAGCAAGAGATGTGTCAACAATTCAAGGACGCTCTAAGCATTTGGCTGTGTCTGAACACAAGTAGAGCTCGGATACCCAATCTGCTAGGCACGGGGTTGATCCATGTTTGGGGAACTAATGCCGTCTATGGTACAGCCAACTGAATTCTGGTGCAAGCATACGTGCTTGTGTGTGTGTGCGCGCGCGCGCGTGTGTGTAGGCCCGAGGACAGCTTTAGGTGCTGTCCATGTTTTTGTGGGTTTTTTTTTTTTTTGAGGCAGAGTCTCTCACTTGCCCTGGAGTTCACCAGGTAGGTTAGGTGGTCAGTGAGCTCCCGTGGATAAGCCCCGGGGTTAACAGTATATGCCACCACATCTTCCCCGCCCCCCATGTGTTCTTGGGATTGAACTCAGGTCACATAGTTGCAAACGCTTTCCAACTGACACCCCCACATCCTGTGGGATCCAATTGATCATTTCACATTTTGAATTTGAGAAGGACCTCCAAAATTAGCAAACAGTGCAGAGCCCGAGCCTCCTCTCTCTGAACATGCCCATGGAGTGAAGAGCCGACTCAGCCCAGTCTTGTGATGGGGGAAACTCACAGCAACCCTGAGATCATTTCACGGACGCTGCTGAGCTGTCATGGTGTGACATGGGTCCCTGGGGCAGAAGTGTCAACTATGCGCTGTGTTGAAGGTCCTGAGGCTGCCTCAGACACTCCTCGTCACAATCTCCTTCATCTTTTTTTTTTTTTTTTTTTTTTTTTTTTTTTTTTTTTTGGTTTTTCGAGACAGGGTTTCTCTGTGGCTTTGGAGCCTGTCCTGGAACTAGCTCTGTAGACCAGGCTGGTCTCGAACTCACAGAGATCCGCCTACCTCTGCCTCCCGAGTGCTGGGATTAAAGGCGTGCGCCACCATCACCCGGCCTCCTTCATCTTTGAAATTCAACCAGAGCTGCACATAAGTGTGCGCGTGTGTGTGTGTGCGTGTGTGTGTGTGCCTGTGTGTTTTCCCTAAAGGTGTCAGACTGTGCCATTATATATTTATGCTATTTTAACCCTTTTGTGTGTGTGTGAGTGTGTGTGTGTGTGAGTGTGTCGCATGTGTATATATCAAAGAGGGAGCAGACTTCAGTAGCTGTGGGCCGAGAATACTCAGTTGGTATGCCAGGGATGTGCTATTCATAGCCCTGGCCTCAGCCTCCTAGCTGCTGGATGCTTCTCAGAGGTCCTGCCTTGGCTCCAGCTGTGAACTGAGTGCCTGCTGCCTCCAGGAGGTCCAGGTTCATTGAAGTGAGACTGGAGGGAGTGTTGGGCCTAGGACTCTGCCTTTGGTCTTAAACTTCCCTGTGGGCGGCATCAGTGCTGCCCTGAATTCTAATGATATGCCTTTTACTTTTTCCTTTCCCCTTTGGGTTATAAATGTGGTCCTTGCCTATTGGAGAAAACTCAGGAACCATAGAAAATGAAGTGATCCAAGGCTCCCATAACCAGAAGCCCAGCTGGACATCACTCAGGCGCTGGACTTTGGGGATGGGCTGCAGATTCAAAAGCCCCAGGTTACCTTCCCCCTGCAGTCGCACTGCGGCTCAGGGTTTGGACATGGAGTAAAGTACTTGAGATGGAAACACGTGTGTTGTGGTTTACCACAGGCCTCAAAGCTCATTTTGTATTTCTCTTCTCATCAACACCAGCTTCCTGAAGACGTGAACTTGTAACCCTCATCTGGGGGCATTGTAGAAAAAGCAAAGGTGGCTCACTGTTGTGCATCAAGTGTGTGTCCTGCGTCCTGCTCTCTTTCCTTAAATATCTTGTTGTTGCTAGTTTTCAAGAATACTATCATATAATTACAGGGAAAGGGCACACTGCATGAATATGTCATAATGCCTTCAACTTTTCTTCTCCTGCTGTGTGTATACGCATATGCTGGATGTGTGTGTGTGTGTGTTACATGGGGACATGTATGTATTGTGGTAGTTTGAATGTATTTGGCCCCCATACTCTCATATGGAGTGGCACTCTTAGGAGGTGTGGTTTTGTTGGCATGGGTGTGATCTTGTTGGAGGATGTGTGTTACTGTGGGGTGGACTTTGAGGCTTCATGTACTCAGGATACCACCCAGTGTGTTAGATGACTTCCTGTTGCCTACAAGATGTAGCACTCGCTGCTCCAGCACCACCTCTGCCTGCATGCTGTCATGCTCCCTGCCATGATGATAATTGTCTGAACCTCTGAAACTTTAAGCGAGCCCCCTCAATAAGTGCGTCTATAAGAATTGCCATGGTCATGGTATCTCTTCACAGCAATAATAAACCCTAAGACACACAGATATATGGACATATATGGATATATGTAAACTGTGGCAATATATGCACATCTCTATCTATATCTTTTTGTGTATGTGTGTGCGCACATGTGCTGAGTGTGCATGTATGTGGAACCGAGAGGTTGATGTTCGGTATCTTCCTCAGTTGGCTCTCAGCCTTATTTATAAAAACAGGGTCTCTGGTGGTTAAATGAGAATGGCCTCCGTAGGCTCGCATATCTGAATGCTTGGTTCCCAGTTGGGGGACTATTTAGGAAGGACTAGGAGGTGTGGCTCTGTTGGAGAGGTGTGTCACTCCAGGCCCACTCTCTCTTTTCCTGCCCTGTGCTGCTGGATAAGATGCTGCTCTCAGCCCCTGCTCCAGCACTCTGCCTACCTGCCTGCTGCCACGCTCCCCACCACGACAGTCATGGACTCACCCTCCAAAACTGTAAGCAAGGCCCTGAGTAAATGCTTTCTTTATCCATGGAGCCATCTCTCCAGTCCCCGAATGCTTTCTTTTATAAGTTTCCATGCTCATGCTGGCTCATCACAGCAAAAGAACAGTAAGTAACCGGGATCTCATTGATTCAGCTAGACTAGGGACCTGGTTTCTGCCATCCCCCCCTTCTACTCCCCCCACCCGCAGCACTGAGATCACAGATTGATGCTTCTACACCTAGATTTACATACACACACACACACACACACACACACGCGCGCGCGCGGGTGCACACATGCACACATACACATTTTCTTTTCTTGTTTTGAGACTGTACCACAGATCGGATCACACTGTGGTGAACAGCCTTGCTCACTAATCTTTGACAACATGTTGTTGTTATTATTATTATTATTACAGATTGATGACATGAGGATAGAATTGCCAGGTTGGAAGGTATGAACCTTCCAGAGGCTCTTGACACGTGTTGCCAAGTTCCTTTGCCAACAGTTTTCTCCACACTGCCCTAGGACAGGAAAGCATCTCTGTCATAGCAGGGTCACAAGCCATCTGGGTCACCAGCATCTGTGCCCAGGAAGGCTTAGTATTGCTTCCCTGCCAGTATTAACTCTCATTCTAGGGCCCCAGCCAGTCTGGTGGGCTGCATTTAACCCACAGGTGAACTTATTTGTCGAGGTTGTTCTTACATGAAGTTTACAGTGGACCATGTGAAACTGTCCGCTATGCCCCTCCCCATTTTCATTATGTGTTCACGAGGGGATTTTTTAAAAACTTGATTTCTCAGAGATTCTGTGTAGTATCTGATCACACCTGTCCCAAACCCCGCCCCAAGGTGGCTCAACTCACTGGCTTCACACTCCAGTTTATGTAAGAACGTGAGAAAGGGAACTAGGGGGACACCATAACTGAGGATTGATAAGAAACCTCGCTATCACAGAAAGCTGGAACAAATCCCCTGTGGACCCCACATTAAGGAAGACTCACTCTGGGTGTGGGCGGAGGTTTGTATAAACTCTATGCTTCATGCACAGACAACCACATGTTTCAAATCTATCTTAAAGTTGGCTGACATTGACAATGGCCATGGGGAGAGGGCAGGTAGAGCTAGCGGTCACTGTCTGTCCTCTAGATGGGCCTCCTGTGTGCTCGACACCTGTCTGTTTCATTTCACATCGTCACTCTAACAATGCGGTAAAGTAGGCTTCATCACCCTGATTTTAAGATGAGAGAGCGGAGTTTGGAGGGGCTACGTGAGCACCCAGGACCCCAGTGTTAGGAGGACGGGGCGGGGGGGGGACTTAGAGTTTTAGACTGTCCATTTGCTCTAGGGCATATGCCCTTCCCTCCTGAAGGCCCTCTCACTGGGCCCCTGGGGACGTGTCACCTTTCCAGGCTCATCTGTACTCTGGTTGCTCCTAGTACCAAGTCATCCAAGCATCCCTAGGTTCTTCTATAAGTGTTCATCACCATGTTTAAATGCATCTCATGTAAATAGGAAGGCTGCTGTATTTGGTCAATAAGAAGGTGGAATGCTCATGATTTTTCTCATGGAAGGGGGACACCGCTGCCGGAGTGGGTGGCAGGGTCAGCTGACTGCGTGGTATGGGCCTTTGATGCCAGCTCAGGCCTAAAATTCAGAGAGGAAGGCTCCACTTAGCTACTGCTTTGAAATGAAGCCGACTTTCATTTTAAAGCTATTTCTTTCACATTAAAAGATCTGGCTGCGGTGGTTGCCCTGGATCACAAGCGGAAAGCTCCTCTAGGAAGGTGATCAGCCTGCCACCCACGGACATCAGTCTTCGCCTCCCGATGGATGCGTGGGCAGGACAGCCAGGTGGGACCTCCCCAGAACTGCGGACTGGGTATGCGCCTCCCCCCAGCCCTGAGTCCACTCAGAACCATGCTGTCTTTCTTATGGCGTAATGGGAGAAAAAAAAAAGATGGACTCCTCCCACTCCTTTTCCCACCGGCCTCTCTCGGAGAAAATAATTAGATGCTATTTTATTAGACAGTTTACTTTTTGAACCTTTCAAGGATTTCATTTAAAGGCAACTCTCTAGCAGAGATGGCTGGAAGTCACGGACATCCACAGGGTTCTAGCACGGACCGAGATGGCAGCCACAGGCCTTACCTGCTCCCAGGAGTGCCGGCGCCTTTGCTGACAGGTGCGGCTTCTGTCTGCTCCTCTCCCCAGATGTTCTCGGGCTGTGCATTTCCGGGCTGACCGTCAGTCTCCCCAGGTTTGGCCTCCTCTTCCTGGATAAAATCTTTGGTGCCTGTGCTGCTGAAAGGTGCAAAAGCTGTTCAATAACTAGGTCTGTTTTTAATAGGAAAACACTTTCTATATAAAAATAATCATCGAGGAAGATAGAAGGTGGTGTGTATGTGGGGGTGGGGAGTTAAAAGCGGAGAGCCAAGAGGCCAGAGAAGACAGGGGCTTGAACTCTAGCTTGACCCCTTTCTAGTCATGAAGGTTGGGCACATCTCTCCAAGCCTCAGTTGTCCTACCCACAAGATGGAAACAGTATGGCTACTTCGCAAGGCTTCACAAGCACCTCGATTCCTAGGGGTGAGGGTGGGGTGGGAGTGGAGTGGAGGTGGGGTGGGGCAAGGGCTCTTTTACCGTTAAAAACTTATGTATGAGTATGTGTTTTTGTGGCACCCATGGAGGCCAGAAGAAGGTGCCAGGTGCCCCGGAACGGATGGTTGTGAGTCACTTGATGTGGCTGCTGGGAATCGAACTTGTGTCCTCTGGGAGATGATCAAGTGCTCCTAAAGCTGAGCCGTCTCTCTGGCCCTGCTTGCCTTTTGCTGTAGATCCTCCCTCCCTATCCACAGGTGATGCTGCTGCTAAGTAGGCTCTCAGGGTACACAACGTGATGCTCCCCCAGTACTCATAGTGTACGAATCAGAACATATTTTGTACCTGTGTACCTCTATCCACGGGTTGTATATTAGCATCAAACACGGCCTGTAAGAAGGTCCCAGGGACGTAGAGACGTCTTTTTCCTTGCACATGGCCACCCACCTCCATGGAAGACAGTAACCACCGTGCACCAGTTTCCAGCGAGCCCCGTCTCATAATTCTCGTTAGGAACCAGGCTTCTAATTGGCATGGATAGTGCCGAGTTTCTTCGCATGTATCAGGCATCAGTGCCCGTGGATGTGGGCAGAGTTTCTTATTTTTCGAGCATCTCTACAAGTTACTGGGTTCGCATGACAGTTAAATCACATCGACGCTATACCTCCAGAAGATCTCATTCCCCTTTGGAAGATTCAGACATTCCACACAGTCAGCACAGGGCTGAGGCTGGGACAAACCCCTCTAGTGTGTGAGAACCCAGGCTTTCTTGGCACATGAAGAAAACTGGCTTTACGTTCCTGAGTATAGTCTGTGGTTATGTGAATAGTTTCCACCCAGACTCAGGAAGACATGAAGTTCTCTCTGGCATCCTGTGAAACTCGGTTTAATCCAGGGAGCAAGCTAACTTACTTCTTACTGGCCCCAGGAGAAGGTGGCAGTGGGACCTGGGTTTTAGGACAGAGGGCCGTGCCCCTTGGGGAACTCACTGGAAGAAGAGCTGATGGTGGCACAGGTCAGCTTAGGGCAAATTGAAGCTGTGGCTGGAGCCAGAAGGGAAGTAGAAGCTCTCTAGAAATGAGAATGTGTCCCTTGAAGAGCGTGGGGTGTGTTAAGACATGATTTCCCTAAGCGGGGCAGGGGAGGATGGCGGGAGGGAGAATCTGTGCCTGTGGTGGATTTTCTCTGCACCCAGAGTTGCACTGATTGAAGCCAGAGGACCCTGTCACCAGAGGCCTCGTCTCTCTTCTCAGCCTTCAGGGACCACCTCCCAGCTCATACAGGCAGGAACTGTATATTTTTTTAAAAACAAACTTATTTAAGATTGTATTTATTATTGTGTGTGCGTGCCTGTGTGTGTGTGTGGGGGGGGGTATGTGTGCAGTGGGCATGTGTGTGTGTGTGTGTGAGGGGGGGTATGCGTGCAGTGGGCATGTGTGTGTGTGTGGGGGGGTATGTGTGCAGTGGGCATGTGGAGGTCAGAGGGCAACTTCATGCAATCAGCCCTCTCCTTCTTTTTCCACCTTTTCGTGGGTTTGGGGTATTGAACTCACACTGTCAGGTTCCAACGCGAGCATTTTACCCACTGAGCCATCTCTCCAGACTGAGGAAGAGACAGAAATGAAAGAAGGGGAAGGCCTGGGGCTCACGCCAAGTCCAGTAAGTTAGGACTTGGTCCAATGCTCTTAGAGAGATTTCACTCTGATCGTCAGCAGGAGAGTCAGCCCTCTGCCATAAGCCGGGAGGTTGAATGTCACAGCCCTGACACCCACTCTGCCTCCGTCCACATCGATACAGGGAGAGAGCGTCCTCCCACAGGGCTTTTGCTCCCCAGGCAGCACCAACCCGACAATCCCAGGTCTGGTTTTATGTCTACAGGCGCTTCCACTCCAGAGCCCTTAAATAAGTCATCTCTAATATTTAAATATTGCAGACTTCCTTAATTTTCTCTTCTCTTTCAGTAGACTGCAAATTCCTTAAGGAAGCCAATCTCTGAGCCAGCCTGCATGCTGCTCACTGCTGTCCAGGACTAATGATAATTGCCTAGAAAGGATTGGCAGGGCTTAAGATGACTCAGCCCAAAACTATGGGGAACTTCAAATTTAGAATTAATTTTAAAATTGAAGCACTCATGTGATCTAAAAGTCATTCTTGGTGTTTGGAAATCTGCTTTCTTTATTCAAGGCGCCAGGTTGCGCACATGGTTTCTCAAGCTATTACTATTTTTTCTCGAATTCTCAGTAAACTAAAGTAATGAAGCTGAGTATCTGGGGCTGGAGAGATGGTTCAGTGGTTAAGGGTACCAACTGCTCTTGCAGAGGACCCAGGTCTGGCTTCCAGCACCTTCTCTACCCTGGCTTCCCCCACGGAACCTCACAACCATGTCTAACTCCAGTTCCAGGGATCGACACCCTCTTCCAAACCCTTGTGGGTACATGCACACACATCATGTCAGGAAACTCTGACACACGTGCACATGTACATGCATGTACACACACATGTAAACATACTGAACATCTAGAGATTGTTTTACCAGGCCTATTGGTGGAAAACCCACCACTGTTTGTAGAGTCAGAACCCACCCACCCCCTTTGGCAATTTGACCCTCAGGTTCTGCAGCTGTAAAATGGGATTTGTCTTCTTTTGTTAGGTCACCGTAACAATTAGCAATACTATTCATACATGGGCTGATCAGGTATCTGGTGCCTATTGGCTATTAAAACTGGCAGGTGCTTCATTCACAGAGCATATAGTACCACTAATAGTAGAAAACTGGGAGTCATTTCCCCAAGAACACTGAAACTCTTGGCTACTGAGCTTTCGCGTGTGAATAATTTATTTAGCAATTCGTGTTTCTTGTTCTTGCTCCTCTTGTTGGTTCTTTCCCACAAGCCTTCTTTTAAAAAAATAAAAATCCAAAAGGCAAACAGAAACTCCTTTTATTATAATTTGTTCAACAAATACCTCTGCGTCTCGGCTATAGGATAATTTGAGGGTTCACAGGGATGAGTAAGTCATTCCAGTCACCACGAGCTTCGTGGCTATGATCTAATATGGCTGCACCCTAGACCTCTGACTTACAGTGCCCTTGAGATTCAGAAGAAAGCAAATTCATGGGAGATGTTTTCTCTGCCACATGTACAGTCACAAAGGAGGTGACCTCAACGACACGGTTTATAGACATAGATGTAAGAGTTCCAGGTGCCATGTAGACCAGGTTCTTAAACCTTTCATCTGTTTGAACAGTCTTCTGGGGTCTCCCTATGATGGGACCTTAGCATGGCAGAGTCATATATTAATCATGAAGGAAATCTAAGCCCTAGCTCTCCTGGGAGACAGGCCGTTCACCTGGTGGCAAAGAGGAGAGTTTGTTTTCCAGGTAACTGCGAATCCAGTCTGCCAGTGGATCTAGGGAAGCACATAGTTTGTTCTGGACAGCACACGGCCCCTGTCTTCTTCCAGTACCAAACAGCTGTTTTGATAAAAGGCATCTGCCTCCGTTCTTTTGATACAGCCATGGAACTGTCATTGGTAACAGTTCAGAATTAGATCAGGAAAGGTTTAAAAAAAAAGTGGAAGTCTCATAGTTATACAGGACACTGACAACTGGGAACCAAGTCCACCCAGCTGTCAATATCGGGTTCAAGCGCATTATAACTGCCCCTTTTCTCATGTCACCTGCTATGTATACAGACACAGTGCTTGACAGGCACACAGAATATGCAAACAGAGGAAAATATATCCCTGAGCCGCTCTCTCCCCACTACTACCTTGACTGCCATCCCTGGTGCCCGAGAGGGGCCAGGATTCTGCCACGAGCTGCCTCTCAGGAAGCTTCTTCTTCCCTTTGGGCCATGGGCAGAATTACAGCTTTGCAGCCAGAGCCAGTGTTGCCTCGGTTTAATAGGCAGCTTTCTATACAGCATAAATAATAGGTCGTGTCTATTTGCCTGTTTGAGTGTGCTACAAGTGTATGTTGTCTTACATACCCAGAGGAGATCTTAATTAAAGCCTAATTATGCACCATAAATATGTTTTATTTTGGAAGTCAGGAGGTGGGAGTTTTCGATTTTAGGAAATGCAGGCAGGAGAGGGAACTGCAAATACCAACTGCGCCCTCTAATCCGCCCTCCTCGCCCACGGTACTGGCTGGATCTCTCTGTCTCAGAGTGTGTGCTTTCAGAGCCACGGGCCTGGTGTTGCCCTTGTCACCGGCCACGGCTATGGTCAGACCCACAAGAGCCTGCTGGGTTTGTGATCGTCATGTCCCAAGCAGTGTACGACACAAGAGTTCAGAAATCAGAGGCATCTCCAGAGATGACGGGATTTTATTGATCATTCGTTCCTTTATGGCTAGGAGCCGCTCATCTCCAAGGGGGGTGCCAGTCCTGTCTCCTCTTCCTGCTCCCTGACACCTCCTGGTGTTGATCTGGCCCTGCTCCTGTCCTCCTGCTTTCTGCTGTCCCCCTTCTCCCTGACTCTTCTGTGCCGTGTGCCTTGGCAGGGGTGACTTACCACATGAGGTAAATTTTACTGGGCCTTCTGGGGCCGGGTAGGCACAGCACAGGGGTCTCAGCTGGAGTCGGTTGGGAGACCGGGAAATAGCAGAGGGATACTGGAGACCCAGGCAAGGGGCTTGACGAGGCTGATGGCGGGCTGGTGAGGGAGGGCAAGACAACAGGCGGGAGGGCAGGGGAAGAAGGGCCCTGGGCCCTTTGGGAGACGGGTGGAATTAGCGGCAGGAGGAGGCAGCAGCAGCTGGCATTGGGCGGCAGGACGGGGGAGAAAGCAAAGACGGAGCAGTAAGGGGAATATTCAACACAGAACAGGGGGTGCTCGCTGCTGTCACCTGCACAAAAGAGAAAGAGCAATCAGGAAGCAGCCTTCACGGGAAGAGGACATTTAAAAAAGTCTGTGAATGAATAAAAACTCCCCCAAAAAAGGTTCTCTTGGGGATGGGGATGGGAGTGTTGTGTCTGCGTGCCGTAGGTGTGAGTGGACTTGGCTCCTGCCCAGGAGGCATCTTGCTCAGGTCTGAATCAACAGCAGTGAGCTACTCAAAGTGGCATCACCTTCAAACTGTCTTCCAGGCAATAGCTTCATGCAGCCCTGGCAGATGCAGGCAAGTGCTTCCCAGGCCAGCGCCTCAGAATGTCCTGAGGTAGCCGTGTGGAAGCTTCGGCCGTGTTCTTATCGCCCACAGCCAGCCTAACGAGCTGTTCTGGCAGCAACAGATGGTTGTCTGCAGGGTCTCCCTTCCAGCAAGTTCTCTCCCTCCGGTTTTCCAGCTGCCCCCCTGGTAGGAGGTTGCAGATATGCCCTAACCTGGCCTTTCTACTGTGGAGGGTAAGCTGGGGAAAGGAGAAAGAAACAGAGAGATCCTGGTGGGCTCAAGGGGACAGAGAGGAACCCAGAGCATGGAGTGAAGGCAGGTGGGCCAGAGAGGCGTTCAAGGGAAATTAATGACTCGTTGATTAACCTTTCACTCTGACTGCCAACCTCCCCGGAGGCAGAGTGTGTACGCCTGATGGAGTCAGCATTCCGAGTGACTCCCTCACGCCTGCCACCAGCCAGGTCACCTTGAATCCAAGGCTTAGAGTCTCTGAACCTGTTTCCTCATCTATAGTCTGAGGCAGATGGTTTCTGAGATCTGTAGCCTTGCTCCTCCCTAGAGCAGGACTTAGAAATACAGTCGCAACTCACCCAAACCCATGGGGTCAGAAGTTGTAAGTTTTAGCATTTGGAAAGTAAGCCTGGGGGAGGATGCCTAAACCTCGGCCCTGAGACACCTCTGTGCACACTGCTCAGAACAGTACTGAACCCCACCCCCAGATTCCAGTGCTCTAGGGTTTGGATTGGAGCCCCTACAGGTTAAGAGTTTAGGGTTTAGAATGATGCTCCTGGGAGGCAGAGCCTTGTGGGAGGTCCTTAGGTCATTGGAAATATGTTCTCAAAGAGAGATGATAGGACCTTGGCCCCTCCTCTTTTGCTTCCTGACCATGAGGCAGCCCTTTGTCCCAACAGCTACTCCTGCTGTGATGTGTGACTTCACTGAAGGCCCCAAAGCAGGTCATATAATCTTGGGCTGGAACCTCTAAAACTATCAGCCAAATGGATTTTGCAAACTTAAAAAAAAATCTATTTAGTGTGAGTCTGTGGGGGCGGGGAGAATGTGTGTATGTGTGTGTATGTGTGTGTATGTGTAGGAGAGACAGAGAGAGAAAGAGAGAGAGAGAGAGAGAGAGAGAGAGACAGAGACAGAGACAGAGAGAGAGAAAGAGAAGGTCAGAGGACAACTTGGAGGAATCAGTTCTCTCCTTCCACCATGTGGGTCCTCGGGATTGAACTCAGGTCACCAGGCTTGGTGACAAGTGCTCTTACCCCCACTGAACCATCTCATCAGCCCCACAAGTAAATATTTTAGAAGTCAGCTCCCTCAGGTATTCCATCACAATGACGGGAAGCTAAGAGTTGGGACCTTGGAGAAGCATCTCCACAGTGACCGGAGAGCTCAACAGTGTTGTGAAATGCCGCAGCTAAAATCAGTTCCGATTCTAAACTGAATGGTGAAAACTGCGACCATCTGAAACATCACCTACGGGGGGTGGGGTCTCAATCCAGTGGACGCTCAAGAGTGTCCTGCTAGACAGGATCCACGTACACATTGCCTATCAAAAGGTCTGGTGGAGCGGTCTGTAATTCTCTCGGTTTTCTCTATGCGTGGTTATCTTCTGGTCTTCCTTTAGCTGTCCTCTGTCTCTGCTGTTCTTGCAAATTTCATTACCACTTGCTCCCTGAAGGTCCTTGGGGTCCTTCTGGCAGTGGACAGAGCTCTCATTACACGCAGACATCCAGAGGCTTCCTGGCCTTTCCACCTAGCTGCCCAACGTTTCCCTGAGGTGTAGCTAACACCCAGGGACTTAACCCTCCTCTCTTTGCTAAAGTAGGCAATACTGCAACTTCACCTTACGGATGAGGATGCCGAGTTCAGGGAGGTTGTCAGCTTAACATTTGTAAGGCTCCAAAGCAGAGCTGGCATTTTGAGCCATGACGTCATATAATCACCAATAATAGGCTGAAAATTATGATGCTTTCTATAAAGCCAGGAGGATTCATTTATATTGTTTTTGTTTTTTCTGGCTGGGATAGACAGCTTGGAAAGTCATCGGGCGTCAGCTGGACTTGCTGAGAAACCCATTAACCGTGGCCTTTCTGAGAAAATCGTCAAGCGCATTTACTTGCAAGGCAAATGATGAAGATTTAGGATCTGCCCTGAGACTCATCTTCCACACTGCTCTTTGAATAAACATTTCCTAATCCAAAGGCAACCACAGCTATTTCGGACTTTTATCTTTTAAAACCTGAATTCACTGCTTTCGCTGAGTTTTACAAGAACAGGCCTTTGAGATAAGCCGTGATAAGGCCACCGGGGTCTTGCTCCTCCTACCAATCTGAGCCTGGTAATAACTACACATCACACTTAATAATAAGTGCGGAGCATTTCCGAACACTTGGCTTTGTTGTAAAGGGCAGGATTTTGGAAGCAGGCTCCCAGGACTGCATCCAGATCCACTTTCCTGGAACCTAACTGGAGGAGGCTCTGCTTGAGCGCCAGGTGAAAGCGGCAGGAGAGGAGGCTGCGAAGGCCTGGCTCTGGGGTAGAGAGCCGCAGGACTCCAGGCGCCATGACCCTCATCACAGTGACCTCTGGATGCCTTTCTGTGTCCTGGGAAGGAGACACAACTCCTTTCCCAGCCAGGCTGGGAGCAAACAGGTCTTAAAACCCCAGTGTCCTTCCGCGTGGAGCCTGCACCCTGTGCTTCCTGCTGGGGTCTGCTGACTGCTCCGGGTCTCATGGAATTCCAAACCGCTATGCAACCCTGCCAGGCTTATTTCCCATCCTACGCCAGAGTTCACCTTGAAGATCTGTTGAATCCATTGCATGTCAGACCCGGCTGTGTCTTGACGTGCTGCCTAAACTTTCCATGTCTTCTGAGAGGTAATCACTATCTCTGGCTGGGGAAGCCATGTCTGATTAGCTGGCTTTTCTTATTGGTGTTCAGGTGTACATGAGAGATTAACGTTTTTCTTTCAGACTTACCTATTTTTATGTGTATGTGTGTTTTGCCTGCATGTACATATGTGCACCATGCGCATGCCTGCTGCCTAGAGAGGCCAGAAGATGGCATTGGAGCTCTGGGACTGGAGAGTTATGGATGGTTGTGAACCACAGTACAGGTACTGGCTTTGGAACCCAGGTCCTCTGCAAGAGTAACATGTGCTTTAACCACCGAGCCGCCTCTCCAGGTCCCTGAGAGTGTCTGAGCATAAACCTCTAATTTTTGTGAAGAAAATAAGTGTGGACAGGGAGGAGAGGGCAAGCTATAGGCACAGAAATTCAAGTCTTCGAGCCTGTTCTCCCTACCATAGACTCGCCTGAGCTTATCCCGCAATCTACTGCGTGGGTCTGCACTGCTCGACAGCTGAGCACATGCGTATCGCTGAGTCTACATTTTTATCCAGCAGACAGATCCTGTTGTTATCTCTGGTCCCCCCACCCCCCATTTCACAGGTGACAAAACCGAGGACAGAGAAATTCCTTGCCAAAAGACACACAGCTAGTAAGAAACGGGGCCCAGGTGAGAATCCAAGCCTTGGGTCTCCAAAGCACTGTCCCCTAAGCTGCAGTTGCCACCATCCCGAGAGGGCTGAAGAGGAATACTGGGGTCAGCTTGTCCACAAACAGCTGTGTGGAGCACCGAGCTCAACCCTGTGACCTCCCCCGGACAGACAGACTGTGCGGAGCAGTAGGAGCGTCGGAAATCCCGGCGAGGAATTGATGTCTACAGAGTGGGCCTAGGTTCTCGGCCGTGCCCGGGTTTCCAGCTGACACCAGTGAGGCCCTGACACAGGCTGTCTGCACACAGAGTTAGGGTAGAGCAAGTCCCGCTCTCAAGCACATTTTTCACCTGGGAAAGGCTGGTGTAACACGACATCAAGGAAGGCTAACCCGGGAGGCAGATGTCCCAAAGGGGGTTCACCCTGTCTCCAGCTTCTGTCTTGCTTAAGTCTCATGTGGAAGTTAGTTTCACTGACATAATGTCAATTTTGGCTCACCCCAGAATCTTGAGAAATATGAAGCAGGACACTGGATGCAGCTCGTGAGTTAGATCAGTGTCCAGATAATTCAGCTACCAAATCCTCTTTTCTGTCATAGCAAGTATTTATCTGCATTAAACTGTGTTCTGTGACCATCCTCAGCTCCCAAGTTTTCCTCAACAGACTCAGCTCAAATCCGAAGGCTTTTACTTTGCTAATCAGGAACTGAAAGAGTCAACACTCCCTAAACCAGTGGTTCCTATCTCTCCAGTGACTGGTTTTTATCTAACTTTCTTCTTGAGACAAGGACTTACTGTAACCCAGGCTGGCTTTGAACTCCTGACCCTCCAGCTTTAGCCTCCTGAGTTCTGAGGTTACAGATGTGTTTGCTGCAGCTGGTCTTAGCTTCTCCGCTGCTGTTCCTCCCTTCTAACCTCGGGCATGGTAGGCAAACACTGTGGCTGGGGCTATACTCAGCTTGCTGTGCCCTCTCAGCCTCCTCAGCACTGATATCAACCTCCAGGACCACTGTGCTGACTGGGCAGCCGCCCCATCCAGCTCCTAGCTCTATGGGTCTTGAGTGCTACCTGGAACATAACAGGATGATAAAGATAGTGGCTGGAAAATGTGTTTTGCTACAAATCCCATCTCCTGTGTGCTGAAAAAGCCACCTTCCTGCCAACATGAATCTCTTGCCTAAACCTTGGTGCTCTTCAACGTGATAATTCTTCAACGTGATAATTCTTCAAGTTTGATGTTTTATAGAATGGAAAGTGAATCCATTCCCTGTTTGTCATTGTTTCGAGTTCCTCACGGAGCTTGCTCAGTCTGAAAAACATCTGTATTGTTTTTCAGACAAACTGAGCCATAAAGAGGACCTCAGAGGTTCATTTTGAGGACTCTTCTCCATGGCTGATGGAACATCAGCTACCAGGTTTTAGTGAGAAGGCTAAATATCACATCAAAAGGACGGAGTTGCGTGATTTGTGCTTACCCTCAGTGCACAGCGATCAGAACCCAGCCTCAACTCATCATAGTGCTTGCTGGGTGACCTCACCTATTCTATTCTGGCCTTAACATAGTTGGATTACAAGCCCAATCCCTACTAGAAGTCTTTCAAACACTCCCCCACCCCCTGCCACCATGATGAAAGGAGGAGCAGAAGCTGGCGCTTTGCCAGAGAGGACAACAGTTTAGAAGTCAATTTGGTCTTGACTTTATTAACAAGAGAATGTGGGTGGTTAATCTGAGTGAAAGGTGCCGTTTTCTGAAAATGTATTCCCATGGAACCAGATGATTGGTTGCATGACAGCGGCTATTTAGGGTTAGGGAGAAGCTGCGATTGGGGTTTCAACAAATCACTTGGTGCTTGCTGTTTATGAATTCTTCAGCAGTCAGTCTGGCTCCTTTCCCAGGAGGCGGGCCTTCTGCCTAGCTACCCCCATGTATGTGTGGTTCCCAGAGGACACGGGTTTGTCCCACAGATGTGGGCTTTGATGGGACGGACTGAGCCTGAGGCATTCTAAACTTTCTGTCTATGTTCCCTTCTTGCTGGATACAATGAATCTCTCCTGCCCAAGAAGAAGCCTGTCTTAGCTTCAAAGGCAACCTGAGAGTGAGTTATTTACCAATCACACAAAGGGGGATTTATCAAGTTCTCCCTGAGAGGACTTCCCCGGGACTGGAGGACTTTATTACTCTCCTCTCAGCTGTAAATTATGTCACTCAGATGCTTTTGAAAGCTCCTCTTGGCTGAGTCATAAAACTTGATACTTGGGGCCAAACACCTTTATCTACCCCTCCTCAGAACTGTGACCAAGATGAAAAGGCGGCATTTGTTAGGAGTGGCACAGGAAGTGGAGAATTGGGCCTGAAGATATGGAGGCATATTATACTGTGAGATTCATTTTGCCACTTGCACAGGGTCATTGGCCTTCTAGACCTAAACTGGCTGCTTGGCAAGCCCTAGGGTCAGTCAGTTCCACCTGCCCATCGTGATCATTAAGGCTGGGATATTGGATTGGATTTCACTAAGGAAGCTACTCACCTGAGGAGGGTTTGCTGGGGCTCACTTTCTCTGGCTTCTTTGGAGTCATGGTACTTTTGTGTTTCTGCTTGACTGAAGTTTGGTCGATGGCTGGAAGTATGGGCTCACACTTAGCCGTAGGTAGTTTGGTAGATGATCTGGGTTCACTTAGAGAGTCCTCCTCACTGGAACTCTGCGGGAAATGGAAGAAGTGTGAGTCTCAGAGGCGTCACCTTCGCTAAGCACAGAGACAGGAGAGGCAGTGGGGCCTCCAGCGCAGCTCAGAGCCTCTTGTTGGGTTTTATCACTGAGCGCCATCTGTGGGCAGGGAGATTTCGATGGTCAGGGAGGACCAGCTTCGACATAACGCAACATATCCAAGAGACTGCACTTCTGAGCCTATTGTGGGGTATTCATGACAAGAATACGTTTCTGACCCTTAAGTAATTTGATGACCAATAAACAGCGCATGCTTAAAGCTGCAGCAAAAGGAGGCGCTTTTAATGTGTTTGCTGTTTGAGATTTGAAGTCTTTGGAGGATGGGTGAAGGAAAATGTCCCCTTATGCTAATTCATGTGCTTGACAATGAAAAGGAAATTTAGATCATGTAGTTCGGACTGATCGAGTCAGATCTCAGTTTCAATATTCTAAATTATTGCACAAGAGGGATAAATCTCCTAAGAAGTCCCCTCCTCTCTGTCTTCTAAAAAAGCAGGCAGTATAAATCCACACGAAGACAAGTCACAGTTCCTACAGTGTCAGAGCATCTCAACCCAGGCGAACAGACGCGATAAAAATTATCCAAGCATTCAACGGTTTCACACTTTGCCAGACTTTTCCCTATCGAAGAAATGATGCAAACAATATAAATGACAGTCAAGACCCTGCCTCCAAGTGTGATTTAAGTACAGCCTTGTGACTTCAGGTCCTGGCTCTGGCATGTTTTGCGAGGCCATTCCTTCTGCCAAGCAAAATCCTAAGGGCTTTTCCTACCTTTGGGTCTCAGGAGGGTCTCCTGCATGGCACATTAGCCCAGCATGAGAAACCTCTCTGAAGGTGCGGTCTTTTACAGGGAGGGAATGCCAAATTAACAGCCCTGGCACCGCCCCAACTGTCGCAGTCCGTATTGATCTTGCTCCTCTTTCTTGCTGACAGTTGTGGCATTTTCATTTCAGCGGCTCCTGACTCAGGAAAATTCGCTGAATAGCTTTGAATTATTGGGTGCAACATAAGACAAATGGAACTCTTAAGAAAAAAAAAAAGATCTCCACTTGACAGTCTTCCGGGCAGAAGTCTATATATCCACAGGTGGACAGACCATTATTTTCCATGAGGACAAATCTTATTTTTAAATTTAGGTTTCGGCTAAAGCTTTCAAACAAATAATTATTGTCACTCCATCTGTTTTCGGAAAACAGACCACCCGCAGATAAAGGGACAGACAGAGGAGGAGACAATGGGTCTCCTTTCTACTCTCAGTTCTGGGGCTTAATAGAAATCTTTGAAAAGGATTCTAAAATGTCAAAGATGAATCATGAGGTCATTTCTGAGCATGAGATGAGCGCTCTATTCTCAGCAAAGTGGGTGTTTGGCAAACTTGAATTCTGATGTTGGAGGCTGTGGTTATGATTGGGTGAGGGAAGCTGGAGTCATGGGTTTAGATTCCCACAAGAGTAGCAGGGAGCCCGGGACAGACTTTCTTCCCTCAAACAGCCTGTGAGCTGAAGAGTCTGCTCACAGGAGGCCTTGTACTTTAGGTCATACATCTCCGGCCTGCAGCAAAGCGCCCATGACTCCAGCTAAGACTCCCGGATCTGCCCCCATTATCCTCAGCCAGGCTGCAATGCCTCGCTTGCCCCAGGCACAGGGACTTGGGAGGACATGGCAAAGGGCTCTCTTTATTGGGTGGCTATTCAGCTTGTTCACCCACCATTCTTTAGAAGCACAGAAGAGCTGCGACCAAGTTTGACCAATTAACCTGTCAAAGAGGACCATGCCCCTGGGAGCGGAGTACATCCGTCTCTGGCTTCTGATCATCTTTACTACCAGGTGGACATCCTTCTCAGCAGTCCAGAAACCAGCGCCTGGAGGGGGTGTTTTTTGTTGATTGAAAATAGAAGGGTGAAATGTCAAATTGAAAATTGAAAATAGCAGGCCTGCGGTACTCCTGGGTGTGACAACAGGCCTTTCCCTCTCGTCTCAATGAGCAATCTCAAACCTGTCACTTCAGCATTTAAATTTTTACTTTATTTTTTAATCTTTTTGGTCTTTGCTATGTTCCCTCAGACCCTTAGCTACTTTCACCTGGCTCCTGTCATGAAAACCCACTTGCCGTCACGTGGGCAAGGATCATCCTTCCAGAGAGAGTGTGAGAGTCTATATGAATTCATTCTGGCGTTAATGTATGGCATTTAAAACTCAAACGTGAGTCTTCTGGGCAGCGGGTGTGGTTCCTACAGTTAGGAACCACCGACGCGGGGTAGGTTTATTGTAGCTTGTTGGTTATTATTATTCTGTCATTCTTCAGACGCCCTCCTCTGTGAACAACAGCACAGCATTCCGTGTTTCCTGATGACCGATGAGGTGAGACGCAGTGCGTACACCACTTCCTATGTCACTGCATTCCCGCCCCGGCGTCCTGTGTACACTTAGGATGACACTGCATTCCCGCCCCCTCCTGTGTACACTTAGGATGACACTGCATTCCCGCCCCGGCGTCCTGTGTACACTTAGGATGACACTGCATTCCCGCCCCCTCCTGTGTACACTTAGGATGACACTGCATTCCCGCCCCGGCGTCCTGTGTACACTTAGGATGACACTGCATTCCCGTCCCCTCCTGTGTACACTTAGGATGACACTGCATTCCCGCCCCCTCCTGTGTACACTTAGGATGACACTGCATTCCCGCCCCCTCCTGTGTACACTTAGGATGACACTGCATTCCCGCCCCCTCCTGTGTACACTTAGGATGACACTGCATTCCCGCCCCGGCGTCCTGTGTACACTTAGGATGACACTGCATTCCCGCCCCCTCCTGCGTACACTTAGGATGACACTGCATTCCCGCCCCGGCGTCCTGTGTACACTTAGGATGACACTGCATTCCCGCCCTGGCCTCCTGTGTACACTTAGGATGACACTGCATTCCCGCCCCGGCGTCCTGTGTACACTTAGGATGACACTGCATTCCCGCCCCCTCCTGTGTACACTTAGGATGACACTGCATTCCCGCCCCCTCCTGTGTACACTTAGGATGACACTGCATTCCCGCCCCGGCGTCCTGTGTACACTTAGGATGACACTGCATTCCCGCCCCGGCGTCCTGTGTACACTTAGGATGACACTGCATTCCCGCCCCGGCGTCCTGCGTACACTTAGGATGACACTGCATTCCCGTCCCCTCCTGTGTACACTTAGGATGACACTGCATTCCCGCCCCGGCGTCCTGTGTACACTTAGGATGACACTGCATTCCCGCCCCCTCCTGTGTACACTTAGGATGACACTGCATTCCCGCCCCGGCGTCCTGTGTACACTTAGGATGACACTGCATTCCCGCCCCCTCCTGTGTACACTTAGGATGACACTGCATTCCCGCCCCCTCCTGTGTACACTTAGGATGACACTGCATTCCCGTCCCCTCCTGTGTACACTTAGGATGACACTGCATTCCCGTCCCCTCCTGTGTACACTTAGGATGACACTGCATTCCCGTCCCCTCCTGTGTACACTTAGGATGACACTGCATTCCCGTCCTGGCCTCCTGTGTACACTTAGGATGACACTGCATTCCCGTCCTGGCCTCCTGTGTACACTTAGGATGACACTGCATTCCCGCCCCGGCGTCCTGCGTACACTTAGGATGACACTGCATTCCCGCCCCGGCGTCCTGTGTACACTTAGGATGACACTGCATTCCCGCCCCCTCCTGCGTACACTTCCGATGACACTGCATTCCCGCCCCCTCCTGTGTACACTTAGGATGACACTGCATTCCCGCCCCCTCCTGTGTACACTTAGGATGACACTGCATTCCCGCCCCCTCCTGTGTACACTTAGGATGACACTGCATTCCCGCCCCCTCCTGTGTACACTTAGGATGACACTGCATTCCCGCCCCCTCCTGTGTACACTTAGGATGACACTGCATTCCCGCCCCCTCCTGTGTACACTTAGGATGACACTGCATTCCCGCCCCCTCCTGTGTACACTTAGGATGACACTGCATTCCCGCCCCCTCCTGTGTACACTTAGGATGACACTGCATTCCCGCCCCGGCGTCCTGTGTACACTTAGGATGACACTGCATTCCCGTCCTGGCCTCCTGTGTCAGCTCATGTGCTTTGTCACTCACTTCCTGCCACTCACTTTAAAATTAGCGAGCTACTGGATGTTTGTCTCCACAGTGAAACCCAAGCCAAACGTCCCAGTGCAAGCGACCCTATCGGACGGATGCCTCCCAATCCAGGATGTGTGACGGGTGTGTGTGTGTGTGTGTCGTCCACAGACCATAGAATGTATGATGATAGTCATGCTAGCCAGCTGAGATTCATGCAATCTTAAAATATGGTTTAAGTTTTTTTTCCAGATAGCACAGCTCTAATGGCAAATATTTAGCAATGTCTGGAGATTCATCGGATCAACCCTAATGATTTTTTTTTAATGTCAAGTGGAGTTCAGAACTGTCTTTTCCTGTTATAATCTTGAAATTTACAGTTTCCATTTCTTCTCCATATGCTCCGAAGTTGAAATGTCACATGACAGTGGAAGCAGCTGCATTCTTTGGGAAGCAGAAAACCAGCTCTGTGTTTCAAAGCCAAAGTTCCAACAGTGAAGAGGCTAAACAACAAGCAAGAAAGCAAACTAAAGCGCAGCCTCTATGAGTGCAGTCTAATACAAGGAACGTGATATGGGTCCTAATGAAGCTGTCTTAACTAAAAATGATTGACAAGACTATATTTTTCTGAAGTATTAATTGTGGATTTTAGGTTTTCCAAGGACTCCCCAATTTGCTCTTCTGGCATCGTGCATAATAAAGTAGACCATAGGAGATCACACCAGTACATTCTAAACTCCAGAGCAGTGGCTCCACACCTGTGAGTCGTGACCCCTTGGGGTCACATATCCTGCACGTCGGATATTTACATTATGATTCACAACAGCAGTAAAATTACAGTTATGATGTCGCAATGGAAATAATTTTAGGGTTGGGGGTCACCACAACATGAGGAACTATATTAAAGGGTCACAGCATTAGGAAGGTTGAGAACCGCTGGTCCAGAGCAAGGCTTTCAATGAGACTTTGTTAATTAGGGAAGGTTAGTGCCAGGCAATGGGGAACAACTTAGTAACATAACAGCTTGTTTGTTTTTAAATCTTTTCCTCCCTTCTCTTTCCCCCTCCCTCCTGCCTTCCCTCCCTTCCCCATGCTGGAAATTGAACCCAGGGCCTCTGTGTACTGGTCAGGTAACTCTACCCCTAAGCTACACCCCCAGTCTTAACTTGGTCAGAACTCCTGGAAGGTGGAGACACAGGACAGGTGAAGAACAGGAAGTCATCTCCCACAGAATGTAAGAGGGATGAAAATCCCGGACCTAGCGTTATTGGACGTGAAATAGGTGACAACAGAGGAGCCCAGAAGATGCGCAGACTCACGTAGCCAGGGACGGAAAAGCCTTATTTTCCAACTCCTGCCTGATGGCTCCTCTCCAAGACCCAGGAAATCGGTTTTCACTTACCACCCCCTGCTCCCTCCCTGGAGTGTGGGACTGAAGGCTGACGGATGCACACCAAGCCCGATTTTGCCATGTGCTGAGCTAAGTGGCTCTCCTGACACAGCAGAGATGGGGAGGAGGGAAGAGGCAGAGGACTGACAGGCTGGTGCCAGAGAGAGAGCGACTGGGGCTCTATTATGTTGGGAATAAATTTAGTCTCGGGAGATTATAAAAAGCCGCGGTCAAGGCAATGAACCTTGACAGTCAACAGGGACAACACACACAGAGGTTGGCCAGGAAACTCTGTGCAACAAATGAGTGTCTTCAGAGTGCTTGTCCCCAAGGTCTACATCAAATTGTGCCTCATGCATAAAAGCCATGCCTGGGAATGGAGGGTCGCTTTGTGTAAGCAGATTCAGGGATGCCATGTAAACAGATGCATACAAGTAAGTACGAAGCATGTTCTAGCTGGATGCTCTTACCGCTCAAGGCAGGCTAACCTTTCTCTTGTGCAGAGCGAAGGAGCCTAAGACCAGCAAGTCTTTACCGTGCATTCAGGACATTTCGAGGCCGTCACGTGAAGTCTTTAGAAAATTGAACAACAGTAAGGAATGTGGACTGATGGTCTTTTGGAGATTTCTTCTGGCATGGGTATCACATACCCAACTCAAACTGTCCCTTCAATTCATTTGTCCCTCACGTAAAAACATGGCTGTCAGCGGTGCTAAGAAGAGATCAGTGTGAGGAGACACTGATCTGCACATCAGCTCCTGGGTGCTTTCAGGAGTCGGCCGGGGCTGTTGTATGCAAGGCCATCGCAGCCTCTGTCCCTAGCCCTGGGCTCTGAGGACAGGGCTTTCCTGCCTGCATCAAGCTCTCCGATGGTCATGCCACCAGGCTGGAGGATACCGTCCAAGGCTCTGGTCTGAGCGAGAGCAACAATGTTCTTAGTGCGTTAGGTCTTCATGACATTTGACCAATATTGGTTGGTGGTTGGAGGGGGAGGTGAGTAAAATTTCAAGATTTGTTTTGAGATGATTATCCATTCCACTGTGGAACAGACTCAGGGGAAAGCCCAGAGTGGACAGCTACTGAAATTGTCAACTGACTATATTTTTGACACATGCTATACATACATGTCTATTTTTCTTTCTTCCTTTTTTCTCTTTCTCTTTTGTTTCTTCTTTCTTCCTTCTTTTTTCCTTTCCTTTTGTTCTCTCTCTCTCTCTCTCTCTCTCTCTCTCTCTCTCTCTCTCTCTCTCTCTCTTTTCCTTCCTTGTTTCTTTCTTTGAGACAGGATTTCACTGTGTAGTCCTGGCTGTCTTACACTGACTGTGCAGAGCAGTCTGGCTTTGAACTTACAGAGATCTGCCTGACTCTGTCTCCTGAGTTCTGACATTAAAGGCCTGTGTTATCACATCCAGCCAGATTTCTTTAAAAATTTTTATTTTTGTGTGTGTTTGTGTATATGTGTGTGAGAGAAGTGTGTGCAAGATGCATATGTATGGGCCCACATACAACAGTGTTCATAGAGAGGTCAGAGGACAACTTTGTGGGATTGGCTTTCTCCTCCAACTTTCTGTGGGCTTTGAGAGTCAAACTCAGGTCACCAGGTATGTGTGGTAAATGCCCTTGCCAACTGAGCCAGCTCTTGACCCCTCGCTAGTTCTTAGAGCAGAGGTTTGGGAGTCACTGTAATAGAATGTGGTCCTTCAGGCCATTTCCGAGTAGAGAACAATGCTGAAATTTATTCTGTGTATACAATATAAATAACAGCTTTTCTAAAATTTGCTTTTGAGACAGGGTCTCACTGTGTGGCTCTGACTGTCCTGGAACTCACTCTATAGACCAGGCTGCCCTCAAACTCACAGAGATCCACCTGCCTCTGCCTCCCGAGTGCTGGGATTAAAGGCGTGCACCTCCACATCTGCCTTAACAGCTGTTATCTCTGTGTCAATTGCTGAGTCTCTCTCTCTAGCCTTCCCATCACCACCGCCACCGTCGTGAGGTGGTTGGCAGTGTGTGTGCTACAGCGTGGACATGGAGGCCAGAGAGAACTTTGTGCTGCGGCTTCGCTCCTTCCACAGTCAGTTCCAGGAACAGAACTCAGATTTTCCAGGCATTCACGCAAGTGCTTTTGCCCACTAAGCCATATCCTTAGCATTCAATATTCTGTTTCTGAATAGTTTCAAATTGGCCAGACTTCAAGGCGCTCTACCCACGAACACTTCAGAGTGCACTTCTTGTTAAAACGCATTTCCACTAAGCCACAATACTACTTCTCTAACCTAAAAGAAAAAATAATACTAATAGTCCATAATATTAATCAGATATAAAGAGCATATTCAAACCTACATGTGCCCACGCTGTTTTTTCAGCTACTTGTTGGGACTAATAGGCTTGCATGGTGAGTTATGTCCCTTTAGTTTCTTGGACCTTTTTTGCTTTTTTACACTTTGGACAATTTTGAAGAGACAGAGACATATGCCTCACACGGTATCTTCTGGGTGCTTCCTCATAACCAAAGTCAGTTCCATCTTTGGAGTACAAATATTCACAGGGGATGTGATGCCCATCTCTGTAACGCCAGACCAGCGCTCACATGGCTACGACATCCTCATACAGTCAGCCATGTTTGATGCCCAGAAAGAGCTGGACCACCAGAGCTCGCCAAGGGAAAGGCCCATGTTTCTGCCTTTGTAATTTGTGGTCGACTGAGGAATGATTCTTTGACACTTGTTCAACAGCTGAGCCTGTTCCTGAACTACATCTCTTCCATGATTTTGGCCCCTTTTGAAGTGTTTTGCCTAAATTTATACTTATGTTAAGGTTGTACAATGACTTCATAATTTTACATTTCTTCCCCAATTATTAATTACCTTTCCTTTTAAAAAAAGTATTTTCTGGGGGCTGTGGAATGGATCAGATGACTAAGAGCTTGCTATGCAAATATGAGGACTTGAATTCAAATTCAAAATGAATTGAAATCCCAGCAACCACATAAAAAGCTATGTGTAATAGTATATTGTGCACCCCAAGAGCTGGGGCTGGGTGCAAAGATAATCAGCTCCCCAGAATCTGAGGGCTAAGCAGCCTATAGACCATCAGTGATTCCAGGAACAGTGAGACCGTGACTCTAACATGACTCTAAACATAATGGCGGGCAACCCATGAAGACTCTGGGCACTGATTTTTGGCTTCCAGACACAGTCACCCCTGAGCCATCAACAGACACACGGCCCCCACACCCCCACACCCCCAGACACACCCACACCCCCAGACACCCACACACCCAGACACACCCACATCTCCAGACATACCCCCACCCCACACCCCCCAGACACACCCACACCCCCAGACACACCCACACCCCCAGACACACCCACACCCCCAGACACCCACACATCCAGACACACCCACAGACAAGGCGCTCTCTGGGGGCTGAGGAGACAGCTTAGTCAATAAAGTGTGTGTTATGCCAGGCGATAGTGGTGCACGCCTTAATTCCAGCACTTGGGAGACAGAGGCAGGTGAATCTCTGTGAGTTCAAGGCCAGCCTGGTCTACAAAAGCTAGTTCTAGGACTGGCTCCATAGCTACTAAGAAACCCTGTGTTGAAAACCAAATTAAAAAAAAAGAAAAAAGAAGTGTGTGTTAAACAAGCATAGGGACCTGAGTTCAGATCTCCTGTACCCATTAAAAAACAAGGCAGGGCCCTTGCTGGGGAGCTGGAGATAGGGGATCCCTGGGGTTTGCTGGCCATCCAGTCTAGCCAATCTTTGAATTTCAGGTTCAGTGAAAGACTCAAAACAATGGGTGGAGAAACAAGGAAGACAGTTGCTGTGATCTCTGGGCTCCACATCCATGAGCATACACGTGCATGTGCACACATACCCCTTTCCTCATGTCTATTTGCTTACTTACAACGTGAGCTTTATGTCACAATCAATTCTCTCGAAATTCTGATGCTTAAATTTGTATCTAAAATGGAAAGTGAGGTCAGCAGATGACTCTTTGGGTAAGAACACCCAGCCTGATGACCTGAGTTTGTTCCCTGACACCCACATGGTGGAAGCAGAGAACCAAAGTGTCCTCTGCCCTCCTCATGGGTGCTTTGGCACCACCCCCAAACACAAAATAAAATAATAAAATTAAAAATGGTGAAAATCTACTGAAGCTGTGCTTTAGTCTTTAACATATTCCATTGCTTTCTAGTACAATAAAACATTCCAGTCCACCATGGACCTTGAAGGAAAAAAGAAGGAAAGGAAGGACCTGACTGTCTGAGGTACGGCCGAGGAGGTTTACCGTAGATATGGAGAATACAGAAAGGGACAGAGACAGACATCCGGGAGAGTCCAGAGTCAACCTGTCCAGACTGAGCTTGATGTGGGATTCCCCTCAGTATGCTGTGAATACCATTGGTTAATAAAGGAACTGCTTTGGGCTTATAGCAGAACTGTAGGGGAACAGAGCTAGGTGGGGAAAACTAAAGGGAATGCTGGGAGAAAAGAGGCAGAGTGAGAGAGAAGCCATGGAGCCCCACTGGAGTCAGACCTGCCGAAATTTTGCGGGTAAGCCACTGCCACGTGGCAATACACAGATTCATAGAAATGGGTTAAATTAAGATGTAAGAGTTAGCCAATAAGAAGCTAGAGCTAATGGGCCAAGCAGTGATTTAATTAATATAGTATCTGTGTGGTTATTTGGGCGCTAAGCAGCCAGGAACCAACAAGTGGCCTGCTTCTTACTGCACTGAGCTGGGCCACATGAGGAGAGGGGAGGATGAGAAAGAGAAGAGTCGCTGGAGACTGGTGTAATCAAAATGGCTGCGTCATACAGGCTCCAAAGGAGCTGGGGGAATGGAAAGCCCTGAGAGTTCAGGGGCTGGGGAGTTTAGGGTGGGGGAGAGGACTCTCTGACAGGTAAAGGCTGAGGGATTCTGGGAGAACCTGGTGGCCAGAGTTCTCTTTGATATGTTAGTTGGCATCTCAGGTAGTTGTCTCGGGTTTGAGACCAAACAGACCTTACCTGCCTTTGCTGTTTCTCAAGAAATATTAATTCTGTTGTCTGAGATTGCTATTTAAGTTTTTGGTGATTTTGAGACAGGGTTTCATGTAGTCCTGGCTGCCACAACTCCTAATCTTGCCTCCACCTCCCAAGTGCTGTAATCACAGGCCTCCCCCGCGGCACCTGGCTTGAGAAAGCTACCAGAAAGTGACAGATGCTCTCATACTTGGGAGGCTGAGGCAGAGATTCACAGGTTCAAAACCAGCCTTGGCAATGTAACGAGACTGTGTCAAAAGAGGCAAAGAATGAAAGAAAAGAGAAGAGAAGGAAAAGGTGGGAATGAAGGAGGACCGCATGTAACCCATTGCTGCTGAAGGGACATGCTACAAGCCCTTTCTTTGGAATAAAAATCATGAGTTCATAGCATTAGCGACACAATTGGTTTTCCTTTATACTTTTACCTTGCCTATTTAAAATATTTGCTCTTTAATTATATTACTATTTTGATTCATTTGTTTCACCCTGCAATAAACATGAAATATTTCTAAGATTATGATTCAGATCTGACTCTTAAGAATAAATCTGTGAGATACAACTTTATGGATTCTCCTAGGTTCTTTGTCTGCAGAATCTATTGCTCCATGGATGAACGTCATAATTCTTGCCTTGGTCGCCATGAGTACTTCCAACTTTTCCTAAGAGAAATGATGTTGTGATGAGCATGTGAGCTTTTCAGTTAAGTCCTTAAGCTCCTCCAAGTGGGAATTTATCTCTCTAGATTAAAAGCAGCACAACGATTTAACATTCTTTCTGTTCCTGAATCATCCTGGAGAGACATGGCAGCAGTTTATATTTAAAGATGTCAAAGAAAACAACTTTCGGTGTAACTTTTATAACCATGATCTTTAAAAATAACAAAATGTTTTCATTTTGGGTCAGTTTTTAATTTTAATCTGCAACTTTATGTGATTTTACCAATTTACTCACAGGCTCATTTATCTAATTTATTTCAAATATATACTCGCCCCATTTCCGTTTTAGTTTTTATTTTACATTTCATTTGTTTATTTTGTGTGTCTGTGACTTGGGGTGGGGCATGTCAGAGGAACCTTGCTGGACTGGTTTCTGTCCTTTCACCCTGTGAATGTTAGGGACCAAACTTCCACAAGTGCCTCTGTCCACTGAACCATCTCAGCGAGCAGGTCGACGGTCCACCTATTTCAAAACAGAATCCAAGATGATCAAAAAGGTGGAATTCAGAGAAAACGGCTGTTTATTGGTTGTGGTTGCACACACTCGTAATCCAAGTATTAAGAGGGCTGAGGCAAGAGGATTGAGAGTTACATAGTAAGACCCTCTCTCAAAAACTTTAAGGACAAAACAACTCCAAAAACAGATTTCGAAGATGGAACATGTTGCAAGAGCGTGGTTTGTTTGTTCTGGCTGCCCAGAACCAAAATAATCACACAGAAACTATATTATTTAAATCACTGCTTGGCCCATTAGCTCTAACTTCTTATTTGCTAACTCTTATTTCTTAATTTAACCCATTTATATGAATCCGTGTATTGCCACAAGGCTGAGGCTTACTGGAAAAAGTCCCGGTGTCTATCTCCGGTGGGGCTACATGGCTTCTCTCTGACTCTGCCCTTCTTTCTCCCAGCATTCACTTTAGTTCCCCATCCCCCATACAGAGGGAAATCCCACCTCAGGAACAAATTACAGCATACAGAGGGAAATCCCACCTCAGGAACAAGCTATGATCTCTCTGAAGGACAACAGAGCCAGGGGCAGGGACTGTCTTGAAAGGAGCCGGAGGGAATGTCACTGGGTGGCAGACACTCACTGGGGGTCTGGGTGACATAGCTCTATGAATCAGTCAGGGCTCATCAACTAAAAACTAAACAGCAAAAAAAAAAAAAAAAAAAAAAAAACCCGGAGTAAATACAAAACCCAAGCAACCAGTTCTAGAGACGTATTCAAGTGTTTAGGCATGTAGTTTTCTGACCTCAGAGCTAACGAGAGCATGCCAACCTGTCGGAGACCAGCCGATGGGTGGATGGCAGTAGGCCAGTGGCTCTCAACCTTCCTGCTACTCTGACCCTTTCATACAGTTCCTCGTGCTGTGGGAACCCCCAATCACAGAATTATTTTGTTTCTATCTCATAATTGTAATTTTGCTACTGTTATGAATATAAAAATGTAAGCATCTGTGTTTTCTGATGGTCCTAGTGACCCCTGTGCAAAGTCATTCGATCCCCAAAGGGGTCTCCACAGGTTGAGATTGCTAGAGTAGGTGGGTGTCTTACTCCCATCCTGCTGCTATAGTAAGACACTGTGACAAGGGCAGCTTTAGGGAGAAAGGGCATATTTTGGCAAGCTAGCACTGCCAGCCAAAGAGGGTGTCGGATCCCACGAAACTGAATTTATCGATGGCAGTGGTGGCGCACGCCTTTAATCCCAGCACTCAGGAGGTAGAGGCAGGCGGGTCTCTGTGAGTTCAAGGCCAGCCTGGTCTACAGAGCAAGTCCAGGACAGCCAGAACTACACAGAGAAACTCTGTCTTGAAAAACAAAACAAAACAATACAAAGAAAAAAAAATCCTAACAAAAAAAGAAGTAGATTGCATGATCAAACACTTATTAAGGGCTTAGGGCGGCGATTCTCAACCTGTGGGTGGTGGCCTCTTTGGGGATTGCATATCAGATATTTACATCATGATTCATAACAGTAGCAAAATCACAGTTATGAAGCAGCAACAAAAATACTTTTATGGTTGAGATCACCACAGTATGAGGAACTGTATTAAAGGGTCACAGCGTTAGCAGGGTTGAGACCTGCTGCCCATGGGGGATGATTCAGGGGAGTTCACCTTGCAAACATAAGGAAGCTGAGCTCCATCCCCAGGAACCATGTCAAAGGGTTCTGCTGTAGCCACGGGAGGAACGGTCAGCTTCGGTTGAGGGACTGGTGGACCGTGTGGCAAGATGGGAGAAATCGCGAAGGCTGAGGGGCATGAGGGCCAGGGCCAGAGCAGCAAGCAGCTCCAGGTTCCACAGGGCTGTGTTAGCTTCAGGAGCAAGTTTGGTCCCCATTTTAAAAGCCACAGAAGCGGCTCCAGCAGACATATAGATTGTTTGCCTGTCAACAACACTCTACCCTATGAAGGTATGGAAAACGGGATTTGGTGGCAGGTGCAAGGGAGGAGAATGGGCTAGAGGACCACTGAGATAACTTTGTCACGGAGGCAGCTATACAGATGCACACACCTGCAATTCCAGTACTCAGGAGGCTGAGGCAGCAGGATAAGGAGCTGAGGAGAGTTTGGGCTGTAGGAACCAAACCACTTCCATCAACAACAGAATCATACCAGGGCAGTAAGATGTGTGGGACTGATGTGAACTGAACATGGGGCAGGGGAGATGGAGAAAAAAAATCTGTCAGATTTTGATGATACCGCACTGCGGGAAGAATACAGGGCCAAGCTGGGGGTGCTAGCCTGGTTTACACGAGGTGTAACCAAGTCGAGGGAGTGAGAAAACAGTAGAGTATTAAATCTGGGGATCAAAAGTGGGATTAGAGCTAGACGCGTAGATTTGGGAGTCACCGGCAGTTCACCCCTCAACTTTGGCCGTTAAAATGTTCCTGAGACAGCCTTAAGCAGCCCAGAGAGAACAAGCCTTGGCGAGGCGCAAACTTGGATAGGGACAGGTGACGTCTTTACTATAAAAACCCACTCATCTCCACCTGAAAAGCAAGCTGTGTTGAGCGAGGATTAGCAGGACCCTCGGCTTTTCTCGCCAGCAAAACTCACAGCCACGTTCACTTCTCAGTGAGCTCGCTGCAGATGTCTTAAAATACCCTGCATGCCCATGGCTGGCTATTTAACTTGTCAATAAGGAAGCTCATACATCACTGAATCACAACTTTCTAAAAATATTTTGATGACTGTTTCGATAAAAGTGGCTTCCTTTGAAAGCCCGGGTCTTGTTTTATGCATGCGAAAGCAGTTCTATGAGAGGGGACCTACAGAGCTCACCCTGTGGCCCAAGAGGTTTACAGCACAAACACAAGCTAAGAACAAGGCCCTTTTCCCCCAACCCCAGGTAGAGAGTGAGATTAGAATCCCACCTCGGGGAATCCCAGGATTCAGGAAGAGGGTGGAGGGGGACGAGAAAGAGCAAGGTCTCCAGAGATGGGGAGAAGCCAAGGGAAGGTGGCTTTGTAGATGCCTGGGAGGAAGTGTGGCAGTGTGGCCAGCACCCCACAAAGCTGCCACAGGAAAGGTAGATAGGGATCTGGTCCACGGAGAGATGTGGAAGTCACTAGACAGAGAGCATTTCCGGGAACGGCGTGTGCAGAGCAGATTGGAGTGGGCTGAGGAGTGAGGAGGAGGCAGGGAAACCGAGTCAGGCAGTGTAAATAATTCTCTTGGGAACTTGGGGTGTGAAGGAGAGGAACTGAGCGGAGGGGAGCACAGGTAGGGGAGGCAGGTCTCTTTTTAGATCATGATTAAACGCTGACGGGAAAGCCCTCTTGCGGAGCCGGCTGATGCAAGCAGGGAAGG
Organism: Microtus pennsylvanicus; assembly: GCF_037038515.1. Classification (NCBI taxonomy): domain Eukaryota; kingdom Metazoa; phylum Chordata; class Mammalia; order Rodentia; family Cricetidae; genus Microtus; species Microtus pennsylvanicus. The sequence goes on along the minus strand of NC_134589.1, from coordinate 16,466,418 downwards.
GGCGTCCTGAGGGTGGCGGGAAGGGAGGGGGGCCTAAGCCCAGGTGGGAATGTCGGAAATAGGTGGGATTAAGGTGTGAGGTAGAGAGGGTGGGCTGAAAACTGGGTGGGGGTGGGGGGTTAAAGGTAAAAGAGGTGAACAGGAAACTGGGCAGCTTTGAGAAAAGCCTGGAGGTTGCTGGGGCGACATTTCCTTTAGCAGTAGTTAGCGGCCTGGATGTGGCTCACAGACCATGAATGGACAGGATTACATGGCAGGTGTGAGGAAGACAAAAAGACTTACAAAGAACCTGGGCTGCTGAGGAAGGGAGCGTCAGTTGGGGGAGAGGTGGCCTGTATCTGAGCAGGGCCCCCCAAGAGGCTGAGGAAATGCTGCACCAGAAAGACCAAGGGCAGAACTGGGAGCGGCCTTAGAGCAGCAATAGCTGATGATGTGATGAATGTAATCCTTTGGGGTGGCAAGAAGATGCCGGATGTGCCCTCGGGATGGGTGGTGTGTGCGTGTGTGCGTGTGCGCGCACGTGTGTGTGTGCGTGTGTGTAAGTGCAAAGAAGCAGGGCCCTGGAGATGCATTAGGAACTGGGAAGCAAGGGTGTGGCTGGGTTATCTAAGTGGACGCTGAAGTCATTAGATAATGTGTTTGGCGATCAGGAGGGGGAAGGTGGAGTGAGCAGCCTGCCAGAGCCACACTGAATAAAGGGGTGTGAACAGGAGACCTAGAGCGATGGTAAGGGAAGAAGAAGGTGGGGCCAAGCTCTGGGAGCAGCAGCAGGGAGAGAAGCCCCTCTTCTTCTTGGTCCTGAGGGGACGGTTTTGAAGGAATACAGACAGCGCCCCCTGTAGGACAGTCAGGTAGAGGCCATCTTCCCCACACTAAAATGGGAAGGAAGCTCTTGGGAAGGGACTTAAGTCCATTTCCTGGAACCTGAGAGCAAGCTCATCACTTCTACCCCCAAACTCCTCAAAGTAGGACCTGACAAAGTCTAAAATTCTCATTCTCCGTGAAGCTTCGCCCTGATTTTTGTTTCATTCATTCAATTCTTTTAAGGACCCGGTACGTAGCTTTGGTTGACCTTGAACTCACCACCCTTGCCTCCTCTGCTGAGCACCTGGATTGCAGGTGTGGACTACCACAGCCAACTCCCCTTGACTTTGTTTTCCAGACCGATGCTATCTTGAACTGCAGGATTTTGTAAAACGTCCAGCTTCACCACACTGTGGGCGACTTGAGGAACAAGCCTTATTCATTGCCCTGCGTTCCTAGGACATAACACACGGTGCTGTACAGAAGGGATTTATAATGTCCGCATTTATGTTTATTATTTTAAAATTTAAATTTGTTTTATTTTTAATTGATAAATAATTGCATTTTATTTTTTTAATGAATGAAGCATTATGAAAACAAAATGAAAGGCTATTTTAGGCTGAAGTGCTGTGTTATAAAATCTATTTAATAAAGGCACAATCTGAATACTAGTCTCTGGCAACTGAAAAAATTTAAGATTTTGATATCTTAATTTTAATTGGTTTCTAACAAGTTTTTGTTGTTGTTGCTTTAGGAATTAATTAGAATCATTTTTAAAAAGCAGGTAATTTTACTAAAACAAAGTACAGTGAGATGCACAGTATTACAAATGGGGAAAAAAGGACATTTTATTATAATCTCCTCTGCAGTTCCTGAGCTGCTATGTCCAATTAACACAGAGAAACGATTTGGGTCAGAGGCCACCTGTTTTGGGCACCACCAATTTCCCTGAGCAGGGATGACTGTGAGTGTCGGTATTAAGCTGGCCTCCTGGAAGGACGAGGCTGACTTGCTTATCTTCTGAGAGAGGCAGGGTGGCTTTGTGAGAGCATCCCAATTTATCCTGACAGTCGCCCCATTTTAATGTCATGCCCTATTTTTAAATCACCTGGTGGAACTCCAACGGAACGCGCAAGTCGGGGGTGAACAGCGCCCTGCCGGCTTTCCTGGCCAGGCAGCTATTGCCGATTCACTTCCACGCAGCTGCTGCAAGGGACCTTCGGCCCTCAGGTTTGCACGCAGAATGGGACAAGTCTCTAAGCTAAGCACCGAACGACCATCCGGTTCAGCCTGGTGGGTTTCTGGAAAGGACCAGATAACCGCAGCCATAAGAGGTAGCCTTGGCTGCAAAGTCCAGGTAAACCCTGAGGAGTCACTTGGAGGCTGTTCTGAGGTTTCTCCATCCTCTAAGGTCGACAGCCTGCTGTTCTTGTGTTTGGTTGCTGGCCTACTGTGGCAAAGGGAACGTACCCAGAGTTGTGATAAAGCTACCTGGTCCTTTGCAAGTGGTATGCCAGGAAAAGAATGGAAGACTGGCTTCACCCTTCTGTGACTAATTTCTTTTTTTTTTTTTTTTTTTTTTTTTTGGTTTTTCGAGACAGGGTTTCTCTGTGGCTTTGGAGCCTGTCCCGGAACTAGTTCTGTAGACCAGGCTGGTCTCGAATTCACAGAGATCCGCCTGCCTCTGCCTCCCGAGTGCTTTTAAGTCATTTATTAATTCATCATTTTTTGAAAAAGATTTATGGGAGCTCAGATGTTAAGAGCACTGGCTGCTCTTCCAGAGGAGCTGAGTTCAATTCCCAGCAACCACACGGCGGCTCACAACTATCCGTAAAGAGATATCGTACCCTCTTCTGGCCTGCAGGCAGAACACTGTATACACAATAAAAAAAATCCTGTGACTAATTTCAAACCAGTGCACAGGGCATCCTGCTGTCCAATATGAACTGAGGGTCCATATTCTAGCCCTTACAGCTGTATGGTTATTTCAAACACATCAGCCATCAAGTGAGCCCTATGCTTCAACTGAATGCACAATGGCCCCTGGAGATGCATCCATAAACAGTGTTTTCTCTTTCTCTGTCTAGCTCAGTGCTTCTCGGCCTTCCTGATGCTGTGACCCTTTAATACAGTTCCTCATGTTGTGGTGAACCCCAATCATAAAATTATTTTTGTTGCTACCTCATAACTGTAATTTTGCTACTGTTGTGAATTGTAGCATAAATATTTCTGTTTTCTGATGGTCTTCAAAGGGTCGTCTGAGCCCCCTTCCCCCCCCCCCCCGCCAAGGGGTCTCAGTTGCATGGTGAGCCTGAACCCAGAGGGTGCTCTGAGAATTCACAAGGGTAAGCCAACCCTGGACCTCCAGGAGAACCTAACGAACTTTCCCCAGATTAGGTGCCCCAGAGAGCTGATGCAGAGATGTCTCTATGGTTTCTCAAGCCAATAAGCTCTTCCTAGAAGATCCCAAAGACAATGGGGAAAGACAGGGGGATTTTAAATAAACGATTGTCAAGCTGGAGAGATGGCTCAGAGGTTAAGAAAACTGACAGAGGTTCCAGAGGGACCTGAGTTCAATTCCCAGCAACCACATGGTGGTTTACAACCATCTGTAACAAGATCTGGTCAGGCAGAACACTGTGTACACGACAGATATCTAGATAGATAGATAGATAGATAGATAGATAGATAGATAGATAGATAGATGATAGATAGATAGATAGATGATAGATAGATAGATAGATAGATAGATAGATAGAGATATAACTTTATAAAAAATAAAAATAAATAATTGTTATCCAATTTGCTTCCACAGTGGTTACTCTTCCATAGTGACTGACTGGGATGGGTTAGGGAATCCAGTACTACAGTACTACAATAATCCAGACAGAAAGAAAGTGTCCAGCAAGGGAAAATTCATGGGCAGATTCTAGGGAAGAGACAAGACTTTGGTGTCTGCTGTGAAGTGTGGGAAGGAGGGACTAGACAAGGAGGAGAAGTGTACCACAACTTCCAGGATTCTAGAAAAACACAGGAAGAGGAACTAGCTTGAGGGGAGATGATGCATTCAGCCACATGAACCGGGGGTGGGGGGCTCGAGGGCACTGTGGTGAACAAATCCACAGCCAAGATGATAAACAAGCTCAGAGGAAAATCCCCACAGATCTATGCTTGTCAGACTGTGGGGTGCACACTCGGTCTCCATGGCACACCCTTTGGGGGAGGCAGAGGTCAGCTGCAGAAGCTGTGTGCGGAGCCACTGGTCGCCCAGGTATATTTCCGGGGTGCGGGATCTGTGAGTTAAAAGGGCAGCTGAGACAAACACCATACCAGGTGTTAGGGATGACTCAGACTCCTAGGGTGGGGCCCTTGGGCAGTTAAAAGCCCCATGCGTGTATGTGCGTGTGCGTGTATGTGTGTGACCTGTCTCATCGGCACTCCAGCCTACTTCCTGGCCCTCAAGGAACCCCACCATGGACAAGCAGAACTCAGAGAAAATTAAAAATGTAACTCAGGGAACACAGATGTCACATACCAAGCTGTGGTTGCTCTCACGACTCTGCTCAGGGTGTCAGTAGGCTAACATTAACAGATTAATGAGACAACAGCCACCCAAGAACCCTCTGAAAGAGGAGACAGGAGTTTCACAGGAAGGGCAGGATGAATAAGCAAGCAGGTGAGGGGAGGAGATATGCCATATACCCGGGACAGACAGACAAACAGACAGACAGACACACACACACACACACACACACACACACACACACACACACCTCACTACACATACCACACCCCGCCCCTACGCCCCTCTCACACACATACTTCAAAAAAATCCCTGCCAGCCTTCCCTGGACTGCCCCTTCCTTAGTGTGGATTGTGCAGGCCCAGCTTCTGGGAGACAGAGCTCCCATGGAGTCTGGTTTTGTTCTGGATTTGAACATCTGGAATAGCTGTTTCTGTCCAACTCTGTCACGATGGAAATACTATTTATCTCGGTGATCCACTGAGCCTGCCATTTGCTGCGTGGCTACTGAGCACGTGGAAGTAAATTTGAAATTTTTTTTTAAATTACACTTTTTTTTATTTAGAGGCAGAGAGATGGCTCAGTGGTCCTCTTAACCACTGAGCAATCTCTTTCAGAGGACCCAGGTTTGGTTCCCAGCACCCATGTGGCACATGGCAGCTCACAGCCATTTGTAATTCTAGATCCAGGGGATCTGGTGTTGTCCTCTGGGTCCCTTTGGCATCAGGTACACATGTAGTGGACATGGAGGGTCCCATACATATAAAATTAAAGGTAAACTTTATTATTGTGTGTGCATGGTGTGCATGCTGTCCCCAGACTGTGGAAGTGGGGGGACAATTGTGGATTCTGTTCTCTCCTTTCACCCTAATGTATGTAAGATGCCAGGGCTTGAAATCAGGTTGCCAGGTTTGTACAGGAAGTGCCTTTGCCTACTGAGCTATCTCTCTGACTCTACTTTTTATTTTTTTTCAGTCAGTGTCTCAGGTAGCCTAGTCTGGCCTTGAACTCACTCAGTAGTTGAGAACGACCTTGAATTCTTGATCCTCCCCTTAGTGCTGAGATTACCGCAACCACTGCTGGTGTGCTCAGCGTAGTTTTGGATCTTTGCTACCCTCATTTAGGGATGGGACACTGGTGTGTGTGTGTGTGTGTGTGCGCGCGCGCGCGCGCGCTCTCGCATGCAGACCAAAGGTCCACATTAGGTATCATGTTCAATTGGTTTTTCATATTATTTATTTGCTTCAATATAATGTCTTACTGTCTAGCCCTGACTGGGCTGGAACCACCTATATAGACCAGGCTGGCATGGAACTCACAGAGACCTAAGTGCAGGGATTGAAGGTGTGTGCCATCATGCCAGGCCCATCCACCCTATGTATGGAGACAGGGTCTCTCAGTCACCCATTAGCTAGACTGGCTGGCTAGGGAGCGAAGGTGAGCCACCCTCCCCCACAGACCTGTACCATCATGCCTGGCTTTTCCTTGGGTGCTTGAGGTCCGAGCACTGATCTGAACGCTTGCCCAGCTGGCACCGAGCCAGCCTCAATACAGGCCTTTTTTTGTTTTGTTTTGTTTAAGACACTGCAGGTTACTTGAGGAGGCTTTGTTTTTGAAACTCCTGAGTCTGTGTGAATTCTCATGGACAAAACGATTACAGTGTTTATGTTGGGTAACAGCCTTCTTTCCGAGGCTCACTTTGCTTGCTGGGAGGTTTGGGTGACCTCACTGAAGCAAACATCACAGTGAGCAGGCCCGGGCCACGGCCAGCTGCTTCTTGGTATCAGGTAAACTGCCGACCCCGTTTCTCAGTATAATTTTGGGTCTTTGTGACCTGAAATCTAAATATTTAGTTGCTCAGCTGCCGAGAGTTGAAGGACGACAAGTCCATTACTCTCAGCTAAGCAAAGGATGCTCTCAAAAGCTGAGCTGAATCCTATCTTTCTTCCTTATTTTTTCATTTATTTTTATGTGTGTGTGTATGTATGCATGCATGTGTGTGTATGCATGTGTGTGTGTGTAAACCATAAACATACAGGCACCCACAGACCCGGGAGTTAGAATTCTAGGTGGTTGTGAGCTACCCAATGGAGGTGCTGGGATCAGAACTCTGGTCCTCCGGAACAACACTTAACCATGGAGCCCTCTCTCCAGCCTCTCCATCTTCCTACTTCTTGCAGGATACACAGAGACTGCTTGTCTTCAGTCCCTGAGCTTAGTACTTTTGGAACAATGACCCTTCCAGCAAGGATCCAGGATCCAGAAGATGAGGAAGGCTCATGTTGAATCTCTTCATACAGCTTGCCGCCTCCCCCTGCTCTGCCCCCTCCCCTCATCCTAGGCTAATCAATTATTTCATCTTTTATGGGGAAATCAGGTCATGTCTATTCGCTGTTAAGTTTAGAGAGGATAAAATATCTTGGTGTCTGTGGCAGTTTTAATGTAATTGGCCCCATAAACTCATAGAGAATGACAGTATTGGGAGAAATGGCCTTGTTGGAGTACGTGTGACTTTGGTGGAGGAAGTGTGCCATTGGGAGGGTGGGCTTTGAGGTCTCCTCTCCTCAAGGTGTCACCCAGTGTCTCAGGTCACTTCCTGTTGCCTGCACAAGGTGCAGAACTCTCAGCCACCTCTCCAGCACCATATCTGCCTGCACACTGCCATGTCCCACCATGAGGATAAATGGACTAAATCTCTGAACTGTAAGCCACCCCATTAAATGTTTTCCTTTATGAGAGCTGCCATGGTCACGGTGTCTGTTCACAGCAATGGAAACCCTAAGACAGTGCCCCTGTGAATCCCAGTGGTGGTGACGGACTAGGGGAGATAAACGCAAACATCTTTTTCCATGGACACTGCTTTATCACTATTCAGCTTTTCTGTTGTTTTGTGTTTGTTTTTAAAGACAGGGTTTCTCTATGTAAATACAGCCCTGGCTGCCCTGGAACTAGCTCTGTAGACCAGGCTGGTCTCAAACTCACAGAGATCCGCCTGCCTCTGCCTCCAGAGTGCTGGGATTAAAGGCATGCGCCACCACCACCCAACTAATTACCCAACTTCTGATTGAATATGTAGAACTACCATCTATTTCCCTGGCAAATTCTAATCGGATGGAGGTTCAGCACGCTGTTCTCAACCCTCTAGGATGGTTTGTGATAAGTGGCTACATTAGGTTGGCTTTTAGAGATGTAGCCGAGAAGCCACAGAACCTGTTTCTTCACTGATGCCTGTTGGGGCATTGCTTGTGGTAGAATTGACTAACAAGGCCGTTTGTAGACATGATTTAATGTTAGCACATCACTTAAGTTCCCTCATCCTCACGATGATCTTGCAAAATAAGCATAACATAGTAAGTGTTCCCTTGGAGAACTGAAACACTGTCTAAACTCACAAGGTGACAAGGGTCAGAGTGGTCTTCGGTTATGTTTTCTATGATGGCAAGCCACAGACTGAGATGTACCATACTAAAGAACATCTCAGTAATGGGCTTGACAGAGTGCTTTCTTCTGGACTTGAACACAACTGTGCAGCCCTAGGAAAGCCTCTGGCTACAGAGAGAGCGTGCTGAGGAGCAGTAGCTGGGTTAACTGTGTGTTGGGAGGAGATCTGCCCACCCTTAGGTAGGTGTCTGGAAATGATAGCTTTGACACTGGAGCTAATACTTGATGGTTTGTTCCAAGCTCATCAGAATTGTGACAATTGGAGTCGGGGTTAAGAAATGAACAAGTGATGAAAATTGCAACACAAGTGTCAAAATTTGGTCATGGCGTGCTTCAAAGAATGACAGAACACTGGGGAAATTTCCATGAATTCAGCAATTGACTTTCACACTAGCCACCCAATCAGAGGACAGATCTGCCTTCACAAATCAGATGCAAAATGTTACCCAGAGTCCTAGGTCCCAGCAATTTCTGGGAAGGAAATGATGGGGTACACCTCCCCCCCACCCTGAAGGGGTTGTCTGGTTTACAGTGTCACTCTGGTCTATCTTTTTCCAGCCCTTTTCTGATTGACCAAGGATGTTTTTGCCTGGTGTGACATTTAATACACTCTGGAAATTGGATCAGTCTGACCTGGTTCTCCTTTGGGAGATGCCAACTTTCTTCTTCTTAGAGTCTCTGGGAGAATAGGTCCAGCACCCCCTGGTATTATGCACCCTTAGAAGGAGGTTTATTTGATAAGTCATGCATTCCCTCAGGGATTGGAGATACTGTGGGGCAGGCCAAGGCATAAACAACCGGACTGCTGTAGAAATCTGGGGAAAGCTCAAACTTGGGAGGGGGCTATCCAAACTAATGCATAATCCCAAGGCTTAAAATTTTTCTTGCACCTTTTTTTGAGTCTCCTAAGGAACCTTGGGTTTCTTTCCTTCCTTCCTTCCTTCCTTCCTTCCTTCCTTCCTTCCTTCCTTCCTTCTTTCCATCCTTTCTTCTCTCTCTCTCTCTCTCTCTCTCTCTCTCTCTCTCTCTCTCTCTCTCTCTCTCTCTCTCTCTCCTGTTTGTCCCAAGCTCAAGCATTGGGCCCAGCAGGGCAGACATGCAACCACACACACTGTGCATTCAGTACTACCATGTCTCATCACCATCTTCCTCTGCTTTTGTGTCCAGAGCCAAACATCCCAGCATCCCCAGTGCCTCAAATGATGAGGGTGAAGCAGAAGTGCACACAAAGTGGAACCTTGGAGATACTGTACAAGTACGTCTCAAGCCTTCAGGATAGCATTTGGAGAATTAAAGTTGATTTGCAAGGATTGTTTCACAGGCATGGTGGCCCAGTGCAGCATGAAAATTCCTGTTCTTGCCGTCTTCTACCTGCTGCTCCTCTCCCTCCTCCTTTTTCTTGACACAGGTCTCACCATGTACCCTTGGCTGGCCTGGAACTTGCTCTGTAGACCAAGCAAGCTTCCAGGTCAGAGATTCACTTGTTTTAAAGGCATGTGCCATGACTCCTGGCCTCCGGGTTTTGTCTTCTGATAGAAATGGTCAGTCTTATGCAAGAGCCATTATTACTTTGTGTTGGGTACAAGTAAATACAAAATTGAATTAGAAAATCAGGTCTAAGTAATCTATGATCACAGAAGTTGTTTCATCCAATCATTTGGACAGCCGTGTCCTTGTTTGGAAGGAAAAGCTATAGGAATGCGACAGCATCTTGTCCTGCAGTGCCGGCGGAGAGGAGCCACAGGCAGGTCCCGAGTGTTCCCGAGGGGTGTGTGACCCCTGCTGTGAAAGCATGGCTGTGACCTGGAGTGTTAGCCTCGTCATGAGTACAGCGGGACCAGGTGTCCATTTGTTCGGGAATCCCAGTCTAGGAATTGCTACATGCCGCTGTCTGACTTAAAATTGTATCACATTTTTTTTTGTTATCTGTCCTTGATTTTTTTTATTCTGAGCATAAAAATGACAGCATTTATTTTAATGCTAAAAATAAGCTGTTCTAGCCAAAGCAGTTTTAATTTTTGGATTGACCTCATTCCCTTGGTGTCAGCAGCAGCAGGCCTTACATGTAGCCCTTGACCAGCAGGAAGAGACCCAGGCGAAGCATTCTGGCAGCTGCCAACGTGGTGAGGGGGTTCCTTTTCACCTTCAGCCTCTAGGTGGGATAGTTTATCGTGTGCTTTTATATCCCTTAATAGGGACCATACATCTCTCCCAGGGAAGCAGCTACGTCCATAAACATCAATCACTGATGTTTTTAAGGTGTCCTTTGAACATTAAATAACCACTGTGTGAACATCGTAGATTAAAGAAGAAATCAAGAGCTTGATTGATATCAGGTATCCAAGATCTGTCTCAGAGATCCATGCTACTGATAGGGAAGAGACAGTCCCTCCTCTGGAGTCTGTTTCAGGCATAAAATATTAAATAGGAATTCATAAGGGGCATTTTACTCACCTTAAATCAATTCGCCTTGCTAACAGCCAGGGCTGGATGCAGTCTGTGGTTGTTAGCTCTTACACAGAATAAGCGAAATTCTCAGACAGAGAAGACCTCAAGCATGAAACATGGAGAAAGAGCTCAGCAGTCCGGAGCTCTGCTCTGGGGTCAGCACGCCTGAGATGGAAAACCCACTCCACTGCAAATGCCTGTGAAATTATAGCTAAGGTTCCTCAGGGCTACTTGAAGCAAGTTGCCATCTGTAATGTGGCCAAGGTGTGTGTGTGTGTGTGTGTGTGTGTGTGTGTGTGTGTGTGTGTGTGTGTGCATGCACACACATGCGCACGCACACGCACGCATACGTATGTGCACATATGTGTGCATGTGTGTACTCTCTTGGGCTCATAGAGAATACCAGTTAGTGTTTTGTCATCTTGATAATACAAGCCAGAGTCATCTGGCAAGAGGGAACTTAAATTGAGAAAATGCCTCCATCGATGGGTCTGTAGGTAAGTCTGGGGGAGGGGAAGCATTTCTTAATTAATGAGAGATGGGTGGACGCCCAGACAACTGTGGGTGTGCCACCCCCAGGCAGGTGGTCCTGGATGGTATAAAAAGAAGGAAAAAGCAAACTGAATGAGCTATGCAGAGAACAAGGCACTCAGCAGCGTCCTACCATGGTCTCTGCTTTAGTTATTGCCCTGACTTCCCTTCATGATGGGCTGGAAGATGAAATAAACCCTTTCCTTCCCAAGCTGCCTTTGCTCATGGTGTTATCACATCAATAGAAAGGGAACTGGGGTGGGGTTGAGGTGCTGTTAGCTCAACCTGGCCTCAAACTCCAGATCCTCTTGCTTCTTAAATTCTGGGATTATGGGCATATGCCACCATGCCCTATTTATATTTTGTTTGTTTGTTTGTTTTTTTGGGACGGGGTTTCTCTGTGAAACAGTCCTGACTGTCCAGGAACTCACTTTGTAGACCAGGCTGGCCTCAAAAAGAGATCTGCCTGCCTCTGCCTCCTGAGTGCTGGGATTAAAGGTATGTGCCACTACCACCTGGCCTGTTTATATATCTTAATATGTACATATCAAGCCAAGTATGGTGGCATATTCCTACAATCCTAGCATTTGTGAGGTAAAGGCAGGATGATTGGGAGTTCAAGGCCAGCCTTGGCTACATAGCCAGCTTGAGGCTAGCCTGAGACACATCAGACCCTGTCTCAAAAACAATAGATAGATAATAGACATATACGTAACTATGAGAATGAAATGAGTTAATACACATAGAGAACTGAATGCAATGTTCGCAGTGGTACAAATACTCAAATAACGGCTAGTTTGAACACTATCATATATCATATTGTTATAATACTATATTGTTCTTAACTATTTGTTATCAAGTTACACAAAAATATTTAAACAATTGCCAGCTACTGTATCTGTTGTTGTCACTGTAGTTAACTCTATTCTTGCCTTTAAATTAAAGCCAGAGACAACGGTGCCGAGGATTAGATCAGAAGCCACAAACATGGAGGCCCAGTGCCTCCAACTCTAGCATCAATGCGTGTCTTACGGACTATAAACATCAGGTCCTTCACCACCAGGGGACAAGAGTGAAGCCCAACAAGCAAGGCCATGGCTAAGAGTGACAGGTAGCATTCAAAACAGGAACACCTGGCTCAAGACTCTCTTGCCTTGCCCTTTAGAATTCGTAACAGACTTCCATTTTATCCATTTTTGTGCATGTATGTGTTCATGTATGTGTGCATGCATGTGGTGATCAGTTGTCCAGACAACAGAGGTGTTGTACCTTGGGCATCACAACCCAGGTTTTTTCTTTCTTTTTCTTTTTTTCTTTTGAGACAGGGTCTCCCACTGGCTTGGGGTTTTCTCAGTTCTGGCAGGCTATCCGGCTAGTGAGCTTCAGGAATTTTCTTTTCATCTCCCCAGCTATGGGATCCCAAGTGCACTCCGCCATACTTGACTCCCCACCCTTAAATGCAGGTTCTGGAAATAGACCTCAGGTTATCATGTTTGTGGAAGAAGCACTTTAGCAGCCGAGAGTACCAACACTTTCCTTTTGGAGTTGACTTTTTCCTAACACATTCATGCATGTGCGCGTGCGCGCGCGCACACACACACACACAGAGGCAAAAGACTTGAATTCTCCATACCTGCTTGGACGATGACCCGCTTGAAAACCGGGATCTGTCACTCGTGTCTTTCCCCCATAGCTGATCCTGCTTCTTCTCATTTGGGTCTTTTTTGTATTCTTGTCGTTTCAAACAAGCCTAGAGAACACACAAGAGAGATGAGAAAATGGTTGCATTCTCTTGGGTCTGTGACTAGTTTTGGCAAATTCAGGCTTAATACCAACTTGAGAGGCACAAGGAAAATGATATTCGTCTCCAGCTGTTCATGCAATAGCTGTCACCGGGTTCAGAGACCAGGTGTCACTCTCTTCTCCCTTTTCCCAAAACGTGAGGATCAAAGCCATCGAGCGCAGCTTTGATAAACACAAACTCTAAGCACACCATGGAATACTTTAGGAAGAGCAGTGCTTTCCTTCTTGTTAAACTGTGCCCTGTCTGTGTGCCCATATCCGTGTGAGTGCTGAGTGTGAGAACACACGTATGTGCAGGTGCCCGAGAGGTCAGAAGACACCATCAGGTCCGCTGGAGCTGGAGCCACAGGCTTTAGTGAGCCACCCTATGTGGCTGGGGAAGTTGAATCTGGTGCTCATGGCTAAGCAGCAAGTGTTTGTGACTACCAGGCCATCTCTCCAGCACCTTAGAAGAGTTGCCTTTTTAGGAAGGCTGTACCCAAAATGTCCTATCAGCTTCTTCCAGTCTTATTCCCCTCTGTGGCACCCCTTTTACCACCTCTTGGGTTGACCAACTCCTGGGTCATGCTACATGTCTGCCACATGCTATTCCCTCTGCTTGGAATAGCCTCCCCATGTTCCCAGCAGCTCAGGCTGCTGGTCACTGAGATCCAGCCAGGGTGACACCTCCTCTTTCCCTGTCTACCTACTCCTCTCGGGGCTGAATTAATTGATAATGAAGCAGCAGACTGCCGCCTGTCTCCATCTGCAGCGTCAACAGTTGCCCATAGTCATCTTTGGTGCACAAACATGAAATGGAAGATTCCAGGAATAAATAATGCATAAGTTCTGAATCTTGCACCATTCTGAATACTGTGATAAAATCTTACTTCGTCCCACTCTCTCCTGCCCTGGACATGAATTATCTCTTTGTCCGGCATACATACACTCTGCATGGTGCACTCCGATTACTCACTTTGTAGCCGTCCATTTATCAGCCCTGCTGTGGCATTATCAAAACACTGTTGCTGAAACAATCCTCACGTTATTCACTGCCGGCCCCCAAGGGCAAGAGCCGTGATGCTGGCAGCTGTGACTGTGCATCCTCAGAACTGTTCTCACAATTAGGCAGCGGTGCTAATCCTTTACTGAGTCTAATGGGAGGGGCAAGGGTTTATTCTGCTTACAATTCTAGGTTCCAGTCCATTAGAAAGGGAAAATCCCAGGAGGAACTCAAGCAGTTAGATCATAGCCAGTCAAGAGCAGGGAGAATTAGGGCCTGCCTGCCTGCTGCCTGCTTCTGCTTAGCCTGCTTTCCTCTCTCACACAGGGCCCAGCCCCTGCACCGATACCATCCAGACTTAATGAGGCCCTTCCTTCCTCCATAAATAACCAGGGCAATCTCCGTAGCCGTGCCCACCAGCTGGTGTAGGTGCTTCCTCAGCTGAGGTCCCTTCTCAGGTGGGTTTAGGTTGTGACAAGTTGACATTTGAAACTACTGGGAGGTGTGGTCTTGGAGGACATCCCCTGCGGATAAAGACGGGACTGCTATGTATGCGTGAACACGACGCTAACGCACGTGGTTTGAGCTGTCTATTTCCCCGATTCCACTATAATTGGGTTTGTTTTACAGCTCATTTTCCCAGTTGGCCAGTGAGAACTTGAAGAGTAAAAACCACTTCTCACCTTTTTCATTTTCTAGCATTGAATTGCACTGTTTTCCTTATCAGTTTTAAAGTTGGCACACAAAGGACTGGATTCCATCATGACATTTTCGTACATGAGGAGCATTGTACGTTGCTCATATTTACTTCGTTACTCTTCTTTTGTCATTCCCTTCACACACACACACACAATTTTAAATAGTTTAGTAAAATATACAAATATTTTTATAATTTTTGAGAACTTCATACTCAGTACTGTATAAATATCGGCTTCCTCCTCACTCCAAGTCCTCCCACCCCTTCTCAAATTAATGAATATGAGGAGAGAGAGAGAGAGAGAGAGAGAGAGAGAGAGAGAGAGAGAACATTTAGCGCTGCTTGTGTTCAGGGCAGACCAGTTGGGATTGGATAACATATCGGGGAGTTCATTGGTGGAGAAAGTGGGTTCTCCCTCCCTCAGCAGCCGCTGATTGTAACTCTTCATCTAGGGGTAAAGTCTCGTGATGCGCATGTTACCATGCCAACTGGTATGGTCACTGTGCAGGTCTTGTATGTGTGCACTTTAATTTAAATCTTGCAGATGAAAGGAAACACGCTGTATCTGAGTCTGGCTTGAATCATATTTTTTGCTTCAGAAAATATCAGTCCCTAAATGCAATGTAACAAAAATAAAATAACTAGTCCCCCACCACCATTTTCTTAGCAAAATTAAAATAAAATCTAGTGCCACACTCTTTCCCCCTTCACTAGTACTGAAGCAACCTAAGGACACCAGGGATTTCAGCTGATATTTTAAATACCACCCCCCCTCCCCACACACACACAACAGCAAAAGCACTTGGAACATTTCAAGTTCACTCACTGGCCTGCGACCTACCAGGGTCAAATCATTCAGAAGTCTGGTGTAAAGACAACACGGTTGTTATTAAGTAGACTTGCCATTTCTCCACTCCCTGGCTGGGTTGAGCAGGGAAAGATTTCCTTCGTGTTCCCTCTCCACTTCCATTAGCGAAAGCATTTCATTTTTTAATGTGGCAGGATTCAGAATTTCCTGAATCCTGGGGGGAAGCCTGGGAGGTTGGGCTACAAGGTTAGGAATAGAAATGGCCTGACTGTGTGTGTGTGGGGGGAGGGGGGAACAGGTGCTGCAGGAACCATCTGGGAAGAGTTAATCGCCCTGCAGGTGACAAGCCCCCTCACCCCCACCCCAGCTCCACAGCTGGTCTCCTGCAGCCCGTGGACTTCTGGACTCCCGGAGACAGGTGAGGTCTCACCCCACCAGGCTTGGAAAGTAAGAACACTCCAGAAAAAGTGTTCTCGTTTTCCCTGCTGTCCCCTGGGCCGTCTTTTATTTTGAACAACTCTGTCACAATAAATCACTGAAATGGACACTGGGAAGTGCTGCCAGGATCCGTATGTTACATAATGTAAGCAAGAAAACCCAAAAAGGGGACTGGAGAGCTGGCTCTGGCTTAAGTGTGCTTGCTGCCCTTGTGAGGCTCTGGAAGAGTTCCCAGCACCTGCGCTGGGTGGCTCAGCGCTGCTAAGACTCCTGCTCCAGGGGATCCTGTGACCTCTTCCGACCTCGGAAAGCATGTGTGTGCACGCGCACACACACAGACACACAGACACACAGACACACACACACATGAGAGAGAGAGAGAGAGAGAGAGAGAAAGAGAGAGAGTGAGAGAGAGAGAGAGAGAGAGAGAGAGCGCGCACGTGCCAAAGAATAATAAACAGTACCTAATCAAAAGAGATCAACAACAACAACAAAAACAAGCCAGGGATCTTGAATAAATATGAGCTGCTTTTAAAAAAGCATTAAAATACATATTTTTAAAGATTTATTTATTTATCATGTATACAGTGTTCTGCCTGCATGGTATTTGCATACCAGAAGAGGGTACCAGATCTCATTATAGATGGTTGTGAGCCACAGTGTGGTTGCCAGGAATTGAACTCAGGACCTCTAGAAGAGTAACCAGTGCTCTTAATCTCTCAGGCATCTCTCCAGACCCCCAAAACATTAAAATAGTGAATGTATGTAGAGGAGGTACCATGACACACATGTGGAGGGCACAGGGCAACTTGGACAAGTCAGTTCTCTCCCTCCGCTGTGTGGGTCAGAGGGCTCAAACTCTGATTGCCAATCCTGAGAGCAAGAGACTTTACCAGCTGAGTCAACCACGCCCCGAGCTGTTTGTCTGGGTGCACTCTTCCCACCATGACTTCACATCAGACCACCCGCTGTGTGGGGACCGAGGCAAGGAAGTCTGTCTCCTACAGCTACAGTTGTAAGTGGTGCCCTCCCCTAACCGGTATTCAGGTCATTGCTGCTGGTCAGAAAGCGGAAGAGCCAGCAGAGCAAACACAGGCCAGACCAAGACAGATTTTGAACAGAATTCTTGTAGGCTGGGTGTTTTTATTTATTTGAAATTCTCTTCAAGAATACATATGACTATGACTTAAATAATGTTTCTTTTCTTTTTCTTTCTTTATCCTCCCTCCTTTCTCTCTTTCTCCCTTCTTCTTCTTCTTCTTCTTCTTCTTCTTCTTCTTCTTCTTCTTCTTCTTCTTCTTCTTCTTCTTCTTCTTCTCTCTCTCTCTCTCTGTTTTGTTTTTTGAGATAGAGTTTCTCTGTGTAACAGCTCTGACTGTTTCTGGAACTCACTTTGTAGACCAGGCTGGTCTCGAACTCACAAAGATCCAACTGCCTCAGCCTACTGAGTGCTGGTATTAAAGGCATGTGTCACCACCGCCCAGCTTTTAAATATTTCTTTATCAAAAGGAGAGGACAGATAGGTTTGTTTTTTGCGATGTTGAGGACATTATTTTTCTTTGGCTCTTTTCTCTCAGATTAGTGAGAGGAAGATAAGCCACGGCAGGGCAGATACTTAATGATTTTCAGCCTGAGACGGCCGAGCAATCTTTCTGTGGAAATCAAACACCAATCCTCTAAGACTCGCAGCTTTGCTGTGAAGGAACACAAACACAACTACCAGGAGTCCAGTCCTAGAGGAGCCAAAACCTGGCATCCCCACCCCGGCATGCATTGTCTTTCTCTGGGTGAATACGAATATTTGTTAGTCTGGTCCTTGATGGTACTGTTTCTGTGGTGGAGATCCTAAAGTGACCAGCTGGCTGGAGAAGGACAATTGCCTGTCCTTCTGGGCTTCTCAGTTAGTCCCCTTGTGCCCCGCCTGTTAATCCAGACCAGGATTAACTGGTCTGTGGTCAGCCCGTCAGAGGGCAGCATCAGGTGACTTCTGTGTCCTCCTTCTCTTCCCCTTTTGGTGGCGGCTCTGTTCCCCCACCACATGCACTCGGGCTGCTTCCGTGTAGAAACTTCCACTGTGGGAGCAAATCACAGAATCTGCGCGTGGGGGGTGGCGTGGGTTTTGTGACTCACTGTAACTCAATCCTGGTAAACAAACCCAGCCCCAGCTCTGCCACTTTCTAGCAGAGACCTAGGGAAGGCTGACTCCATTGATTGCCCCATCCCTCAGCTGTGGGAGAGATAAGTTCCCGTGTCGACGGGGTTGCTAGGAGAGCAGGGGATTCTCTCAGGGTCTTCTTAGCTGTGACTGGCCTGCAGCGAGGGCTCAATGTCCCCTTCGCCTCACCGCCATCACCACCAGCGAGCTCTTGTTTTCCATCCCACTTACTGGTTTACTTGTTTCCAAACTCAGCTTTTGCTGAAGCGAGCATGTGACTGTGATCTTGGTCACGAATAAGAGAGTCCTCCTGTGTGGGTCTGAGGCACACTCATCTCCTGACAGAGAAGTCTTGTCTCTCAACCCACGGAACTCAGCCAGTCAGCTGACAACCGCCTTCTGTGCTCTGGCATTCTGGGGTACACTGTACCCCACTCTGTCTTTAACATTACAGCTGTCCGAGCCCATAGTTAGGCTCAGCGATTCTCTATTATCTGTCATCATCCTGGCTCCCTTACGACCTAAGAAGCCGTTTTGCATATGAGCAGTTTCCAGTTATGCTATAAAAACAACTATCATAAAATAGCCCAAATTAAAAAAACCAAAAACAAATGCAACAAGTTTTTCTCTGTACTACAAGCTCCCAAATAATGACACAGAGACTTATTAATTATGAAAGCTTGTCCCCCTAGCTCTTACAACTTAAATGAACCCATTTATATTAATCTACGTTCCATCACCTGACGTTACCTCTCTTCCATCTTACACCTTCTGGCTCCTCTTTGTCTCCTGGCATTTCCTGCGCATCTAGATTCCTCTTCCCCTTCCTTTCTCTTTCCCACCTCTATCTCTGCCTAGCAATTGGCCATTCAGCTTATTATAGCAGTCACAGCAATGCATCTTCACACCGTGTAGAGACAGCCCGCAACACACAAATATGGACATGACTAGTCTACCTTTTTTTGTTTTTGCTTTTGACACAAGGTCTCATGGAGCCCAGGCTGGCTTTGATCTTGACAACTTCTGCCTCTACTGCCTGAGTGCTGATGTTACAGGTGCTGCTACCACACCTGGTTTTATGCGGTGTTGAGGACTGAACCCAGGGTTTCATGCAGCCTACCTGTGCTGGTTCATTTTTTTCTTTTCAGTTGGACCCAAACAAGAGTCAAGAGGGAACCTCAAGTTAAGGAATTGCTTTCATGAGATTGACTTCTGGGCAGGTCTATGGGGGCATTTTCTTGACTAAGGGTTGCTGTGGGAGGATTCTGCCCATCGTTGGTATTGCTGCCCCCGGGCAGGTGATCCTGAAGGGTATAAAAAAGACTAAGCAAGCCATGGAAAGTGATCTCGTAAGCAGTATTCTTCTGTGGCTTCTGCTTCGGTTCCTGTGATGGACTATGAAAGCTGTGAACAGAAACAAACCCATTCCTCCCCTAGGTGCTTCTGGCCATGGTGTTTAGCAGAGCGGTAGAAAGCAAACTAGAAGACTAGGCAACCATTCTACAGACTGAACTGTATCCCTGTCTTTACATCTCAATTAACAATGGCACCTGTACGGTTGCGGTCGGCACCCGGAGGGAGGAGCTGGCACTGCCTACACCTCTGCTGTTGTTCTTACTTGGGTCTAATGCGCCCAACTCAGAGTTGGGGGTTTTCGTGATCACTGATGACATTATTAAAGTTCACTTTAAAAGATTGGCACAATAGTTCCCTCATTGCCTGAGAATTCTAGAGAAGCACGTGCCTCAAAACTGGGCCTCATGGTACTGGTAACCTCGGCTACCTGAGAGGCTGAGGCAGGAGAATGGTCATCTCAAAGTCTTTCGGGGCTACGGAGTGAGTTCAAGCGTAACCAGGGTAACTTATAAGGTGGTGAATATAGGAGGAGTCTGGGGATATAGCTGTGTGTACGCCTGTCCTGGGCAAGGACCCAGGTTCAATGTCCAGCACTGCACAACAAACGAATAAATAAACAAGACTCTCTCCCAGGCTCCCATGGGAAGAGGAGCTGAATGACAGCTGAGAATCCTCTATTGAAATGCTTTGGGACCAGATGTGTTTTGGATTTGGGTTTTTTCAGATATTAAGGTATTTGCATAAATCTCACAAGGAGATCTCTGGTAGATGAGTCTCAAGTCTAAATACAAAATCCATGGACCTTAAGCCCATACTTTGAGGGTATTTCATGTAATGTTTGAAATAATTTTGTGCACGAGACGTTTCCCTGGTGTGGCAGTATATTGGTGCTCAGGGACCTTCACAGCCTTGAGTATTTGAGATTTGGGATTTCGGATTAGAGCCGTGCAACCTGCATCTCTCTCTCCCTCCTGCCCACTGCCACATGGTATAGAAGCCACCAGCATGGCCTTCAACACATTTATATCGCCATGGTTCGTTGTTTGATCTGCACTTGAAAGAACTGAGATGAGCAAGTGACATGAAATGAAACCAATTTGAACACATTTGAGAGATTGTAGAAAATTGTTCTGAAATGCCAAGTGTAATCTTCCCTTCTAGCCTTCCGGTGGGCATTAATGGCTAAGGCTAAATTCTGCCTCCGGTTACATAAATACATTTGGGGAGGGAAGTAAGAGGTGAGGGAGAGACGGAGGGAAATATGGAGAGGGACAGAGAGAGGAGAAATATGAACACCCTGGAAGGAACAGAGCCAAGGTCTAAGATAGAATATAATTATATCCTACTTACCCGATTCTGAAATAGCAGGTAATATGCCAAATAGATGTTTACTTCCTCTTTTTTCTTACAAGAGCCCCACCCAGGCACCGAAAAGAGTAGAAGCAAACAATGAGGGTGGGGTTAGCCTTCTCTTAGAGCTAACCCACAGACCTGTAAAGGCTGCATTTGCTGCATACCAACCTTTAGAGTATTTTAGGACAGAGCAGGAATAACCTAAGTCTAGAAAAAAAATTAGGAGGTTCCTAAGGGCTTCAATTTGAGCCAGTTCATTAAAGGCAAGCCAAGCGTGGGAAGGAATGTGTGGCAAGAGTGTGTGATTTGGGAGCTGCGTGTAGTGATTACGTCTTACACCATTCCAATGCCCTGCAATGGGAAGTCCCAGGTGTCCCGAGCAGAAGGCTGCAGGGAGAGCGAACGCTTGGATTCCCACAGGGTGCAATGGGCCAGCCCCACAGCAGGCACAGCCAGCCTTCTGACAACGTAACAAGCTGTCACTGCAAAGTCCACACGCGACAACCGTGCCGTCAAGCCACAAAACAATCTCATAGTATTTGAATAAGCTTGTGGATTTGTATTGGATTGCATCTATAGCTAAACTCAGCCACATGGGACAGGTTGGACACAACACATTAAGGTATCGGTACTTACCCAGCACAACAACTCCCCTCAGTAAATGATCTCAGCACACTTTGGCTGGATGGCACCAAGTTAATCACCGGTCACTCAAGCCATGGAATTGATTCTTTTCTAAGACATAGTCTTTTGATCAGCCCAGGGAAACCTTGAACTCATGGTTCTCCTTCCTCTGCTTCTCAAGAGCTGGAATGATTGAGGTATACCTCCATGCCCAGCTGCAAGTGATTTTTAAGCCCCAACTTTAAAGTCTTTCTGGAATAAGGCAAAGGACAGGTGAAATAATATCATTAAAAAAAAAAACATTGCAGGGCTGGGCGTGGCGGCATACACCTTTAGCCCAGAACTCAGTAGACAGAGGTAGGTCAATCACTATGAGTTTGAGGCTAGCCTACTCTACATAGTTAGTTCCAGGCTAGCCATGGTTACATCGTGAGACCTTGTCTAAAAGGAAAAGTTACTGCTGTTCCTTTGGAGTTGCTACCTTCTGTCTATGTTTCCCTGTTTACAGCAATCTATATCTTAAAGGCAACCATGTTATTTCGTGTGACCCCATTGATGAATGGCTTTGAAAAAGGCCAGTAATGATGCAGTTGGTTCTAGGAACAGTCACACACTAGCTGGACTACGTCTGACAAGTTGGTGGTTAGCGTAGATAGCACTGGCTTTCAGGCACTACAGTGTGGGGTTCAGCCTGGGCCAGGAGGCTCACGACAGTAAGAGGCTAGGGAGAGGAAGCGACGCAAATGAGAACTGTGTGCAGTCTCCAGCCAGAGGGAAGCGTCCTAAAGCAGCAAATCTACTACAGATCATCGACAGCACACGTAAAACAGGTTGAATTTCATGCTATGTAAACTGCCACCCAGTAATTTCTTAAAAACAAACAAAACGCGAACCCAGATACTATGTGAGTCAGAGATTCCCTTTAGTTCTAAATTAAAACTGTGATCTTTACGATCTCTGTAGAGAGAAGGCAGTAAAAGCAAGGTGGGGCGGGTGGGGGTTAGGGTTAAGTAGCAGTTCCTGCTAAGGTTGGTCTTGCTTAGGTCCCTGGGTCTGGAGCCTGCCTTTGCGGGGGAAGCTACTGAAGGTCTTTAAGCATTCCCATGGCACAGGCTAGAATATGACAAAAGTCAGGAAGGTGACAAAGTCAGCCATGACAAGGAGGCCAGCTAAACATTAAAGGATATCGTGGTAGTCTCGGGTGAAAGTTATGGTATTTGGAACCATGGTGGTGGTCATAGGATAAAGGGTGGCAGAGGCTCAGGTGCCCTTAGGTGAGCTTGGCAAAGTCTGCCAGCCGAAACTTTATGGGGGAGAGATTAAGGAGTCAGGGAAGGGTTTGAGGGGAGGAGGGGTGGTGAGGGATGGACATGTTGGATTAGTGACACCTGTGCGGATGCACCCAAGGCTCTGGCATTCTGTGAGACTCTGGGGACAAGCCAGCTGTATGAAGTAGGGGTTAAGAACAGGAAGAGCCAACAAGTGGTGAGGGCCTTGTGCATCAGAAGTGGAAGGGGGCTGAGGCTGGGACCCTGGGACTGTATATCAGAAGAGGAGGGAGTAGGAAAGAAAACCGGAGATTAACACGAGGGAGACACTATGTCAGGAGACCGTGACATGAGAGAGAAGCAGCCTCGGGAAACAAAGACTCAGAAGGTGTCACTGAATTGGGTCACCAACCTCAGCAGTGGTTAAGAAGAAGTGCGCATTTACAAACAAACACACAGCTGACAAGGAAGTGGAGACAACGAGACAGGCTGGAGCAGTCTGAGACAGACAGGAGGAAGCCGGGTGCTGCCAGAGCAGCAAGGCTTTGCGCCTGGCTTCTTAGGATGTGAACCTCAGCGTAGCTGTAGACTGGAGCTGCTAGGGACAGAAGATGGGGCTGAGGGTGCAAATCAGTTGGTGGAGGGCTTGCTTCTCACGCAGCAGGCCTTGGATCCTGTCTCCAACACGATACATAGATAAGCCAATAAAAAAATATATAAAAGATACATACACAAGTAAATAAAATAGAGAAAGAGAGAGCGAGAAGAGAAGGTATCAAAACACAGACAGCTGAGTCCCATGACGGCAGAGGCTGGATGAGCCAAGGCCTCCGCTGGTCACTAGCAGGACAGTGGACACCTTGCCCTCTGAAACTGGATGGCCGGGAAGGAGGCTGAGAAGGTTCTCCTGCTTGGGTTTTTTGTTTGAAAGGAAAATGGACATGTAGGATCAGATGTAAAAACTGGAAAGTTTTCAGTCAAGATTATAACCAGAAGGGTTGATGGACAGGAAATGCCTTGACGGGAGTCACTCTTGTCCATCCACTGACGCACAACTCCGTCCATCACCTGCTCTGCTTCCAGCTCCTGAGCTGGACCACTTTTTGCCACCTCCATGCCTATGAACTTGATCCAATTCACCATATCGTCTTTGCTAAACACCAATTATACTTTCAAAATATTTTGCTTTTTTTCTCGTCTTTTCCAGCCCTTTCCCCTCACAGAAGCCAAAGTGATTTAAAAAAGAAAAAAAAAACCCAAACTAAACCAGATCATGTCTCTTTCCTCCAAAACTATCCAGTGATTCTCACTGTGACGAGATTCATGTGGATGACGTGTCCTGCTTTCTCCTGTAAGAGCCAGCCTGATCCGGTTCTACGGAACTCTTCCACCTCCTCAGGTCAGACACTTCGCTTGACTCTCCAGAGCGTGATGCCCCGCCCCTTATTATGCTGGGATTTTTTTTGTTTGTTTTGTTCTGGTTTTTTTGTCGTCTTTTTCCTATATTGATCAGCAGCTGTCCTCGTCAGTTTTCCTTGAGGTAAGCCAGCTTAAAGACCCGGAGGGTTTGTTTTGGTTCCCTGCCTTGCAGGTTTGATCGTGACAGATGCTCTGATGAAATGGCACTCTTGCTAGAGGACATCATGGCGGCAGCAGCCATTCAGCTCACAGAGGCCAACAAGTCAGAGGGAGGTAGGGGCTGGATTTCCCTAGTTCCCTCAGCCAGCACACCTCCAAACACCTAAGACTTTTCACTAGAACCTGCCCCTTCAAGGTTCTGTCCTTTTGGTAGGCCCTGCCCCTTAAAGGTTCTACCTTCTCCACAGAGCCCCATAGGGAGCCCAGCCTCTAGCACATAGGCTTATGAGGGAACATTCTAGAGCCACACTGGAGCAGTAACCGAAATAACTTTATACTGTGTGCACATTTTCTATTTCCTAAACCTAGAGTTAAAAGGCCAGAAGAACAGGGCCCTTGTTCAGCACAAAGCAGGCATGGAGTGGATCAAATATCGGTTGAATGACCAAATCAAACCAAATGAAACAAAACTGGCAATGCTGAAAGCTTAAGTGATCTTAGACAAATGCAACGGCTCCAGGACACATGGTTGTGGCATTTCCTTCACCAGGGACCACTGATATCAAGACAATCGCCTTCCGCACTCACTGGAGAAACAGCATTAAACAAGTGTTTCCACATGCCAGCCAGGTGGAGGAGGCATCTTTTTGAAAAGCAAATGATTCCCTGAGTAACCCATCCCCAATTGCTGCAAATCTTCCCCCTTTGCAGTCCTCCTGGGTGCGGACTGTGGGAAGAAACTGCCGATCCTTCCCAACCCCAGAGCAGAGTGTCACCGTTCAGGTGAAGCCAGACTACTGAGCTGGGTCTGGTTTCCTTGGTGACTCACAAGGCTCAGTTCTATCTGAAATTGCTAAGAAAGAGAAGAACCTGATAGCTGAACTGTGTTTTCCTTAGGGAGGGACTGTTTTCCAAGCTCCATGGAGGCTGAGGATGTGTCTCCTTGATTGGCGAGGGCAGCTTCTCACGGGGGGAGGTGAGGACAGATCCTAAAGGTTCTACGAATCCCACAACCGAGTCCAGCAAGTCTGTCCCATGCCAGCCCCAGGTAATTGCATCATGACCCCTCAGGCACCCCATCACTTTTGTTTTTGCTTGCAAACACTGTAGCCACGGAGACCAGAAATTTGCTTGTTGTAGAGTGGCTAACCACCCTTTTTCTGGTGCCCATGACAACAGAAGGGCATGCTATAGGGCAACTCAGTTAACCCCTCAAGGTCTTTTTGCTTCTCAGCTCAAGGGCTGTGGGCCAAACACTGCATTAGATACGTGTGTGGAGGCATGAGTGTGTGTAGGGTACATGTGTGCACAGATGCACACATCCAACACACATGTGGGCCAGTGGAAGATGCTGGGTTCTTTACCTTACTCCTTTGAGACAGGGTCTCTCAATCTGGAGCTAGGCTGGTGGCCAGCAGACCCCAGTGATCCCATCTCTGCCGAGCAGAGCACTGGGTTACAGATGCACACGGCCATGCTTAGCCTTTTGTGTGGCTGCAGGAGTTTTAAACTCAAGTCCTTATGTTTATTCAGCAACATTTCACTGCCTGAGCCACTTCCCAGCCCCAACATTTGGGTTTTTTAAAAGCCCCCTAACATTGCAGCACAGAGGACGGAGTGGTGTAAAACACAAAGTCGGGACCACCACTGGGATAAAATGCTCATTTCACTTCTGCGACAGAATTGTGAAATTAGAACCAACCATTTTTTCTCTTTTTTTAAAAAAATTTATGTATGTATACGAGTGTGCTATCTGCATGGACAGAAAAGGACATCGAGTCCTACTATAGATGGTTGCGAACCATGTGGCTGCTGGGAATTGAACTCAGGACCTTTGGAAGAACAGTGCTTTTAAACACTGAGCCATCTCTCCAGCCCCCAGCACCAACCATTTTATACAATTGAGAAAGATGAGTGACTTTTCACGGTCAGCCAGTGAGTGGCACGTTCAGGGTAGGCTTACACCGATGCAGCCTGAAAATTCTTTTTTTTTAAAAATATTTATTTGTTTATTATGTATACAATGTTCTGTCTTTGTGTATGCTTGCAGGCCAGAAGAGGGCACCAGACCTCATTACAGATGGTTGTGAGCCATCATGTGGTTGCTGGGAATTGAACTCAGGACCTTTGGAAGAGTAGGCAATGCTCTTAACCTCTGAGCCATCTCTCCAGCCCCAGCCTGAAAATTCTATTCCCCCCAAAAGACAATCCTTGCTTTCCGCAATTACCTGATATTCAGAGTCCACCTTGTGCTGCATGTCCCGCAGATACTGAACGTCACTGACAAACTTCTGCCTGTCCCTTGCTTCATGCAACATGGTTCTTAGTTCCCGATCTAGGTAAGACAGAGAAGGAAACATACCGTGACAGATGTTGCTGCGGGCCACCACATTTGGGTTTATTTGAGTAGAATTACATGTGTTCGTTTATTAACCTATTTCCCCACTGTTTGAAAGGTACAAACGTTTCTTTTTTTGTACTTGTGTCAAAGTTCTTATAGGCTTTTCTGTTCCAGCCATAAATAATGCAGGCACGTTCATCAGCGGGCTTCAGAGATTCCACCCTGGTTACTCACAGGGAGTTAGGTTGACAGACACCTGACTGGGTAGCAGTTCCACCACATGACCGAGGAGTAAACAAGAACCCAGATATGCGGTGACCAAACTGTTAAGTCCTGGGTTGCTTAAATTCACGGATGTGACCATTGTCCTTAATCCAAGCCAGACATTGCCAGCCGCTGGGTACAGCAGCCAGGCAGGCAGACACGGTCTCTGCTTTGTGCTGCCGACGGCCTAGGGTGGAGAACCATCGCTACACAGTTCAGCTGGAACTGCCAGCACAGAGCCGGGTCTGGGCTCCTTGAGGGAATGGCACCGTGGAAGAGCAGAGTGACTGGAAAGATCGGCCTGCAACACTGGGCTTGGTAAATCATGAGTTAGGCAAGAGTTGGCAGAGGGCAGCGGGTGCCTCAGGGCATGAAGGAGAATGAGGAACAGTGAGGGCTTCTGTGGGGCCTTGCAGGTCAGAATGAGAAGTCACATGAGCTAATAATAGGTTCTAAGCCAGGGAATAAGTGTTTCATGGTGTACGTGAGTGCGCGTGTGCAAGTCGGAGTTGGACGTCAGTTATTATTTCTCCTCAATCACTCCTCGCTTTGTTTTCTTGAGATAGGGTCTCTCACTGAGCCGAGAGCTCACTGATTTTGCAAGAATAGCTGGCCAGAAAGTCTCAGGGACCCTCCTGTCTCTGCTTACCCAGCTGTTAAGTGGATGAATGGGGGAGGGTGTCGGTCCAGAACTCAAGTCCTCATGCTCACTACAGCAGCATTTCACTGACTGGGCCATCTCCCAATCTTTTACATTTGTGTTTGTTTGTTTGTTTTTGTTTTTCAAGACAGGGTTTCTCTGTAGTTTTGGAGCCTGTCCTGGAACTAGCTCTTGTAGACCAGGCTGGCCTCGAACTCACAGAGATCCGCCTGTCTCTGCCTCCCCAGTGCTGGGATTAAAGGCGTGCGCCACTGCCGCGCAGCACATTTGTGTGTTTAAAACGCTCCTAAAGTTGTAGTTTGGAGGATGGGGTGGGGTATTACGCGGAGTTGTGACCACCGATGGGCTAGGAGATGAGACGGTAACAAGGCTTGGGTAGCAAATGTGTGGGGAGGAGGAAGAGGAGGCAGAAAAGAAGGACAGTGGGGGTGGGGAGGGTCGTAGCTCCCAGGGAGCAGCCCGTGGGAGGGCCAGGTGCCCCTCTGAGCATCCACCTAGATTAACTCACGTCATAGTCACAAGTGCTGCAAGGCAGACCACGTAGTTTCTGATACAGGACAATGACCTAACCACAGCTCAGGGGTGATCTTAACAAAAAAGGAGGGATTTTGACCATCAGGAGACACACAGCCAAGACACAACCGAGGTTTTCCTCAGCGACCTCCTATCTTAAAATTTCCATTGCTGGAACAAAACACCATGACCATAAAGCAAAGTTGGGGAGGAAAGGGTTTATTCAGATCACACTTCCACAAGTGCTGTTCATCACCAAAGGATGTCCGGACTGAAACTCCAACAGGGCAGGGTCCTGGAAGCAGGAGGGGTGCTGCTGAATGGCTTCTTCAGCCAGGACCAGCAGCTCAGGGCTGGGCCTTCCCCCGCACTGGGAGAAAAAGCATTACAGTGGAACCTTAAAGCATTTCTCTGCTGGGGCTCCGCCTTCTCTGCTGTGTCAAGTTGACACACAAAGCCAGTCAACACAAGGGACTCCTTATCTTAACACACAAACACAGCGCTAACAAGCCACAACCCTTCCTTTCTTATTCATGCGCAAGATCTCACATTAACAACAAAAATAACTTTAAAAGTCCCACAGTCCTTACAAATTCAGATACATTAAAATTTCAGTCCTTTTAAAATAGTCAATCTTTTTAAAAATCCAAAATCTTTCAAAAATCAAAGTCTCTCAGCGGTGGGCTCTAGTAAAATACTTTCTTACTTCAAGAGGGAAAAAAAATCAGGGCACAGTCATAATCAATCCAAAGCAAAACAAAATTCCAGCAGTCCAGGGTCTGGATTCTATTCACGGTCTTCTGGACCCCTCCAAGGGCCCGGGTCACTTCTCCAGCTGCGTCTTCCTAGGCTCCGGCTGAATCCACTCCACTGCGGCTGCTGTTCTTTGTGGTTGCCCCATGGTGCTGACATCTCCAAAACACTGGGGTCTTCTGCTGTGACTGGGCAGCCCTCTTCACCAACGGCCTCTCATAAGTTCTCGTCATCGTGCCAAGCCTCTGCTCCTCTGCATGACCCCTTCAGTCCTGGGCCTTCAACTGCCACTGAGGTTGACTTTCATGAATGGCCTCTCCTGACCTCTTCGGCGCCAAACCTCAGCTGCTCTCCATGACCCCTTCATGCCTTCAAAGAGTCACCTGGGTGATGCCTACACATTGCCAAGGCCAGCAGCCAGAAAGGGTGGCGGCCTCTGGAAGACAGCTTCTTTGTGCTCTGAGGAAACACTTTCCAGAAGATTTCACCTCAGTGATGCTGCGCTCTCTCCTCTCTGTCTCTCTGTCTCTCTGTCTCTGTCTCTCTCTGTCTCTGTCTCTCTGTCTCTCTCTGTCTCTCTGTCTCTCTCTCTGTCTCTCTCTCTCTCTCTCTCATTTTTCAAGACAGAGTTTCTCTGTATAGTTTTAGCTGTCCTGGAACTCACTCTGTAGACCAGGCTGGCCTCGAACTCACAGAGACCCACCTGCCTCTGCTTCCTGAGTGCTGGGGTTAAAGGCGTGAGCCACTGCCACCAAGCTGCTGGTTTCTTCTTAATCACTGCTAATTTCTTAGCTCCAGCTGACCATCATCAAGTGTCCCAGTAAAGCCAAATGCCACTTCAGCAGTTCTGGGATCTTGCTAATGACAGCTGATTCTTCAGCCCAAGCTCACCAGAATCACGGAATCTTAAATAATAAATGACCCCGATAAGAGTCTTTATCTTCCTTCTGAAACTTCATAAGCCATGCCTCCGTCCTCTGTATTGCTCTCAATATTCTTATCTTCCAAGATCCCACAGAACATCCCACAGAGCTCTTAACACTCAATGGCTCTTCTAACCCTGAAGCTCCAAAGTCCTTCCACAATTCTACCAAAACCATGGTCAGGTCTGTCCCAGCAAAACCCCACTATGTTGGTACCAATTTCTTAGTTAGGGTTTCTATTGCTACAAAACATCAGGACCATAAAGCAAGTTGGGGAGGAAAGGGTTTATTTGTCTTATACTTCCACATTGCTGTTAACCACTGAAGGAAGTCAGGACAGGAAGTCAAATAGGGCAGGATCTGGGAGGCAGGAGCTGCTACAGAGGCCATGGAGGGATGCTGCTTACTGGCTTGCTTCTCAAGGCTTGCTCAGCCTGCCTTTTTATAGAACCTGGGACCACCAGCCCAAGGACAGCACCACCTACAATGGGCTGGGCCCTCCCCACATTGATCACTGAGAAAATGCCTTACAGCAGGATCTCATGGAGGCATAACCCCAACTAAGGCTCCTTCACAGTACACCTTGAATCTAACGCTTTGCTGTGGGGCCGAAAAATGCAGGCCCATTTCCACCTTGTCTGCTGGTCAGAGAGTTTGGAGATTGACAAGCATAGTTGCATGTCCCTCTCAGGATGTGATTGCTTGGTTCTTTTGATATTAAGACAGCTCCATGCCACCTGACAGATGGTCAGGATATGTAAATGTACTTCTGCTCCTTCCTTTGTAACTATGAGGTCACCTGGGGAAGGGCAGTCTTCAACACACCTGTCCTAGAGCACCTTTGCTACCTAGACAACAGAATGCTAACGATTTGAGGTCTCAGAGTGACGAAGCAATTGTGTTATTTAACCTTTGTGTCATGTTAATAAAGTCTTTTGTTACTTCCCCCCTCTCCTTTACATTGGGTATAAAAGCTGTGGAAAAACAAACACAAGTGATTTCAGAAATCACTGGAATACCCTCCCAGTTTTCTGTCTTATTATTTTTATGCATCTTCATATTCTTTACTTATATTTCTTCAGTTCCCATGCCCCTACCCTGGCAAGAGGTGATTTTGTCGAGGCCGGTCCTTGACCTTTGTCTTCCTGGAATCAGGAAGGGCAGCTTTTGAGACAAGAACGTGGAGATTGAAGTGCAGAGCTGTAGGCACTTCAGACACCATTCTTGTCTCATACTCAAATGGAGACTGTAATGGTAACAGCAAAATTGCTGCGGATCCCGACGGCTGCAGCGGCAGAAACGCTGCAGGCCCCCAAGCGGCAGCAGTGGGCCATGTGGCAGCAGGCAGCAAACCATGTGGCAGCAAGCAGCGAACAGCAGGTCCCAAGAACAGTCAGGCCCAGGCAGGGACTGCACAGTTCCCCTGAGTGGCTGCAGCAGGCCACAAGGAAAGACAGACCGACAGACACACCAAGGGACCACCTCACAGGTCTCCAAAGGCGGCTGGCTGGTCCTGGACAGGGAACCATGTGGCTGGTGAGAGACAGACAGATAGGCATACCACACAGAGTGAGGTTGGATATTTATTTAGTGGGTTATGGAGGGGAAAGGAATAAGGGAAGAAAAGCAGAGAGTCAGAGAGAGAGAGAGAGAGAGAGAGAGAGAGAGAGAGAGAGAGAGAGAGAGAGAAGGGAGAGACAGAAGGGGGAAAGGGGAGAAGTGGGGAGAGGCAGAAACTGCCTCTTTGAGAGGGAGATGGAAAAGGAAAAGACTCAGGCTGGAAGCTGAAGATCAGTTTGCCTCAGAGGAGGTGTGTGTGTGTGTGTGTGTGTGTGTGTGTGTGTGTGTGTGTGTGGCTTGTCTCTTAAATGGACAGGACAGATCATTACAGAGATCTGCAAGGCTCTGAGCTGATTGGACAGGTAAAGATTTGGCCACTGCTGCCATATTGTTAACAACTGAAGTTGTAGCAAAAATGGGTACTGAACAGAGAAAATGAACATGGGACAAGCCCATTAACAAATAAAATGTAAGGAAGAGGCAGTTGGAGAGGAGCTCAGGAAAGGATTTCAGAGGCAGGAGGGAAGCCCAGTGGATGGCCGGTCCAGATGGTGAAGGGAAGTCTCCAGGAGGAGGCGGTGAATACCCTTAGCAAGGGCAGGAACAGGACCAACAGGGCTGCCGTTCCACTGTGTTAGCTGTGTAAACGTGTCTTGACTTCAATACATTAGACTTGGTTGATACGGTCTAATTTATGACCACAATATTATAGCTCACAAAGTTATAAAATGGCACTGTTCGTGCCAGACTGAGACTGCCAGATCTCATCAACAGATCGTTGACCGAAGCTCTTTCATAGATTGCTGCATATACTCTCAGTGATTACGGCATGTTCTCAGCTTCTCAGAAACAGCACGGGGGGGGGGGGGTTGGTGGCACCAACCAAGCCCTCAGGTGTGTGCGCCCCGTGGCTTTCTTCCATCCTCTGCTTTACTCGTGTGTGTAGATACTAACAGTCAGCTTGTCCCTGACTCACAGTGACCCAGTGTCTGGTCTAGGAGTTATAAAATCTTGCAAGGTTTTCTGTCTACCCTTGAGCAGCTTGGGGGAACTTCCTAGTCCCTGGGAGGACTGTTTTCTCTCAAGGTAGACGGTGGGTCTTTGGCAAGTTAGGATCTGAAGCTACAATATATAGTTCTATAGCTGGTAAAACCCCTAACCAGGATCGTGCTTCTCCCCTCTTAAGCTATTCCCTAATTTTCCTTGTGATAAGAGTCAGGTTGACACGCCAACTTTTGTCCTGTAGGATCAACTTGATCCAGCTCCATGGAACCCTTCCACCACCTCACACACCACACTCTTGACTGCTCAGGGCATTGCTATCACTTGGCCCAGGATGGTTGGGTGAGCATTTTCCCATCATGCACTTCACAGGCATAGGGCTCTACCCTCATTACCTGTTTTTTCTTTCTTCATATATTTACCCGCAACTGTGTTAATTTTCTATGACTGTAACAAATACCTGAGGGAAGTCAGCATAAAGATTGTGTGTGTGTGTGTTAGTGTGTGCATTTCAACAGACATTAATGGGCCATATTTAAAAGTATCACTTTTAACTTTTCATATAAGTTTGTACCTGCATAGAATGATGTCTGTTCCCCCCTTTTCAGAAAACGGTGGGGTTAAAAACAGAAAGATGGACCTCCGCTGCTCCTGTTGGGAAGAGAAAGAAGCCTGTCTGAATATTAATCAGGCAAGGAACACCAGAATTCATAACCAGATTATGTTGATGGCCACAAAAGCGCACAGCCTACAGCCCGGCGGGATGAAACATTGTAGGTGTACAGCGAAGCCCATTGCTCTAGCATGGCTTCAGGGTGGTATAACGGAAGGAAGGGTCTTAGTCAGGAGGCCTGAAATTACCCGGCTTGAAGGGGTAGGAACCAACGCCACTGCAAAACTTTCTAGGTGCTCACTGACTTCACAATCGCCTTCAAAACAAAGGACTTTGCCTGAAGGAGACCCTCCCCACCCACCATAAGCTCCCTGTCACCCTACATTTGACTGTAAAATAAAAATCTCAAGCACCAAAGTGCCATGTGTAGTTCCTTATTTAAATATATCAAGACCTTATGAGATCGAACAATCTGTTTCCTTGGTGTCTGACCAAGGAGCCAGGAGGTTATTTCAGCTTAGGAAAACAGTCTCCACACGAACTTGGATTTTAGTCTGCACTGCAAGTTTGACAAACTGACCAGAGTGGACAGGAAACAGAAATAACTGTATGGGAATAAATCCACAGAGAGAATAGGCTTACTCAACCAGAGAGCCATTTGACCAAGGGCTCCCCCGCCCCCAGCAGATATAAGCAGTTGCAGGGGTGCTGTGTGGGGGTGGACAATAAAGTGTGGGCAAGGCCCGATTCTAAAATAGCAGCCCGCATTGTCCTCCGTTCTCACCTTTGGACCGCTTCCCGCTCTGAAATTCACACATGGTCATGCACACGTCTGTTGGGAGCCTCTAGTGACAAAGCACTGGACCAGGTTTGCTTTAGAAATCAGTGTGAGAAGCCATGTTCGGGAGAGGGAGAGGGCGAGGATGAGGAGGTGTGAGAGGAGGAGAGGAAGTGAGTGCTTCTGCCAGGCCTCAAAATTCTACACATCTGTGAAATTTCCATGAGGAATATTCTAAGAACTCTGTGACATATGAATTCCTCTCTGTTGAAAATTTCCAGGGAATTCAGGGTGAGTGAGGTATGCTGACTGAGAAGAACAGGACTCAATGGCAGACTGCGTTTCTTTCCATCCGCTAAAGATACCAAACATGTGCACACACAAATGCAGACTACCTGCATGTGCACGCGCTGTCTTCTTTCCTATGTCCATAACTGTCCAAAACAAAACAAAAATAAACAAAAACAAAAAAACCCCACAAAACCACGAAAAACCATGATCTGAAAGGAATGCTTTAAGCTAAACTTACCATTTTTCTCGCTCTGCTCTCTCTGTGAAGTCTCGCTAAAACGATACTGCCTTGGTTTTGGCAAATAAGCAAAATGTAAATTTAACCTCTTTAGAATGAAGCTTCATTTGAAACAAAATTTTAAGTAGCTGTGTTTCTGCCTGACAGTCAGGGTTATAAATTCCTCCTTTTCTGAGATTGGGTGCTTGGAAGAAGGATTTGAGAAACCTTTAATTCAACCTTTCCACGATGAATTAATTTGCAATGACAAGGATTCCATGATTTCCATTTTAGCTTGAGGAAAAAAAACTTATAGAAATTTTTTAAAAATCTCACTTTACAAACTTGTGTTGAGTATAGTTTAGTGACGAGGCCCATTTTATACTTCAGAGGCTGAGGGCCTGAGGCAGGGTGGGGAGGCTCTGCCTCTTCCAATTTAAGTTAGGAAATGCAGGTGGGGGGCGCGAGAGGCCTGGCTAACAAATACTGACCACTAAGCCCAGAGGAGAGGTTGTCATGGGAAACGGGAAAGACCACCACAAGTTTGACAAGCCATTGGCTTCTAGCATTAGTAATACCATCTTTTCACACTCAAAAGCTGTTTCCTGGACTTGAAGACCAACGGCATGTGCGGAGAAGGTACACAGCTGTGCGAGGGTCAATGCGCAAAAATTGACCAGACTCCCCTTAAATCTATTTCTTTGAGGCAGAAACGAACTGGATCTGGGGTCAGCCGGAGGAAGAGAGAGACTGGCCACCAAGCTCCAGGCCTGATTTCCCTCTAGAATCTTTTAAGTTTAAAAGGTTAAGTTGACCCTCAGTCCTGGAAAAGCCGGGACGTGGCCCGTTACCTTAGGGATCAGCACTTTCGCCCCTTGCCAGGGGCTAAAGGGGCCGCGGGGCGGAGCGGGTGGGCAGGCCCACAGCAGAGGAACCGCCCATCAATCGTGCGTGGGGCCGGTCCTGGGCTCCTCTTCCTCCCCCACGCCTCACGTCTTCCCTCCCACTTGCTGCCCCTCTTCCTTCTCCTCCCGGAGGCAGCTGCCCGCCGCGGCCACCGGCCTTTCTCGGGGCGCAGACGGTGGGGGCGGCTGCTTGGCGTCTTCCCGTTTCCTTGGCAACCGGGCCGCCTTCCTCTCGCGGAGCCTGGGCCGCTGGCCGCGAGCGTGGATCGTGGGGGTGGGGCAGGGCTGCGGCCTCCGGGGTCCTGAGTCCACATGTGGGCGGGCCCACTGGTTGCCGTGGGAACGAAAAGGGATGCGGTTGGGAAAGGAAAGCAGTGATGGCGGCTGGCTTGGAAGAGGCACGCCGATTTTGTCTGTGTTCACGCCCAGATGCCTTGCTGTTTCTTAAAAGGAGATCGGTAGGGGGGAAAATCGATTGAATAAAATATTAAAGGCAGTACATGGAAAGAAGAAAAGATACTGCATTTCTTGAGATGATTGATGTACAGGGATCTTCAAGTAAAATGTCCCAATCCTACATAAGAGAAGGAATAAATGATTAAGAGAGGCGCCAGTCAGAAGGGGGACCGGAAGCCGGCCTCTTACTTAGCAGTGGTCATTACTGGTTTCTCCAGGAAAGAGGTGCTTGGAGGGTTAGGCCAGTGCCCACCAGGTCCTTGGCTCACTTCACTGTCCCTGGGCTGGGTTTCTTTCTCTCTGAGGTTCTTCCTTTTCTTCTGTGTATTTAGGCACTCAGTGACTTGCTGACTGATGTCACCTAAAGGCATTTTAAACTGGATGGAGAGCAAAGAAAATAGAAATTCTTGGAACTTTCACCGGTGTCCCAGAGTCTCCCTATGTCTAGCGTCCAAGCGTGGTCCTGTGCAGCCCCGGCATTCAGGTGGTGGCTGTTCCTTGGCTGTATGGCACCTTTTCTTCCTCTTCTTATCACCAACGCCCCTAATTTGGGACGCTGTGGTCTCTGAACTGGATTAATGAATGGACCTTTACGACACTCTGGGCCCCTGTGGGCCGTTCCCTAGCCTGACTGCTTCCCCTGTCATAGAAGCAGCCAAGTGTGCTCAGTCACGAACAAGAAGCTCTCCGAGACTCCTCCCTGTCTGAGAAGTGAGCCCCAGACTCGAATGTGGCTGTCCCTATTTGTTCCCTTCCAGACGGGCCTCTATCACATGCTGAACCCCGTTCTCTATTTTCACACTGATTCCTAAGACATATCTTGAGCAGCACAGAGTCTAGACAAAATGCGCTCCAGGGAACTCTTTGTTTTGGGCTCTTTCTCATCTGACCTTCACAACATTCTTTTTTCCATCCATATTCTAGTATTTTTTTTTTAAACAAAGACTTTTACTCCTTTGTGTTTTTATTGGATGTGTGTGAGGACAACCTCACTACAGTGCGTGCATGAGGCGGTCAGAGGACATTTGATGGAGCCTGTTCTCTCCTACCATGCGGGTCCCGGGGACCAAACTCAGGTTGTCAGGTTTGGTGACAGGGACTTTTTACCTGCTGAGCCATCTTGTAATATCACATTCTGTTCTTCTCAGCCGGCCATCAAATATTCTCTATGAAACCAGTAAGTAACTGTAAGGACATAACGCGGAACCTCTCTCCGTGGACGTTGTCTTTAAGGGTGCCAAATTTGAGACACTGGAGATTTCGCTCAGTGCTTGCCTGGCATGGACGGGGTTCTGGGTTTTAACCCCAGCACCACATAAAGTGGGCATGACGACACTCCTGAAGTCCCAGTGCTTAGAGGAAACGGAGGCACGAGACTACTGAAACTTTCTAACCCTGGGGGGTGGGGGGTATTGAAACTCTGTAGTAGTAAAATGATAGTGAGCTTGAGGCCTTACCTCAAGATGATAGTTAGTGATAATTATTACTGATTAACAGAGAAGGACATTGAAGCCTAAGCGACATGGCCAGATAGGAATGACACAGGAACAGACCCAGAGCTCAGTGGCAAGACTCCCATTCCCAACGACTTGATCCTGCCCAATAGCAAGAAGAAACCTATCGGCGCATATTAGGAGTGGGTGTTTGATTTTCTAGTTTAAGAGCTATAGAAAAAATACTTTGTGCCTCATAAGACTGTTGCAGGGTTTAAGTGAGAGAAGACAAAGCATCACTTGGTGGTTTTGTTTCCCAAGGCATAGTTTACTACAACAACACAAACCAGTGCAATCGCTGAGCACTTTACATTTTAAAGAAGGCTCGGAGAAGTTGCTCATCCCAGTTTGAAACTTTCCTCCATTTCGCATACTTTTTGTTGT
Source organism: Microtus pennsylvanicus (assembly GCF_037038515.1). Classification (NCBI taxonomy): domain Eukaryota; kingdom Metazoa; phylum Chordata; class Mammalia; order Rodentia; family Cricetidae; genus Microtus; species Microtus pennsylvanicus. Next base: position 16,429,455 of record NC_134589.1, on the reverse strand, counting down.
TATTTTGCACTTTTCGGGGGTGGGGGTGGGGGTGGGGGGGTGTCATCCCTGCATAGCTCAGGCTAACTCTAAATTCATGGTGGTCCTACCTCTTCCTCCCCAGTACTAGGGTAACAGGCGCTAACACACCTGATCCCTTCTGTCGTGGTTTTCGCAAGTTCAGTTTTGTGAAAAGAAGGTGCTGTGCCCTTGAAAGAAAGCGATGGTGCCAAAGTTCAGCTCATTAAAAAAAAAAGCTACAAAGTAGTCCCGCCATCAGCGATTCACGGATAAACTTAACCTTGACATGGAGATTACAAAGCGGATCGTTGCCAGCACTGAAAAGCAAAGCGCTACCAAAGAGAACCGTGAAAGCCAGGAAGAAGAAACGATTTCCGCCCAAGGAAGCGTTCTAGTCTCCCATTGTTTTTTGCCCGATGTCCTTGGTAAATGAGGAGTTAAAGAAGAAAAAGGCTGAAGTAGGCATAGGTTGAGATGTCCTGAGTTTGCAAATAAGCCCCAAGAAATTCTTTAAGAGTTCTGCAAGGGACAACTTCGAGTGTAACATTGCAGGTGAAGCCTATGAAGTTTTAAAAACAACCTAAAAGTATTTAATTCATCGTAAAACATAAACTGTCTGGAGGGATGTGGCTCTTCTAAGACACAGGGTCTCCATGGACGCTTGGCCCAGGTACTCAATGGCATTGAAATAGCCAACCCTAAACACACACACACACACACACACACACAGAGAGAGAGAGAGAGAGAGACTACTGAGTAATTAGGTCCTTGTCAGTATACAATCAGGCACTCTTACAGGCCATGGAGCTTGGTGCCAAGTGGCCTCCCTTGCAAGGGCTTAGACAGGGTCATTTTGCCTTGAGCCTCCCATGACTAATGAGTTCCTGTTCTCATCAGCTGAGGTCATTGTGTTGGTGTTGCTTTCATTCATGCCTGGTATGAACTATGCCTGTTTGTTTGTTAGAAAACAACAAAAAAAAAATCCCTCTAGCCTGGGTGTGGTGGTACACCCTTGTAATCCCAGCACTCTGGAGGTGGAGGCAGGAAGACTGTAAAATTCGTGGCCAGCCTAAGCTACATAATGAGACCCTGTCTCAGAAAATAAGCAAACAGGGGCCCGGAGAGATGACTCAATGTTAAGAGCACTTGCTGCTCTTCCAGAGGACCCCAGATCAGTTCCCGATACTCATGTCAGCTCACATGTCCTTCTGACTCCAGCTCTGAGGATCTGACAGCCTCTTCTGCCTAACAGAGCACTCACAAACACATGGCATGCAAACACACAAATGCAAATTAATAAAAAAATTAATTAACAATCACCAAATAAAACAAAGAAAAATGCCTTTAGGAGAAGCTTTCCCGGAAAGGGACAGTGGGGACTTTAGGCTTTTAGAATTCCTTGGGAAGTAAACTGATTAATTTAAAAATGGTTTTTACTTTGTTATTTTGTGTGTGGTGGGGAGCATGCGCCATGGTGTGTGTCGGGAGATGGAGGACAACTTGGGGGAGTCTGTTCTCTTTTTTTCCATTATGTGGGTTCCAAGGATCAGACTTTGGTCACCAAGTTTGGTGGCTTTGCCAGCTGGATCATCTTACCAGTCTTTGAATAAATTTTAGAACTAGATCATGACAAAGAGTGTTATGGGCTGTTGTGATAGTCTTCTTTCATTAGCCATGTTTCATTAGACAGGTGCCATCATGGCAATGTGTTAATGTCACCAAGTAAAGGTAGACACATTAATGTCACTAAGATGATTAGAAGGGATCGGATAGAGCAAGTCCCTTCTTGCTCAGTTGGCAAATGGCCTTCTGTGCAAGCATGCAGACCTGAGTTAGTTTCCCTAGTATACGTGTGCAAAGCTAGGCATGGTCACAGGCATCTGTACGGTGTGAAAACAAGTAGATCCCCAGAACTCACTGATCAGCCAGTCTAGTCAATCTTTGAACTCTGGGTTCAGTGAGACACCCTGTCTCCAAAGACAAGGCAGTAGAATGATTAAGGAGGATACAGGGATCCACCCCAGGCCTTGACGTCTGTGAGCATACACAGGCATGTGTCCAGCACTTGCACATGCACATACATACACTACACACATACACAAACATTCGAGTGCAGTGCCTAGTAGGTCTTTGAAGATTCAGATTTTATAGGATCAGGAATACGTTTGTTCATGGAATCCCTGCAAACTCCAAGGCAGCAGAGGAAGGATTTGAGGGAGGCAAGAAGGAAATCAGGTCCAAAATTACTTAGTAGCTGGTGTTGGTTCAAACTTCTAGAGTCTGATACCGAGAAGTTTATATTTTTAGGCACTTAAGCACACTACAGTTTTGAGAAAAAAGGTTCCTGGTAACAATTATCTCAGTCTTTTGTGCACAGCAAAGCTTAAGGTGTGACTGTACCAAAACTTTCCTGCAAAGTCCATGTAACCTCTTCCATAAAGATTGGTTCTGTGGCTTCAGTGCCTAGGGGAGGATAGGTGCAGTTCAGAGGCCACTAAGCTCCAAAAAAATATGTGACGTCTCCTCTAAAGATGGATTCTATTGACTGAGAAACAATGCTCAAAACTAAAGAGGAAGAGTCTGGAATAAACATCATAGTCTGGGGGATTCAGGTGTGACCTGGCCCTACAGATGACACAGGTTAGTAGGTATGACAGTTTGAATGTAATTGGCTGCCATAGCTCATAGGGAGAGGCACTTTGGGGAGGTGTTGCTTTATTTTAGTAGGTATGGTCTTGTTGGAGGAAGTGTGTCATAGGTGGGCTTTGAGGTTTCATAGATGCTCAAGCAACACCCAGTATCCTAGACTACTTCCTGTTGTCATGGGTCAAGATGTAGAACTCTCAGCTACCTGGAGTCTCCAGCACCATGTTTGCCTGCACACTGCCATGTTTCCCACCATGAAGATAATAGACTAAACCTCTGAAACTGTAAGGCAGCCCCAATTAAATGTTTTCCTTTATATGAGTTGCCATGGTCATGGTGTCTCTTCACAGTAAACGATACCAACTAAGACACCAGGCTATCCTTCCTGTTGAAGAGACAAGCCTGCATGCTTAACATTCCTGGTTTCCCTAATGCTTATCTGTGAGCACAAGGACCTCATGCCTTCTACAGGTGCGCGCGTGTGTGTGTGTGTGTGCGTGTGTGTGTGAACCTATATATCATTGTGTGCATTGTGGAGGCCCATAGAAGTGAATCTGTTCCACTTTATATAAGGTCAGAGAGTTCAGACCTATTCTTGCTCCTTCGAGGTCATAAGACAGGATGTTTGACCTAAGGCATGGCTACAGGATGTTTGGCCTAGACAAAAAAATATTTTGACCTAGGGTGTGGTTTCTTAATGTTCTGCAATGTGAGAAGGTAATTACATTTATTTGTTCTTTGTATCATGGTAACGAAGTCTGTTGCCTTCCTCTTTTTTTGGATTTGAGTATTTAAGAGCTTTGAGTAATAAACTTAGGGCAGATCACAATACTCACTGGATGCCCTCCTGATTCGATCTGTTGCCTCCTGTCTATTTCTTAATCCTCACCTCTCCCTCCAAGTGTGGACAAATAAGTCGGGTGGGACCCAAGAGTGCGTAAGTCAGAGAATAACTTCAGGTGTCATTCTTCAGGTCCCATCCTCATTTTACGTGAAATCATGCCTCTCACTGCCTACACCTTTGCCAGGTAGGTAAGCTTAGCTGGCTAGCAAACTCCAGGGATTCACCCATCTTCTTCTGTCTCCCCATCGCTGGAACAAGCATGGACCACTGTGCTCTGCTTTTCAATATGGGGTCTGGAGAGCTGAACTCAGATCTCCACAAGCATGAAGCTAGCACTTTATTGACAGAGCCATCTCCCTAGTCCCAGGGATCTATTTTTGTTAACTCAGAATCAATTGTTTTAGGAATTGATTGTCAGTAATTTTACTATCAACTTATGTTTTTCTCCCCCGAGAATAAAGCTGGTAGACTGACCCTTGCTAGGCATGCAAGGCACTCTCTCCTATGAAAAAGCATCTCCCAGGAGACTGAATTAAAGATCAGAAGGCTTGGTGCATATAGAATTAGGTTTAAGGGAATTGCGTGTTCTTAAGGGATTTTACCCTGCAGCATGAGGAGACCTTGAGGAATAGCCTTTCTCCTATCCAGGGACTTTCGCCATCTGATGATTGATCTGGCTGATTCCTCTCGGAGCTTCTGGAGACATTGCAGCATCATGCTTCAGTTAGGTCCCCTCCTGCTCAGCTTCACGGGGGCCATTCCTCCTCCATTTATTCTATTAGCAGCCTAGTACGGCTTCAAGAAGACTTAGGTTAAATTCCAGCAGTGGCACTTACTGTGTGATAACAAACAGCTTCTTATCACGTTTCAGACCTCAAGATTCCCATAATGAGGATGAGACTAATCAGAGGCTCCCCAACAGCATGCTGCGAGAATGGATCAAAAGATGAAGGCAGAGTTTCTGGGGCTGAGCCTCCAAAGCAGTCACTACCTCTCAACACATGGTCCGTACCAGCCTTGATCACATTACATGTGTATATCTCATTCCCCTCGAAGTCTGAGGACACCCAAGTGTACATCATCCACAACTTCAGAGAACATTGCTACCACCGTTGTGGCTGATGTTTAGGTTGCATTTCAGAGACCCAGTTTAGGATCTCACCTTTAATAATGAGGGTGGCTCTTGTTTGGAGCTTGCAGCCATCCGTGAACAATATGAAACTCAGTAAAGCTTGCTGGGTTTCTGAAGATCAGACGGTCCAGATCCAGTTCTTCTGTGGGATAAAGTAGACTCTGTTAGAGATTGGCAGACTCCCGACAACTGGTTTCTTAACAAAGCATGCCCTTTCGGCGGGCTCTCAGAATTTCCTTCCTTTGGACTCTGTCGCTGCTCTGTCGCTCTGTTTTACAAAGAGGGAACGGATTCAAAAGAGGGCACAGGTCCCCCAGTGCTGAAATGCTTCTCAGAAGTTCCATCGAGCTTTTATTGCTTTATCTGCTTTGGAAGATTTGGAGTATTCAGAATCTTTCATTATGGCAATTAATGTCTCTGATGTAAGATTGGATATGATTATAAAACTCTGAGAGAATATATTGCTTTTTTTAATTTCTGCAAAATGGTTACCAAAGGATTTGACTTTCATCCAGAAAGAGTATTTGATTTGTTTGGACTTTGGATAAACTCTGGCCATGCATGTTTTGCCAAGAGTGGAAGTGGTGGGCTGATCTTCAAGCCCTGACTGTATAGGGCTCAGCCTTCCCTTCAGAAGCTAGGAGAGCATCAAGAATCCCACATGGGGAATAACGGTGTAGCTCAGCAGTAGAGGACTTCCCTAGTGTGTGTGAGTTCTTGGATTACATCTTCATAACTGTGTGGGGAAAAAGAAAAGAAATAATATCACATGAATATGAAATATGTTTCTGAACAAATAGTACTCAGGCCAAGCCAAACAAAGGAGACCTTAATCAAGAAGGCCGGGAACACAGACGCCAAGTATGTCTTGGGCTATGGTGAATGATACTATGGTATTTTATTCAGGCAAAAGAGCAGAGCAAGAGAAGAAGACCAGAGTTGCAAAAAGCAGGCAGGACAGAGGAACACAGGGTGGGTAGCCTTCTTTCTAAGCACCTGTCTTGAAATGTTTGCTTCATGAAGCTTTGGGTCTGTGGCGTGCCCTCCACTCTCCCAGGGATGGAGTGGGGACCAAACACATAGATGGATATATATCCCTGATACAAAGCATCTCTTATGCTTGCCTCTTGTCTTTTTATTATCACCATAATTATTTCATGATGTATATGCACATATGTATGTAATGTATTGTCTTGTGTGTGTGAGTGTAAGACACACATGTGCCATGGCCCACGTGTGGAGGTCAAAGAACAACCTTGGGTATCGGTCCTCACTTTCCATCTTGTTTGAAACAAACTCTTTATTGTTTGCTTCTAGTGCACCAGGCTAGTTGGCCCAAGTTTCTCAGCATTCCCCAGTCTCTGCCTCCTATCTCAGATTATAGACGTGCATTACTGTGTCTGGCTTTACATGGGCTCCGGAGAGTCAGACTCTGATCCTCATGCTTGCCCAACAAGTGATTTTACCGGCTACCATCCCCCCTCCAGCCCAGACATCTTTTTTTAGTGGTTCTCTTTCTGTGTCTGTATGTGACAGATGACACCGGATGACTCATTGCAATTTCTCTCTTTAATGCTTCGCTTCGGCCCCACCTGAGCGCAGCTGTTCTCTTCCCCTTACCTGGGCTTAGGGTGTCTGCAGGCCTCACAGATGTCTCCCAGGTACAGGTGGGAACTAGACCTGGGGTAGCCAGGAGCCGGAGTAGACATAATAAAGATGGATTATTGGAGCCTGCTGCCAGTGTCCAAAGCTGTGGATACCAAATGTGTTTGTTTAATCGGCAAATAATTATTGAATGGCTCTAAGTGTCAAAGACAATTTATGCCTAGACAAAATCAATAAATACTAACAGGTGGTAAACAGCATTCATTAAGAGGGTGCAGTACTGGGGATATTGGGAGCAGGGAGGGTGGGAAGCTATTTGGACTCGGTGGTTGAAGATTCTCTCTCTCTCTCTCTCTCTCTCTCTCTCTCTCTCTCTCTCTCTCTCTCTCTCTCTCTCTCTCTCTCTCTTTCGGTGAGAACTAAAGGATGAGGAGGACCCCAGGAGTGGAGATCATCAGATTGGGAAAGTCTTCAGGCAAATGAGGGAAGCCTTGCTGCTGGAGGACCGCTGGGAGGACTGCTGGAGGAGGAGGACCGCTGGGAGGACTGCTGGAGGAGGAGGACTGCTGGAGGAGGAGGACTGCTGGAGGAGGAGGACCGCTGGGAGGACTGCTGGAGGAGGAGGACTGCTGGAGGAGGAGGACTGCTGGGAGGACCGCTGGAGGACTGCTAGAGGAGGAGGACCGCTGGAGGACTGCTAGAGGAGGAGGACCGCTGGGAGGACTGCTGGAGGAGGAGGACCGCTGGGAGGACCGCTGAAGGAGGAGGACTGCTGGAGGAGGAGGACCGCTGGGAGGACCGCTGAAGGAGGAGGACCGCTGGGAGGACTGCTGGAGGAGGAGGACCGCTGGGAGGACCGCTGAAGGAGGAGGACTGCTGGGAGGACTGATGGAGGAGGAGGACCGCTGAAGGAGGAGGACTGCTGGGAGGACTGATGGAGAACTGCTGGGAGGACTGATGGAGGACCGCTGGGAGGACTGATGGAGGACCGCTGGGAGGATAGTTGGGAAGGAAAAGTGACAAGGGCTCTTCTGAGAGATGAGGTTGGATTTTATTATTATAAGTACCACGGAAAGCCACAGGAGAGGTTTGAGTTTGTTTTCCTTATTTTTTTTTAAATATTACATTTATTTGTTTCTTTAGTGTGTGTGTTCTAGTGCACACACACACAGAGGTAGATGTATATCATAGCATCTAGGTGTGGAAGTCAGAGGACAACTTTCAAGGGTTGGTTCTCTCTTTCTACCCTATGGAGCTAAGGTTTCGAACTCTGGTCATCAGGCTTGGGTTAGGCATCAAACTCACACCTTTCACTCACTAGGAAAGCACTCCAGCACTGAGTTACATCCCTAGCTATTCATACGATGTTGATTTCTCTTCCCTTCTCCATGCCATGATGTTTAACTGTTTGTGTTCCTCAGCATCTGAGTGCATGCATGTGTGCACACAAGTGTCTACTTCCTGGGGAGTATTTTGTTTAGTTCTACAAGGACGTTCATCACCAGAAATGGTAGTTATACCCTAATGACTCCTAGTCTAGTATTTGAAAAAACTTCAAATAGTCATTCGAGCAAAGTGTGTCTCAGTTGATATGAGAAAAGACAACCAAGAATAAATCATTAGATGCTTCTCCTAGCTCCTGGACGTGGACACACAACCTTATGTCCTGCATTGTGGCTCTTATATCCTGAGTTATTTTTCCCCAGTCTCCTCTTACTGTGCATTTCCTTGGTGTGTGTGTGCGTACGCACGTGCATGTAAGCGCACAAGGCTAGACATCATTGGGTCTTGTTGAGATTGGTCCTTCACTGAGCCTCAAGTTTAGTGATTCAGCTAAAGCAGACAATGAGCCCAGGTATCTTCCTGTATCACATCCCAAAAGCTGGGATTATAGGCACTCTTCGCCTGCCGAAGTTTTTTTTTTTGTTTGTTTGTTTTTTTACATGATTGCTGGGGATCTGAACTCAGGTCCTCATGGTTGCACAGAAGCACTTTCCTGACCCAGCTGTCCTTCCAACCTTCCATGACCCTTTATGAGATGCCGTGGTCATCTCTGCCTCGCCTGCTTTCCTCTTTAGCCCTCCCCCACCTCCTCATCCCTGTTTCCCTTTCTTTTCCTGCCTTTCTCATCACAAGTCAATGTTACTTGCCAAACCACAGATCTTAGATTTCTCTTTCCCAAACAAATTTCTTGGCCCGTTTTGTAGACTTTCGTGATTGGTTTTCTCCTTCCACCGAGTTTTCTTTTGTCTCTTCCCAACTCTCTTCTCCGCTCTACCCACCCTCCTCAGTGTAATAAACCCCCTCCAGGACAGGGACTTAAAGGAGTCTGGAAAAGCAGTCTTCCTCCAGCTGGTGACAGAGATGCCCCAGGGTTAACTTCCGTGAATGAGGTAACCTCGGTGAGTGACGCGGCCTCTGCACGGGGAAGGCAGTTCTTGAAAACCAGACACAGCCCAAGGTATCACTGTACAGCATCTCTCCTGTGGCTCACTGCACCCTCTGAGTCAGGATAATGAGAGAACATTCTTAAAACATGACTTAACCACGCTCCGTCCTCAAACAAATTCCTGGATGTGTGCAGAGCGCGCTCTCCCAGCAAGCCTGAGCCCAGGCGTGTGGGGCAGGCTTGTCATCCAACTGCCCTCCCCAAACCACCTTCCAGCTGGTTAGTCTGCAGTGCGACAGCCAGTCAGCGTGTCCAGCGGCCGTACTGTGGAGCCTCTTAGCTGTGTTTTCATGCTTTCGTATTGTGGTAGCTGGGTCTCCGCCATGAGGGTTTTTTTGGGGTGGGCAGGGGGCACTCCCTTGACTTCATACTTTAATAAGTTTTGGAAGAAGTCTTGTTAGATGGGGGAAAAAACCGAGATAGTACTCATTTCCATAATAAAGCAATTGAAAGTCACACATAGCTGTAGTCTGTCCTTTATTTTATCTATATCCCAGTGTGTGTGTATGTGTACGTGTGTGTGTGCTCGCCCGCGTGTGCGCACGTGTGTAACACAAGTGGCTTATCTGAGTGGTTTTTAAGAAATTAATCTAATTGAAAATATGATTAAATTACAGAGAAAGGAAAAAGCATTTGGTTGGCATCATGGGGGTCAGAGGCCACCGCTAATGCAATCTTACATCAATTGACTCATTGCTATTCTTTCATTGATGCGATTTCATTTCTCAGACAGCTCTTATCATGGCAGACTTGCAGTCAGAACGCGGCACAGATGCCTCATAACCATTCCAATGTGTTTACCGAAAAATTTTAAAAGCAATTAAGCTGATTAAAATGTGTGTGTGTACACCACCTCCACGCAGAGATTTTTATTTTTTACACAGCCCAGAAAAGGCTCTGAGTGGACTCTAGGAGGAGTGTTGGGATTGAGGCTCCGTGACGCTCTTCGTGCATTCCAAAGAGCTCCGTGCAGACGACTGGTGAGCTTTTTCATACCCATTGAATATACCATTATCTCTCCCTCATACCCTGAAGCTGCCAGAGGACAAAGAGTCTCCCTGTACTCCTTACCCGAGGGCGCACAACTGCTGCTGGAACCCTGAGCTTTCTGATTGCCAGGACCACATTTGCGGTGTTATCGCCAATGCTGGGAAGCACTGGTGGGTCATTTTGTTAAAAAAAAAAAAAATAACCCTCTGATTGTGGCGAAAGTTTTGCTATGTTTTGCTTTTCTTCAGTATTTTAGAGGAAAACAAAGTCATTCTATTGCTCTTTTTCACAGAGACCCCTGGTTCTGAGGGAAAAACGGTGATGCGGGCACACAAGCCCACAGGCAGGGGCCGAGGAAGCATCCTGGCAGCCTCTAAATGGGTATGTGTGTACACGGGTGCTAATATCTTCCTGTCTCGACATGTCCTGCACCTCTTCTTCTTCATCCTTCTTTAAAACATATCTAGACTTTGAAGCAGAAACTTGCAACCTCCTTCACTTGCCTGCCATGATGTGGTGACATTCTTTTGGTACCCCCAAACACGCAAGGAAGGCCTATGGCTGTAATCATTCATCAAGTGTTTACAAGCACTTAGGGGCCAAGGGCTAGGCCTCCCAGAGGACTAAGACGTAGCCTTTGTGCTTGTGGGGGCGGAAGGTAGATAAACAAGATTGGAGTCCGCTCTACAATAGAGGTTGGTGTGGGACTGTGGGAGGCAGGACCAACGGGGAAGGTTCTCACGGTGTAGCGGACAGCAGACAGACCTCCAAGGGTTGCTCCAGGCCTGCCACAGTGCCTGCTGGTGGGCAGTTCCCTTCCCATGGAAATATTTCTCCGCAGTGCCAGACTCTGGCTAGACCATGACCTGGGTGGCGTTAGTCTCCATCTCTGCCAGCCTTTGCGCCCATTTCCTCCTCCTCACGTGTGCCTTCCCCGCCCTGTCTGGAGGAAGCCTTCAAACATTTTTATCAAAAGCTGCCTAGGGCAACCACACGTAGCCAGCTCGTGTTTATGAAGTGGAGTTGATCTGAAACTATGCAGTATTTGTAGTAAGAAAATGGTGACGGATTCTGGGGTGCACCGGGAGCATGCGCATACATCAGGGTATCTATGGCTCTTTTGGCTTAGGGAGGAGAGCTCTTGGAAGAGCTGGAGGCTCCTGGCATCCCTGATCCACACATCCTGGCCTGTCGCCGACTTTTTTTCTGTCCTTGGAACTGGCCCTGTTTCCACAGAGCTCAGCCCAACAGGCCCTTCCCTCCCGGCCCCCAATAAGGCCAGGGTGGGGGCCGCTAACCTAACTGCCTAACTTAAATCTCCCTGGGGCTGGAGAAACAACTGCTTTGAAGCCTGGGAGAGCACCAGTGACAATGCAGTTGCTGGAAGACACAATTAGATGCTGTCGTCTCCAAAGGCAATCCTCTAATTTAGCTCTTTGTTCAGCGTTTGTGCGTTCCTATTTAGGGACAGGACTGGCGAAGGGAGCCTATGCGTGTGGGAAGTGTGAAAGCAGGTAGCTGTGCTGAAGTCACACTCCAGGGTGGCGGAAAGAAGGGAGAAACTGCACGCTATACCTCGCAGTTGACCCTGAGATTGCTGTGTGGTCGTCCACTTCATTGTGTCTTGTGGCGCCCCCCACGCACGTCAAGGGAGGTCCACCCTCCAAACTCCCCCCAAACATATATACATATACACAGTATATATGTGTGTCTTTGTTTGAATATGCATTATACATATATATTTTTTGAGACAAAAAAATATTGTCTCAAAATTTTTGAGACAATTTCAGGCTGGCCTTGAACTTGGTATGTAGCTGAAGGTGATCTTGAACTTCTAATCCTTCTCTCATTAGAGTGCTGGTATTATCAGTGTATGCCACCATGCTCGGTTTCCACGGTACTGGATATAAGTCCAGGGCCTCCTGTTCATTAGGCAAGCACTCCACCAAGTTACTGAGCTCCATCCGGCCCCAGATAGAAAACATTTTTTGACGTGTCCATACTGAACATGTAGACAGTTTTCTTGTAATCGTTCCTGAACCAGCACCTCTTGGCAGCTGTTTCTACAGCACTTACACACTAGGTATCATATGAAGGCTACAGATGGTTTAAAGTACATGGAAGGAAAAAAATAAGACATGGTGGTTTGCATGCCTGTAATTCCAGCACTCCAGAAGCAGAGGCTAGAGAACCCCTGTGAGGTCCAGGCTAGCCTGAGCTACATTGGGAGCTTGAGATCAGATTGGACTACAGAGCAAGAATTTGTTTCAGAGGCTGGGAAAAACGGTTCAATGGGAAAAGCATTGGCAGCAACCAGCCTGGTGACCTGAGTTTTGGATCCAGGAACACAGACAAAAAGCTGGATGTGGTAGTGCACGGCTCTGTAATCCTCCGTGCTCCACAGGAGATGGGAAGCAGAGACAGGAGAATTGCTGGAAACGTGTGGCCCAGATAACTTGGTGTAAGTAGCCATGAACAATAAGAGAGCCTCTGTCAAAAAAAAAAAAAAAATAATGAAAGGTGAAAACCGTGCCACGCCCTTTCTGGAAGAGATGGGGTGGGGACAGAAATGCCCGTCCCCGCTGGCATTCTGACAGATAAGCTGTTCCCAGTGTGAACAGATATTCCTAGTTTCCTGGCACTTGTCTCAAGTTGTGAAGATCAGAGAATTGGGGGAGGGGAAAGGAATCTCTGTGATCATATTAAATCATGCCTCTCCCCTCTCAGTGTGTTAGGGTCTTTTAGCGAATATTTGGAATGTACCGATGCCTGCATTTCCTCTCAAAGAGTCAGACACATTGGCCCTAAGCAAGGGTGAGGTAATCCTTTAAGTCTCCCAAGTGATCGGATGAAGGGCTTGGGCTAGGAGAGCAGAAACGGGACTGGGGATCTGGTTCAGTTGGTAAAAATGGTTGTAATGCAAGCATGAAGACACGAGTTTGGATCCCAAAACCCACGTGAAAGAGCAGGCCTGGTCCTGGACACTTTTAGTCTACCCCTCCTTCAGAGAAGCAGCGCAGTGAATTTCTCCATCTTGGGCCGTTCCACCCGGGAACCCTGTGGATATCGTGTACAGAAAGGCAGGCTAGGTGAGGACTAGCTGAGTGTCTCACAGAGGGGAGCAGTGCGGCCAGTTCTCCTTCCTCTTGACATTTAGTGAACCATGGCAGGTCTAGAGTGGCTAGGTCCTCCGGAAGTGTGCAGAAGGTACAAATTTAGATTCCTTGGTTGCTTTTGTTTCTGAAATATGGTGTTGGGTGAATTTTTTCAATTTTTAGGAAAAATCTGTAAGGGTCAAAGAAAGTAGGCCTTATGAACTACATTCTACATTCCAAGACTTCTTCATATTCGTCACCGAGGGCTGTGTGTGTGTGTTCATTTCTCTACGGGTGCCCGTGTGTGCAAGCGTGTGTAGAGGCCAGAAACCTTGGGTATCATCCTCAAAAGCCACTACCTAGGATTCTTTTGTTTGAATGCTTGTTTTAGATAGGGCCTCTGGGTCGGCCTGGCCTGGGTTTGCTGATGGCTCACTGATTAGGCTAACCTGGCCACCAGCAAGATCCAGGATCTGGCTGTTTCTGCCTCCTCAGCACTGGGATTAGAAGTCTGCACCACTACACTGGGCTTTTTGTTTTTATTTTTTCATTTAATTTTTTTAGGTGGGTTCTAGGGAATCAAACCCAGTTCCTCATGTTTGTGTGGCAAGCGCTTGCTGACCATACCATCTCCCAAGCCCTGTCACTGAATCTTGCTGGTTTATGAAATACTGACCAGATACCATCAGACCCACGCCTGCGCTAGGCCCTGTGAGGCTGACAGATGTGCATGAGCATTAGGACCGGAAGGAAGCCACACAGCAACACCATGCCTCAGTTCCCGGAAGCTTATCCATCTCTCCACTCCCCACGTTATCATTGTCTGCTGGGGGCAGGCCTTATGAGGCACCATACATTTTCCTAAGAAAGTTAGGGCAAAACCTCACTGCAGTTCCTGAAATGTCATTTAATTTATTTTTAAGTTCCTTCTGAGCATTTAATGAGTCAGATTTACTAACACCACTGTGGAATAGACACTGGTTTTGCTAAAACAGAGCTGTAAAGAAAACCTGTTTTCATATACCACTGTACGATAAAGCGGAAGTTTCCACTGTGGTTCCAAACACAGCCCCTTAGCCAGGGAAACAATGAAGACATCAAAAGAAGAATTCCATGCGTTGTTTGTTTCAGCAAGGAACACACTGTATAAGTAAGCACCCAGCATGCCACCGAGAGCCCTTGATGCGAAATAATCTAAGGTATCAATAAATCACAGGTAAACCTTCTTAGTTAACAGCTGGAGCTGGTGCCTAATCACCTCTTAATCTGGAAAGCATATATAGCAAGCATAAACAACAATCACTTTGAACCACACTAGGGATGCACAATATACACTATGAGTGTCAGCTTTCTCTCCCGATGCACGACCTTGAATTCTGCCACGGTTCTTTTTCTAAATGCAAAGACTCTAAAATTAGAACGCGTACTGGCGAGACTCTAATTCAGGTACCTCTCAGAGCAGTTCCTCCGCCATCGAATAAGCAGAGACGGCTAACAGTTTCTGACCAAAATTACGCAAAGAATGCTGGAGGAAGGAGGATTAAACAAGAATTAGAGCGATTATATTTTCTTTATCTAAGCCCTTCAAGTCTTTGGGAGGCTGTCGGGTTTCTATTTTGAGCTGCTCTGCCCACATATCTTAACAGCAGAATTTTTGCATAATTTTGCTCCTCTCTTTTTCTCTATTTGGGTGTATTTATTATTTCATCGGAGATGATGCGAGGCCGGTTAAGAGGTCCATCTGCACGCCGATGTGCATGGGGATGGAGCCTCTCTCCTCTCACGGTTTCTAGAACCCCGGTAATATTCAGATCTGTTGGCAGCAGGCCCTCACGGCCTGTACGTATACATTCCATTCGCGCCTACTCAGGGCTGATAAAGACACTGTAAAAGGTAGGTCAAGGATTTATCCTTCCATGGCATTTTGATGCTTTTCAAAGAGAGGTTTAGCTCTTGTTCCCTTTTTTCCCCCTCTTTCAATTTAATTAAAACAACAACAACAAAAAGCAATGAGTGACAGCTGGCAGATCTGAATTATTCAGCTGGAGGGAGTCCAGGGTTTCTGCCGCTTGGAGATGGACAAGTAATTACCTCCTGTCTGACTATTTTCTACCAGGCTAAGCCCAATGTTTATTGTAAACTATCTGCCATTAAAAGCTGTAATAGCAAGCCTTATGTTCCCACACCATAAATTTAACTTCACTGTTTTTTATTTACCTTCATGTTTTATTATATTTTTCGAACTGTTTCGTTTTAAAAGGAGATAACAGAAGAATGGAAATTGAACAAAATCCAAATTCATACTTGAAAAAAATGCTGAGATGCCTGGGGACAGCCTGATGGCCACTTTCTGAATAGTGGCAGCTTCTCTGCTGGGTGGATGCAGTTGCTATTAGGGGCACACTCGATATAGTGTCTAAAAAGGGACCTAAAGATTAAAGTTTAACTGACCCCACCGACCTAGGGCAGTGGTTCCCAAACTTGTTGATCTCAGGGTCCCTTTATGCTCCAAACATTTGGAAGACTATAAATGTCTTTTGTTTGTGTGGATTCTGTCTGTGTTTCCTGTAGATGAAATTAGGGGGGCTTGGGAATACAGCTCAGTGGGTGGAGAGATTGCTATGCAAACGTGAAGGCTGGAGTTTGATTTTCAGAACCCATATGAAAAAAAAAAAGCCAGGCACAACGGGGTGTAGTCACGTCTGCAGAGGCAGGTGGATCTTTGTGAGTTGCAGGACAGGCAGAGCTGCACAGTGAGAGCCAGGCACACGGCATACACTTATAATCCTAACATTGGGAAAGTGAGGATAGGTGGGTTCCTTAGCAAACCCAGGTCCTAGTAGAAGAGTCCATCTCAAAACACAAGGTGGACAGCTCCTGAGGAATGATGCCTGCATTTGGTGTTTACATGTATGTACACACATATGCACCTGCACACATATAAACATACACACACAGACACACACACGTGTGAGAGAGAGAGCGCGCGCAGAAAGCTAGGAAGTTAGGTGTGGTGGCTCACACCTGTAATCCCAGCACTCAAGAGGCTGAAGCAGAAAGACCACTGCACATTTAAGGCCAGCTGGGCTGGATAGTAAGACACTGTCTCAAAACAAAGAAAACAGCAGAAATGAAAACCGAGATATTTTTAAATGTTCATTTATTGGCTCCTTTAAAAATAGCAATAACCCATTACATGCTAACAACATTGAAACACAACTGTACCTTCTGAAACAAATGGTTTCATGAGAGAGGAGTGTCGTTTTAGGTTTTAACTTAACAGAAGACAGTTGGATTCTCTTGTCCGCATTTTCATTCAATCTGTTATAGTACGCTGCTTTGGCCATAGGGAGAAAATCTGCCCCTACAGAGCCATGTGGTTGGGAACAAAAGTGTTGTAATGTCCTTTAAAACTAATTACGAATATTCCTTTTGAATTTCCAACCAAATTTCAACTAGTGGTAGTTTCTTAAAGGTTAACAATGTGAAGTCTGAGATGTTATGTGGGGACTTAATTTTTTTTTTACTTCATTTATTTACTTGGCAGGGGAGCTGGGTGCATCATGCGTGGCATGTATGTGAGGTCAGACTTTCCTGAGTCAGCTCTTTCAGCACCATATGGGTCCCAGGGATCAGATGCAGGTCCTTAGATGCGGTGGCAAGTGCCTTTACCCATTGAGCCTTCTTGTCCCCTCTCCCTACCATCCAGTTGTAGCCAAGACTGGCCTTGAACTCGTAACATAACCTTGTCTGGCCACAGACCCTCCTTACTTCTGAATGTTGGAGGCAGGCCTTTCCCACCAAGCCAGCTAGACATGGTTATTGTGCTGCATTTGTTACAGCTGATGGGCCAATACTAACATAATATCATCAGTTAAAGCCCACAGTTCACCTTAGGCTTCTTTCTTTCTGATGTGCAGATCCATGGTGTGAGATTTCCCTTCAGCTGTCATTTTGATGGCATCGCAAATCACCTGGGAGACGGCGGGCCTCTGGGCATGCTAGTGGGTGATTATTTTAATTAGGTCGGTTGGGGTAGGAAGACCCCACATACACTGTGGGTGATGAGATTCTCAGGGCTGCGGTCCTGGAGAAGGTGAGCGGAGTACCAGCCTTCCTCACTGTCTGCCTTCTGACAGTGGAGGCAATGCGGCCAGCTGCCTGACACTCCCTTGGCTGTGACTTCCCTGCTATGAAGGACTGCACCTTAGGGTAAATCCCCTCTCCCTTAAGTTACTTTGTCAGGGTATAAACTGCCAGCCAGGTGTGGCCACACACACACACACACACACACACACACACACACACACACACACACACATTCATGCAATCCCAGCACAGTAGGGGGACGGAGGACAGAAGGCAGCCTAGCTCCAGGTTCAGTGGGAGACCCTGTCTCAAAGGAATGCAGTGTTTACTAATGCCTTTTGCCCATTATTTAAGTGGGTTATATTCATTGTAAAGTTTTGAGAGTTCTCTGCATATTTGGTACCAGTACTTTATGAGATGTATGTTTATAAATATTTCCTGTCAGCCTGTGGCTTTGATTTGTTTAAATCAATGGATCATTCATATAAACGTCATATTTCATGACGTTTATTTACATCTTTCATCCATTATTTAATTGCATTATTATTGGGTTTTAAGGGTCCTTTGTATATTCGTGGCACTAACACTTCATAAGATTTGTGTTTTGCAAGTATTTTCCCAGTCTGAGGCTTGTCTTCAATTCATTTAAACCAGTGGTCTTTCGTATACATTTTATATGGGTTTGTACTACAGCTTGATTCAAGCTAAGGCATCAGCACTTTTCTTTCTTCTTTCCTTCCCTCCCTCCTCCCCTCCCCTCCCTTCCTCTCCCTTCCCCTCCCTTCCCCTCCCTTCCCCTCCCTTCCCCTCCCTTCCTTCCCTCCCTCCCTCTTTCCCTCCTCCTCTTCCCCTCCCTTCCCCTCCCTTCCTTCCCTCCCTCCCTCTTTCCCTCCTCCCCTCCCCTCCCTCCCTTCCTTTCTTTCATTGAGACAGGGTTTGTCTGTGTAACAGCACTGATTGTCCTGGAACTAGCTCTTTAGACCAGACTGACCTCGAACTCACAGAGATCTTCCTGCCTCAGGCTCCCAAGTGCTGGAATTAAAGGCGTGCACCACCACTGCCCGGCTAAGAATCAGCGCTTTTACCCGTTATTCTACGGTATCAGTGCAAATGTAACACAGGGGTGAGACATGCCATATCTTATTATTGTGAAAATGGCTTTAATTTATGAGCACACACCCAAGATTCATGGAGACCAGTGAGAACCACTGTTCTAGGGCAAATAAGGCCACCCTATTTAGTTCAAACCCTGGTAAGATTAAATAGAACAAAGAATCTGAGTTTCCCAAATGTGAAATGCCAATTTAGTTTTCTGCGGAAAGGATTTGCAGAGTACATAAGAAATGTCATACACCGAAGTTGGTGTTCTCATTCACTGAACAGACTCAATTTTGTTTATGCCCTACCCCGTGATTCTTGACAGAATATAATTTTATTTTTCAAGAAATTCAGTGTGTTATGTAAAGGTGTACAAATGCATCAACTAAAGTTTATGAGCCACAGAGAAACACTGGGGACAAAACTTGGTAGATGGTGCTCAGTAGTGGGTCTCTCTCTCTCTCTCTCTCTCTCTCTCACACACACACACACACACACACACACACATTACACACATACCATAGACACAGAACACACACACATAGACAGACACACAACACATTTTTTCTATTTCTATTATAAGTGCCAGAGTTACATACAATACAATCATAAGAAGGCTCCTAGAGGTGGAGAAAGAAGGAAGACTGTCTGGAGACTACCGGACTCAAGGGCCACCATTACCATCTTTTGTGGCTTTTCTTTTTGACTCTCTGACTTGTAATTGAAGAAGTAAGCCACCTGGAAATGTCAACAAAGGTTAAAAAAAAAAGCCTTATCAAAAACCTGTTCTCTCTAGCTAAAAGACCAAGAAAAAAAGCAGCCGAGCAAGATGGGAAATTTTTGGTAATGCTATAGACTGAATTCTGTCTCCTCAAAATTTCTACATTGGATAGCCAATCCCCACTGTGATGCTGTTTGGAGGTGAGGCCTTGGGAAAACGATTGAAGTTGAGTGAGGTCATGGGTGTGAGGTCCTCACTGTGAGATTAGTGGCTTTGGAAGATGGACTGGAGAGATGACTTGGCAGTTAAGAGTGCATACTGCTACTCTTGCAAAGGACTAGGGTTCACTTCCCAGCAACCATATGAGGTAGCTCAGAACCACCTGCACTTCCAGTTGCTCTGGCTTCTGCTGCCCTTGCACAAAGACCTGTGCAGGCACACACACACACACACACACACACACACACACACACAGAGAGAGAGAGAGAGAGAGAGAGAGAGAGAGAGAGAGAGAGAGAGAGAAAGGTAAATAAATATTTAAAGAATAAGTGGAGGCATATCATTTACTCCCTGACACATGAGGACACAGTGAGAAAGTGCTACCTTTCCCCCAGAAAGAGAATATTAATGAGGTATCCACCTTGGGGTACCTGGGAGGATAAGAGATGTTTGGTATAATAAATGCGGGTAGATCTTCAGGATGGAGAGAAGCCTGAGATGCCCTTCCATGATGATGGTGTAAAAAAAAAAAAGAAAGAAAGAAAAGAAAAAGAAAGTGCTACCTAAATCACATCCAGGAAGAGAGCCCTCTCTGTGGACTAAATTGACTAATATCTCAACCATTTCCCCAGCTCCCAGAACTGTGAGCAGCAGGGCCTATAGTTTAAACTGCTTCAAGTTTCCAGTCCAAAGTGTTTTGTTACAGCAAGAGCCCAAGCTGAGTGGCACAGACAATTACTGTTTTATCTCAGCCAAGCAGCAGAGCAGAGGCATTGCCTCCCCTGTGCTGGCAAAGACCGAGTGTGGAGCCTCTAATTCCACACTGTGAGGGCGGGAGGCAACTCACTAGGCAGCGCAGTGTCAGAGAGGCCAAGTCCTCCAAACCTCCCGCGGTGCCAGTGCCCTAGAGAACAGAGTGGAAAACTTAGACTTCTACATCTAATCTGCAGAACTGACCGGTCTTTTCTCATTCCGGCTGGAGAGTCTGGACTTTGACATCCTCCCGTGGTAACAAGGCAACTTCTACCTCTGCATCAGTGGAGACTGCCTGCGGAGCAGGGACTTCCCTCGGTCAGGAGCAGTGAGAACTGCTGCTCAGAGGTCAAAGGGGCTGAGTGAAAGGCCACGACTTCCGCCTTCCCCTGGCGGCAAAGCAGTGGTACCTCTTTCCCTGCTGGAAAACCGTGAGGTGCCAGATGACACCGAGTTATAGTGAGATACATATTGTCTTAATGTAATATTCAAACGCCCAGGTTCTTATCAAAAATCCCACATCATTCCAAGCAACAAGACAATCTCAAAGTAAATGGGAAAAAAAGCAGCCATCGGCGCTGGAGAGATGGCTCAGAGGTTAAGAGCATTGCCTGCTCTTCCAAAGGTCCTGAGTTCAATTCCCGGCTCAAAACCATCTGTAATGGCATCACTAGATGCCAACGTTCGGTTGACGGGGACGTTATAATTATAAATAAATGCAAAAGTAAACAGCCCCCGGGAAACAAAGAGGCAGGCTAAAGGGGAACTAATGTAAGCTTCAGGTTTAAAGATAGATTGACTGAAGTGGCTAGATGGAACAGCAGAACGGAGGGCAAGGAGAAGACGAATAGAAGACAGAATAACAGAAATGACTCGGTCCTGACAGCAGACCAAGAACCGACCTAAAAAGGAAAAGGAACAGAATCAAGGACTGGTGGACTACAAGAAATAACTCAGATTTGTCACTGAAGCCCCAGGAGGACGGAAGGAGCAAAGGGGGCTGAACGGTCCTAAGCAGTGGCCGCAACATACTAAACTTTGGAGAAAGACTCAAGTCTGGAGAGTCAGGAGACTAACAGAATCTCAAACAGGAGAAACCCAGAGACATTCACATCAAGGTACAGCATAGTTAAATTTCTGAAGATGGAGACCAAGAGAAGATTCTGCTAAGTAGCTGGAGAAAAACAGGGAATTGAGTAACAGCGAACTTCTCACCAAAAACTACGGATGGGAAGGACTCAGGAAAGAGGATCAGCATTTCTGTTTTGTTGTGGTTTTCTTCTCCCCTCCCCCTTCAGGAGACAAAGCCTTGATATATAGATATGCACACATATATTCTATCTATCTATCTATCTATCTATCTATCTATCTATCTGTCTATCTGTCTATCTGTCTATCTGTCTATCTGTCTATCTGTCTATCTGTCTATCTGTCTATCTGTCTATCTGTCCATCTGTCCATCCGTCCATCCGTCCATCCGTCCATCCGTCCATCCATCCATCCATCCATCCATCCATCCATCCATCCATCCATCTATCTATCTATCTATCTATCTATCTATCTATCTATCTATCTATCTATCTATCTATCCCTGGCTGGCTTTGTCCTGGCTACTACTACTACTACTCACACACAAACACACACACGCACACATGTATGTATGTAGCCCAGGCTGACCTCAGACTCACGGCGTTATCCTTGCCTCGGCCTCCTGAGCTCTGACATCATAGCTGTACATCATCACTGTGTGCAGTATGTTTAAGTGCTGAAAGAAAAGGAATGTCAATCTAGAATCCCATGCCCAGTGAGTGTATCCTTCCAAAAAAGAGAAAACGGACTTTCTCAGATGAGGGAAAAAGAAGACTCTACCCCCAGAAAAACCATTTTAAAAGGAAGTTCTCTAAAGAGAAGGGCAAGAACAGAAGGAATGTATGTGGAGAAACAATAAAGAACAAAAATTTGGTAAATAAACAGCCTTTGCATATATCGTTCAATTTCTAAAACTATATTTGATACTGAAGTTAAAAATGATGTTTCCCTGTTTGGTTTCAGATGCCTAGAGTAGGAACAATAGTCAGACTGTTGCATTACAGATAGAGGCTGACAAGAGATAAAAGACTGCAAAGGACGATAGTGTTTGTTTATTTAGTTATCCACACAGTTCTTGCCCTGCAGGTGAGGCTGTTGTCAAACTTGCCATCCTTCTGCCTCAGCCATTCAGGTACTAAGATTACAGGTATATGCCACTACACCCAGCCTGGGAGATCATTTCCCTTTTCCTTTTCTTTTGTGTGTCTGTATGAGGGTGTGACACTTGTGTGCAGGTATCTGTGGAGACCAGAAGAGGGCATTAGAGTCCCTGGAACTGGAGTTATAGGTGGTTGTGAGCCACCTGAAGTGGGTACCAGGAACTGAACTTGGATCCTCTGGAAGAGCAGCAAACACTCCTAACTGAACCGTCTCTCCAACTCCAGAAGATAATTTTTCTCTATTTCTCTTGAACTGGAAAAATAATAACACCAGTAGACTGTGATGAGTTATGGACATGCAGTATAATATCCAGATAGCCAGTAGGAAAGAATTATGAAAAGATACACTCTAACAAAGTATAGAACGATAAGTCAAGATGGAATCCTAAAAAAAAAAGTGCTATTGATACACAGGAAAAGCAGGAAAAAAAGAAAAGAAAATAGAAATGAAAAATGGAACAGAAAGCAAAACTAAATTAGCAGACATAAGTCTTAATATATCAAACAATCACAGTTTAAATAGTTTATATACATTAATTAAAACGAATTGAGAGGCCAGAGAGATGGCTTGGAGCTTATAGACACTTGTTCCTACAGAGGATCTGGGTAATTTCCAGCCCCCACTTGGTGGCTCACAACCATCAGTAACTACAGTATCAAGGGATCAGACACCCTCTTGTGACCTCCTCCAGCTTTAGGCATGCACATGGTATACATACATAAAAGTAAGCAACATACACACATAAAATAGAATAGATAGATCTAAGTTTTTTTAAATAAACAAAAATGGAATTGAAATTGCCAATAACCAGTAACAGGAAAATAAGAGGAAAAATGTCCAACCAGTTGTAAATTAAAAAAACACATATCTACAAAATATGGCATAAATGGAAAAGGAAGTCTCAAGGGAAATTTAAAAATATACTAACCTTAATGAAAATGAAAATACAATGTGTCAAAATTGATGGGACACGGACAAAGCAATTTGGGAAAGGAAAGACTATTAAATGCATGCTTTAGAAAAAGAAAGATGTTCCAAAGTGCTCACCTTAGAGACTTGATAAAGAAGAGCAAAATAAATTCACAATAAGAAGGAAAAACAAATTTGATGCAGAAACAATTACAGAACCAAGGAACCATGTCTTTGGAAAAATAAAACACAACAACACAAAATTGATGACCTGTAGTGAGACTGAGAAAGCCAGAAAATGAACACATAAATAATCACTGTCAAAAGCAAAACAGGAAACCACTACAGACCCTACAGACATCAAAAGGCTGGTAAGGCATAACGCAGACAACGTGAATTTGACAGGTTTGATGAAATAGATAAATTCATGAAAATACAGAAGTGCCACAACTTGCCCAATAGGAAACAACATTTAAACAACTTTTAAGGAAAAGGGAAATAGATTTTGTAATTTAAAAAAAAACCCTCCAAAAATAAATGTCCAGGTCCAAAGCACTTCACTGGAGACTTGGGTCAAATAGTTAAAGTACTAATTCTATATCATCTCATCCAGAAAATAGAAAAGGAAGCAATATATCCCAGGTCATTTTGCAATGCTGGCACTACCCTATACCAATGGCTCTCAACCTTCCTAATGCAATGACCTTTAATACAGTTTCTCATGTTGTGGTGACCCCCCAACCATAAAATTATTTTGTTGCTACTTAATAACTGTAATTTTGCTAATGTTATGAATTGTAATGTAAATATCTGATATGCAACCCACTTAAAGGATTGCTTGTCCAAAGGTGTTGTGACCCACATTGAGAAAGACTGCCCTATACCAAAAGCAAGCCATGACAGAAAACTCACAAATATAAACACAAAACTGTATTTTGGTATTGATTTACTTAAAGACAAGGCTTCACTCTGTAGCCTACACCAGCCTTAATCGCACAGCAATCCTCCTGCCTCAGCTCCTGAGTGCTGCGATTACAGGTATGCACCACTATACCTGGCACTCACTGATTGTTGAGGTTCATCTTTTCAGCTTATGATGCTGGTGGTATTGGACACCACAGGCTCCAAAAGAGGAAGAACCTCAGCCTGAGTTTCATATTTTATAGCAAATTTAACTCGCAAAGGATCTGGAACTGAAACATGAAGTATAAAATGATATATTTTTAAAGAAAAAAAGAGAAGGAAAATCTTTGAAATTAGGACTGTGCAAAGAGTTCTTAAATTGGCACCCAGGATCATCCATATTGGGGAAATTGGCAAACTAAATGTTAGCAGTATAGAAACTTATGTATTGAAAAATTTAAATTGTATTTATTTATTTTTATGTGTGTGTGTGTGTGTGTATACATGTGTGTATGCCACAGCACATGGATGGAGATCAGAGGAAGACTTAAGGGCGTCAGTTCTCTCATTCTACCGTGTAAGTTCCAGGGACCAAACTCAGGCCACCAGGCTTGCCAGCAAACACCTCTACTCAGTGAGTCATCTTACTACCTCAGAGCTTTTGTCCTGAAAATATCCATTTAGGAGGGTTAGATATACACATTCTGTGCATATACCCACATAGAAAAATACCTGGGAGGCCCGTACCTAACACAGAGCTGGGATCTAGAATATATAAATAATTTGCAAAACTCAGTAGAAAAACAAGCAGAGGTTCCACCAATCAGAGCGAAAAGACAGACATGGGCAGATCAGCACAGGAAGAGGGCAAATGCTCAGTGCTATAGCCACTGGGGGATAGAAATGGAAGCTCCCGTGATGCCATTGCATGCATATCATAAAGAGCTAAAACAAACAAAAAATGGTGATAATACCAGAGATCAGCAAGATCAAGAACTGGATTGCTCTTAGCTGCTGGCCAAAGTATAGAGTGCAGCCACTCTGGAAAACAATCTGTTTGTTTCTTTAAACACTGAACATGCAACTACCACATGACCCAACAATTACACTCTTGGACATTTATTCCTCCCAAATGAAGACCGTATTCACACAAAGCCTTATACATGAATGCTAATCATAGCCTTATTAACAGTAGGCAACACCGAGAAAAACCACATGGCTTTCATGGATAACTAAACCAAGTAATATATGGCAAACATGGCTGAACACTGAAAAGAATTAACCCCCCCCCCTTTTTTTTGAGACAGGGGCTTATGTAGTCCTGGTGGATTAGAACTCAGTATGTAGCGAGGATAACACTCTTCTGGTCCTCCTGCATCTGCCTGCTGAGTGCTGGAATCACAAGCGTGTGCTGCTGGAGCCTGGAGCCTGGCCAGGGCTTTTACATGCTGAATAAGTGCTCTGTCCACAGAATTAATCTCACCTCTTAAGTCCCTTTTCAAAAGAAGTTACTGATAAACCAACAGTCCCTGGATGACTCCTCCGAGCTGTGAGCTTAGTGAATAAAATCGTTACAAATATTGTATAGTTTGGCTTTTCCCTTCTCCTTGTTGGTTTTGTTCTTTTTCTTAAAGGACAGTCTTGGGACAAAGGGACTGGTCAGTAGATAAAGGCACTTGCAATCAAGCCTGAGTTCAGTCTTTGGGACCCACATGTTGAAAGTACAGAAGTGATTTCAGCAAGCTGTCCTCTGACCCGCACATGTATGCCCCACCCTCATGCAAGCACATGGGATAAATCAGTAGATAAATTATAATTTGAAAATTTTAAAAAGGAAGGAGAAGGGGAAGGAGGGAAGAAGTTGGAAGAACTGGAGTTTCTTTATTGCCCAGGTTAAGTTCAAACTCCTGGACTTACGTGGTTGTCTCTTCCCTACCTCCTGAATAACTAGCTGAGATTTACTAATGCAACAAGACTTACCACACTCAGATCTCTGTAATATTCTTGAAATGAAAATTACAGAAATTGATTAGTGGTTACCAGGAATTTAGAGGGCTGGGAAGGAGTAGATGAGGCTATGAAAAGATGTCTTAACAATAACAATGATAGTCCTACCTCTTGTGAAATGGCCCCTACCTGTAATCTTAAGTACTCAGGAGGCTGAGGCAGGAGAAATCAACTGATCTCAGGAGCTTGAGACTAGCCTAGGCAACACAGTAAGACCCAGCCTCAAAAAAACAAACAACAACAACAACAAACACAAAAAAAACCATCAAGAAACCCACAACAACAATAAAACCAACAAACAGCAATGAGTTTGCAAGTTTTGGCATAGGTACTATGGTTTTGACAGATAGGACCGCTTAGAAGAACACTGAATCCCATGCTGAGGATTTGGTTGTATTTTGAAGGCAAAATGTGTCTGTGGATGGATTGTTTAGTAGAAGTGGTTACAAGACCAGACTTGTAATTCTGAGAGGTCATTGGGATTTGTACCCAAAATATCCTTAGTAGCCAAAGAAAGTCCCCAATTACAGGTTGCACTTCGTTGTCACTGTCCATATGAGACGCTTTCTTGGAGCTTTGTCTTTCATGAACTCGACATTCCACGGAGCCTGGTTTCTCTGCATAAGGCCCCTTGATCGGGCTTGTCTGATGAGCCCTCATGGTTAAATGCAGCTTCTGCTTCCTGCCGGAGATGCTCGGGAAGCAGGGCCGTGTCCTTCTGGGTGTGCCACAGGTGGTGCTGTGTTCTAGTAATTACTGTATTGATTTAAATCCCTTGGTTGCGGCGGTGGCTTCACTGCAGAGCCCTTCTGTCTCCCCTTGCCGTTCCTAAATTCGTTATCTCCCTTATGTGTATGTATTTTGAAATTATTGCTAGTATCCCTCATTCCTCAAGGCCTTGCTGTTTGGTTTAACAGAACCTAGCGGCTCTTGCCTGAATCATTTAATACTCTGGGAGCCACGTATCCTTTTCTTGCTTTCAGTGTTCCATTTCTTTTCTTCATTAGATCTCCTGTAAGGCTCAGTTTTCTCTTGTACCTCCTTTTGTTTACTTATTTACACGTTCACATCTCTCTCTGTCTCTCTCACTCTCTCCACAAATACCCAGAGACAGAAGGAGATAGACACATGGATTCTTATCTTACTCAGTGAATCATGTGGCTTTTTAATCTGTCTGCATCATTTTATCATGTTTTGGGTGTTTCTTTTACATATAATAGGTAGCTAGATATTGTCCCACCAGGACTGACGTAGCCTTAAAGCAATAAGCTTTATTTATTTAGATGGGTTGTGGGAAAATAACACAAAGAGATTTATTTCTACCAAAACTGCAATAGATTTACATTTACTGAATCAAACAAAACAAAAACAAGTCTAATATATAATCTGGAGAAGAACTCGTCACAGGCAAGTGTGTGTAATTTGAGCCCATCTGTGAAGACGACACTCTATAATGGATACACAGTTCCATACTCATAAACATTTCTGGATGTTTCTCTAAGAACTGGTTAACACAGGCTACCACGACGTTGGACTAGTGCTGGAGGCTACTTGTGCCCTTATATATTATTGGAGCTTTAATGTCTGTGAACAGGTGTTACTCAGGCCATTAAAAGGACCAACATCTGCCTGGTAGACGCTCCCAGCCTGCGACACACAGACAGACTCTCGCACGGTGGCTTGTGCCTGAGGCTGAGGGGATGAATGAGGAAAGCCAGGCTGGATGCTCTGAAAACAGCAGGCTGAGGGGTCAGGGAGGGCCCCTGGGAAAGAAGACACGTGAGTGGGCATCTGAGGTAAATCATTTGGCTTCAGGGAAAGAATGTAGGCTCCCAGGGTCCAGCAAGCCTGGGTCTGAGTCTACTTACTCTGGCTAACTATTAACCTGGGCAGACGCAGGAGCTCCTACAAGTCTCACAGGATTCTTGGGAGGATTAGAAACGCTTTTAGACGTGTCAGAGTCCAAAGCAGTGCTCTGGGGAATGAATTAGTGTTAACCAAGAGGGGAGCCATCTCCAGAGGAACAGCCCAGGGTTTGCTGGCCCAGTCTTTGAGTGTTGGCCTGGGGGTGGGAGATGGGGAGGGGAGAAACACCAGGATGAGTGATGAAGAGTCTTGAATTCCAAGCTAGGAACCTGGGTCCAGTTCTGAAAGCAAAAGACAGCTATTGACAGATTTTAGGCAGAAGTAGTTAGGAGATGAGATTTGTAACTTCGAAAGGTTGCTGACGGGAAACTGACGGACAAGGCAGGGGTTAAAGGTGAAAAATGAACACGACCTTAATTAAACCCTTAACAATGAAGGAATAAAAGATCTGAAAATCTTTTGAATGTGACAGGCAAGAAGAAAGAAAGAAAAAGCCAGAGACCTTTGTTTTAAGCATCCGTGTGTACAACGTGGGTGCAGATAAGGCAGGGGGTCCAACCTCAGCACGTTGGCCGACAGGGTCTTAAGAACACACAGAGAGATGATTTAGGAAGATGCTGGACCTGGGACACCGGAAGTCAGAAGGAAATCTGCGCTGTAATTAAACTGTATTTTGTTGGTACAAGAGAGAATGGATGGCCTGAAAGGCAACGGTTATTTTGGGCAATGATCAAGCATGACAAGATTATGAGGCATGGTGGATTACTTGGTTTTAAGGTTCTAAATAGAGGGTTGATTAACAGTTTCAGTGTCAATAGTGAGAGACTCAGGAGGTGTCAGGGGATTAAGAATGACACCCGGAGGCCTTTGCTAAGGGTTATGAACATAAAAATAACCAAATGATTTTGGACGTCTCCAGCAAAAACCTAAGTGCCAGCGCTCCCCCGAGTAGCCATTAACAAGACTGTCCTTGCAACTACTTGGCAAATGGTGGTCTCGATCTATAACTGACAATTATATGATTTGTTCTGATTACAGAGCTCAGGGTATGGATTGGAGATTAGCCAATAGCAGCTATTAATTACATTAAGGAGAACATTTGTTGGAAATGAAAATATTTGAAGGTTCATGTTTAGAACTTTGGCTGTGAACTGGATGTGGTGATGACTGTCTTCAATGCCTGCATCCCAGAGGATCTTGAGTTCAAGGCCAGTCTGCTACATGGCCAGACTCCGTCTCACAAATAGCAAACTTTGCTCCACTGAAAAGCAAATTTGGAAAGTGTTGAAAAACATTTTAAGAACCTAAATGTTCACCTTCATGATGGATCCTAAATCACCGGCAGGTTGGGGAGCTGCTGTGAATTGATGTGATGTTTTACTATGTAAGTCCCTACCTAAACCTGTTTTTTTTTTAAAAAAAATATTTTATTTCATTTGCCTTGTTGTTTTGCCTGCATGTGTGTCTGTGTGAGGGTGTCAGATCTTAGCATTAGAGACAATTGGGAGCTGTCCTGTGGATGCTGGGAATTGAATCCAAGTCTTCTGAAAGAGCAGTCAGTGCTCTTAACCAGTGTGCCATCTCTCTAGCCCCCACCTGTGAGCAGCCAGGCACCCCTTGGATATCTGGCTCTGCACATGGTAAGCAGTTCCCTGACTGTATGCAGTGCAAAGGTCCCTTTAAGAGACAAGCTCCGCCCACTCCTAATCTCTCTCTTCTGCTGAGGCAAGCAGGCCTCTGCCTCTTTCCCTTCCTAACAGTGTGGTCGGGGGTATCGTGCCCCCCCCCCATCATAACACCATGAATACCTTTGTGTTCAAAGGCTCCTCAGACCAATTGCAAAGCACTCGATCACCACGTAGGTACACATGTTCCTGGACAAAAGACTCCCAAATCGTAAAGCCACCATTTATCTTTGTTGACTGAGGTTTCTGTCCTGCCTGGTTCCCACAGTCGTTAAGTTCCAAAGAAATCATACAGAGGTCTACATTAATTATAAATTGATTGGCCTAGTATCTCGGGCTTCTTATTAACTCTTATAATTTATATTAGCCCATAATTCTTGTCTGTGTTAGCTTCGTGGCTTGGTACCTTTCTCGGTGAGGCAGTCACATCTTGTGTCCTCTGCATCTGGGTCACGACTGCAGGCTGAAACTTCCCTTTTCCCAGAATTCTCGTTGCCCCCCTTTACTTCCTGCCTGATTTCCCTGCCTATACTTCCTGCCTGGCTACTGGCCAATCAGCGTTTTATTAAAAATAACACAAGTGACAGGATAAAAGACCAATGTCCCACAACAGATCTTCTCCTTTCTTTGACTTTTTAATATTCTTTCTCTCACTACTTTTCCTGTTTCCCAGTTTTCCACCTATGGAAAACTTAATAGGCCAGGCACGCGAGGGGTCTCCTTACCATATTGCCTAGCTCTGTTGAACTCACATGTGGCTAAAATGACTGCAGCTATTGGCCTAGAACAGCACAGTCTAGATAGACACATAGGAAGACAGAAGCAGAACGTCCCTTGGCCCGGCCCTGTAGTTTTATTAAACAAAATATTACATGAAGATTGGTGGAGGAAACAAAGTTAGAAAATAAAGAGGCCACATGCCTGTAGGTCAGCCTGGAGGATAGGATGAGTAAAGTCAAGCCTGGGTCATTTAGTGAGACCTTGTCTCAAAATAAAAGAAAAGAAGAGCTTGAAAGTTAGAAACAAAAGAATGGGGCAAGCAGTTGGCATCAGGTGGGCGTCTGATGGGCATGTCTGACTGACTAGGCCTAAAGACTGTCCCTGGGGACTGTTGAGCTGGGAAAGGGGGGAACATTGGATCCTGGCTGGTTCAGTTTTATGGACGAGCGTGGATGAGCCCAGGCAGCAATGTTTATAACAGCCCCATGAGCTCCACATCAAGCCTACGAGGCACACGCAGACTATAGCTAAACATCTCTCCAGACTGGCTGTTTATGAAGGATGGAGAGGAGGACAGTCTGTAGGGCTACTCGCAAAGCCATGTGCAATACTCAAATGGAGCCATTTAAACCGTAGTGGTGTGAGCAGCTTGTCGACCATGGAAGGGGGAATCCCTTCCTGGCCATGCACATTCAGATGGCAGCTGGATAGTTGAGAAACGACCATGAAACAATGCCAAGTCGGGCCGGAGAGATGGCCCTGTGGTGAAGAGCACTCGCTGCTTGCTAGAGGTCCTGGGTTCCATTCCCTGCATCCATACGGTGGCTCACAACTGACTGTGATTCGAGGTATGCAACGCCCTCTTCTGGCCTCTACAGACACTGCACACACTTGGTACACAGACTTACATTCAGATAAGCGCTAATATACATAAAATTAAAATAAATAAACTCTAAAAAGAAGTAGTGCCAAGTAAAGTTCTGATTCCCGTTCCATCTTGATCCTTAAAAATGGATAGCAATGACTTCATGGTTATCCTCAAGTTTCCTCCCCTTCTTGGGGCAAAGGAGGAGCAGATTTTTAACACATCTTCTATATTTGGAAGGTTTTTAAACAGCTGTGATTACTTCTACCAAGAGATTGGGAGCTAGTCACTGCCTGGAACTACAAACAGGCTCCTCAGCTCCTTCCCGCTCGGACTCCTGGAGACACAAACCACTCGTCCAGCAACTAGCAGCTAGGCTCCTTGGCGTAGCCTGGACATCTCTATTCCCCTGGGGTTGGGTGCTACATGACAAGTTTCTGCTCTTTCCACTGTAGCTCTTGGATGGATCCTCCTGTGTAACGTGGCCAAGATTCTCCAGCCATCTGGGCTCAGCTCTTGTAAAGTTTCTCTCTTGTGATCCTCTCTCTCCCAGGAGGGCCACTCCCTCCTCAGCCCTGGCTTTCAGCACCTGCCTGGACTTGGATTAGACTTGCTGCCTCTAGTTTCCTGACACTCCCTCTCCTCACCGCTTCCTCCAAGCCTCCTGTGACTGCTGCTGCTTCTGGGAGTGATGCCCTTCACGAAGCACACACTCCAGAGCCACTTGAAGAAGCCATGCCTTTATTCCCGCGATGACCTCATGGCTCAGTCATCTGGTCCGTGACTCTTCTCTTATGCCTGTATCACATTATGTTGATTACCTTCTGTAACTGCGTTTCAGGGATTGACTTTTTCCTAATGGCTAGACATTAGTCAGGGCGGGGACAGTGGTGGAGGCTGTGATCAAACACCACGCCATTATCCATGTCACTTAAGGAAGAAGATTGATTTTCCCCTGTAATTTATAAACTGGACTCTAAATTCCAGGAGACCTCGTCACTTGATGCTCACACGGAAAAGAGAGCAGGGGCATCGTAGGTGCCTATTTCTTGAGCAGTAGGGGGACTTCCCAATTGTCAGAGCAGGATTACCTGGGTGAGCAGGTGACCTCACAAGGTGGCATCCACTCGAGAACTGACTGACTTAACATGGCGGTCCTGGCGTCTTGTTCTTTCTCTTTGCCTGAGGAAATATGGTGTCAAAAAAAGAAAGAAAGAAAGAAAAAAGAAAAAAAAGCTGCAAGCCTAAAGAGTTAGCAATTACCTCAGGAATGTAAACCTCAAGATCATCTCCATGCTGGAGCCACGTGTGCAGATGCCGTTCCCAAGGGAACCGGGGCAGAGGCTGATGGCCAGGATCACGTGCCTCACTCTTTCCATGATAAATCATTATCACCAGCAAACTTTTACACAGTGTCTCCGAGTGCTGTGCGGGGCTTTAGATAGCTTTGTTTTTCTCTTCATGTGGGAAAATCACATCTGGACATTAGATATATTTCATCTAAAAATAGCGTTTATCCAACTTTCTGTCACTTGAGGAGAGAGATCTTTTTCTTTTTTTAAACCCAGACTCTGCTTAGAATTCTCTGCAGTTTTTCATGGCTCGCTGCCAGTTAATGGGGGAGGAGGGGTGATCAGGTTGCACGTACATGCACATGTGTGTGTGTGTCACCGTGTAGAGAAATACAATGATAATTTTATAGGCGGAAAACATGCATCTGCTTCTTCGTCATTTCCCCTTACTACTCACCAGTTCTTAAAGCCTGTCTGTCACTGGTCTCCCTCCTCACAGAAAGCCATAAACTTGGCCGTAACGTGAACTCCGTTGAACAATTCTCAGTAATCATCTCAGAGCCACAGAGCATGACTTTGGGGATGTTTGTGTCTGCCTTCATATGGACTGGATTCTTTCTTCGTACATGGATTGTATTCTCTGATCCAGCTGCTGGTTGGGGCTTTGAAAGAGAAGAAATGAAAAAGGAGGGTTTTTTTTTCTTTTTAAAATGAGATGAAGGGGACTGAGCAGAAGGTTAAAGCATCAGGCTCTGAGAACTCTTTAGAGCAGTTTGAAAACATTTAGAGGCAGAAATTGGAATTAAATTTGACCGAAGGAAAATCAGCAGGTTACTTTCCTACCTAATGCACTGACGTGAATGGAAGTAAATATAAGTTGGCTCCGAAAGGGACTGATTGAAGTGAGGAAGCACGGGATAGTCCGTCTAAATTCCACACTCATCAGCGTCCTCAGTAACTGGGAAGCCTTTTTATCTTTAGGGACAGGACTTTGACCTTTCTGGGCTTATGACGTCTGCCCATCTTCCTAAAGAGAGCCGTTTCATTTGAACTGCCTTCTTTCCCTTTTTCATAGCACAGCCTCCTGTCTCCCACTGTGTGAGGGAGATGATGCCTGGTTTCCTGTCCAAAGCACGATGCCACAGAGCTGTCCCTTGAATGTCACGGCTTCTCCAGCCCTGGTTAGCGTAGCCCGTGCACAGCCTTCCCACTTGCTCTCCCCGCTTAGAGGTATGTAACCCAGCAGAAACATGTCATGGCTACAGCCTGAGTGGTGGAGTAAGCAGCATTGGTTGAGCCATAGGCTCGAGATCTTCAATACTGTGGGTGCTGTGGATGCTAAGCAAGGGCTTTCCCTCCAAACCTCACCTCTGACGACACCATGCTTTCAACATGTGTTAATATCTCATCTCGACACGGTCCCTCCAGTTCATTAACGCAGGGTCCCCCGAGTCTCTAGTCATATGCAACCTGTAAATTTCCTCCCAGTATCAACCTGAGATGGGACCTCTTGAACCATTTTTATTTTGCAAATTGTTTTTAAACAGAATTATTTTACTTTAACTTTTTTATGTGCATTGGTGTTTGGCCTGCACGGATGTCTGTGTGAGAGTTACAAGACAGTTGCAAACTGCCATGTGGGTGCTGGGACTTGAACCCAGGTTCTCTGGAAGAGCCAGTGCTCCTAACTGCTGAGCCATCTCTCCAGCCCTTCGTGAACTATTTTTGGAGACTTCTTTTCTTCTGCTCCACCTTGTCATTAGTAACACGAAGTTTGTTGTTAAGAGTTGCATTCGACCATTGGTATTTGCAAGCTCCATCTCTCCACTCTAGAAATTTATCAGATATGTATCATGGGTGGAATAAAATTAATTTTCCCACCCACAGTGGTTCATTAGTAAAGTAAGGCAAGAACTTAATGGATTTGTGCTTGGAATGCTTAAAATTATTTCACCATAACAAAAGGTCTTGAAAGACTAAAAAACCGAGCGATGACAATTAAATTGCCTCTCTCAACTGCACGGCTGTACCGAAGGCAGGCAAGCGGCATCCTAAAATAGCGCATTGTGGAGCTAAAAGGAGGGAGCGACCCACGAAGGAGGCACAAAGGTGTTGCGCGTGGCGTGGAGAGCGTTTTAAAAATACCAACACGACGCTCTTTCTTTGCTCGCAACCGAGTCCCAGATTTTCAGGATTCTTCCTGCTTCCATTTCCCTTGTGTGGGGGTGTGACTCGCTTCAGTTAGAACCCTCGGCAAGCTGAAGGGGAAGGGAAACCTTCGGTCTTCCCAAATCTACATAAAAGCTCTGTAGTCAGCAGGGATTGAAACCTACTAATTAACATTGTGACAGTCCCTACGAGGGGGGAAAAAAAGGTCACAGGGCTTACTTAGCAGGGAGGGGACATTTAGAAACATCAGCCCCAGGCCTTGCTGTAGAAAGATCACATCAGAGGCAGAACGGATCCTCTTGAAGATGAAAAAAAGGAAGCGTGGGGAGGGTTAAATGATTCTCTCAAGGGCAACAGCCAGTTAGGGGTCAGATGAGAAAAGTTCCGGCCAGCGCCTTCCCTCGCTTGCACCAGCGTCCAACACCAGTTCTCGCTTATTAACTTGATAAAGGCTTGCCAGCGAGGACTACAGCATGAATCCATTTTCTAGCTATTAGTCTTTATTAAGGCATCTAATTGAAAGCAATGTGGCTCTCTGGAACTGTCCTCTAAACCAGAATTCTTCCCCGGTGACATTTGCATATCGCCTCCTTTGCTCCGGTCCCAAGCCCAGGTCTGAGAGCTTCGTCTCCGAGATCCCGCTGCAGACGAGCGTCCTCGGCTGTGCTGCACCCAGCGAGGCCGGCTAGGATTGTTTGTCTAGGTCACACCTCCCCCTGCTCCTCTGGAATCCGGGGGTGGGGTAGGGGTAAAAGAGCAAATACAGATTCCTTTTCCATTATCTCCTAGGGTTCACCAAACAACTGCTTCGTTCTTCTGGTTTTCCAGGTACTTGTGTTTTGTTGTCTGAAGTTCAAACAAACAAACAAAACCCCTCTTTTAAGTGATAAATAGCCGCTGTTTGGAAGGTCAAGAGAAGAGCAGGGTCTGAGATCTAGAATTCAGTCTCCTGCCCTTTTTTTGGAAAAGTTCAGCACGGGGCTTAGTCCTGGGCACTTGTCAGGAGAAGCATGAGTTCTAAATGCCAGCCCCAGTCCAGATACCAGGCAGTGGTGGTGCACGTCTTTAATCCCAGCACTCAGGAGGCAAAGGCCCACAGATTTCCCTGAGTTTGAGGCCAGCCAGTCTTAGAGTGAGTTCCAGGACAGCCAGGGCTACTCAGAGAAACCCTGCCTCAAAAACAAACAAAATAATAAATAAATAATTAAATTAATTAAAAATCCCCCAGACACGAGGGGCCCTATAATCAAAGAATTGATCCAGGCAGAGATAAACCAACATACAAAAACAACTATAAATTTTAGGTAGCTTGTTGTTCATAAAATTACCATTCTGACCAACCCTAGGCGATTCTGCAAACTCAGTGACTTTAGTTTCTTTCCTGACTCTCTGGGGGACTTCCTCATTTCTTCACGCCATACTCACCTCAGTGCAGAGCAAGGCTAAGAAGGCTAGACTTGGGATAAGGGGAAAGAGAGTGAGGCTGATGCTCACGGTTTAAGTGGGTACCAAAGATTAATATTTCTCTGCATTGCTTAAAAACCTAAATCAATGCAAATTGCTTGATGTTATAAAACGTTAGTATTTTAAATAAAACGAGGCCCAGTGTTAACTGGTTTCTCTTCTACCTTAGGCTCCAATGTGGATTGGCATGGCGCTAAGAGAAAAATCAAAAAAACAAAGTAGAATTGTGTGTGTATGTGTGTGTGTGCGTGTGTGTGTGTAGAAAAGGAAGGGAGAAGAGAGAGAGAGAGAGAGAGAGAGATGGATAATAAAGTTAGAGGAAACTTTAATTCCCCAAAGGTTAGCCCAAACAATTTTACAGGTGAGGAATCAGAAATTAAATGTGTTGCCGTCAATCACAAAGGTCTTTCAGGACACTGACGCTCAAGGTTACTGACCACCAGTCCTATGGCGGCTTCCAGGACAGGTGGGTCACCCCCTCCCTCCCCCACTCTCCCCCCCCACTCTCCTCATGCTCAGAGGAGGTCAAAACTGGGGCCAGCTATTGGCCCGTGTTATACAGGAACCGAGCATGTTCGTTTTGGATCTTTTTGAGATAGATTTTTGCTCTTTAGCCCAGAACTCAGTGATATGCTGCCTCACCCTACCGAGAGCTGGGATTATAGTGTGTGCCACTGCGCCCAACTCATATAGCAAGCATTCTGAACAAGGCAAAGGAGAGCGACAGGCTGTTATTGCTTCAAACTCAGTTCTTTCTTGTCCCTCGAACACAGGGTCCCATGAGCTGGTCTAAGAGGTCAGTTTCAGTTCTAGATAGTATGATCAACTTGGTCTGCCTTACCTGGGTGTTTCCTGGGCTTAAGGCTGCAGGTACCAAGGAAACCTCTCAGTTACAGACAAGCTGCCATAGTTGGGGAGCCCATCTCAAATGGGCTCTGTGTACACCGGAGACTACTCTGTGTACACGCTGCATCACAAAGTTCCTAATGCAGTCCCACGTGAGAATACAGTGGGCAAGTGTCTGAGTGGGCCGAGAGTTCCAGGGACACCGTAGCTCAGGCAGCTGCCAGTGCCCATAGTCTTTCCGAGAAGTTTCCACCGGGCCAGTTGACTTAGGACGGCACACAGGTACCACTTAGCTAGTAGTCAGGATGTCTATTCCGTGAATTAAAGAGCCTGAAGAGGTTCCAAAGCAGTCACATGCTGTGGAAAGAATCTGATTAGACCGTGCGGCTATGGAGTCGGTAGGATGGAAAGGACGGGTAGGATTCAGGTGGAAACTGCGGTGTGTGTGTGTGTGTGTGTGTGCGTGCGTGCGTGCGTGCGTGTGCGTGTGTGCGTGTGTGCGTGCGTGTGCACGTGTGTGCATGTGTGCGTGTGTGCGCGTGTGTGCGTGTGTGTGTGTGTGTGCATGCGTGCGCGTGCGTGCGTGTGCGTGCGCGCGTGTGTGTGTGTGTGTGTGTGTGTGTATAGAAGAGATGTTATCAATGCTGAGACGGATCCCAGGAACAGCTTGTATCCACACAGATGCTTGCAAGCCTTTATGCCTAAACAAGTGGTACCATTGTCTAATGCCGTTCAATTCCCCTGAGCCCTCTTATAAATTCCATAAAGAGAGAAAGAAGCCTATGTCTTATTCAGGTCAACTCCCACAAGCGCTTACCCCGGTGTCTTCACCCTCATAACTATGCAGGGAACATTTTCTGATAACAAATGAAAGTGGAAACACAGAACTGATTTATGAAGTTCAGGCTCTATTTCTTTGCTCAAAAAAAAAAAGTGAAAACAAACCCGATGACTCAAACTGAACACATCTAAATGTCCAAAATTCAAGTAGAGGTTATTTCTATCATATATATAAGCCATGTTATTAAAGTTTTGAAAGTTAAGTATAAAAAGAACATAGACTTTCTTGAGCTTGCTATTAAGGTCACATATATCTCCATTCAGTGAATATAATTTTATCTCTTCAAACAAAAACCAGAATGACCAATTTGAGAAATTAGGCAACGGCTGTGTTTAAAACCTCTCAACATTACACAGGCCAGGTTACACAGCACGGTGCGACCATCTTCAATGCCAGGGAGTTGCTGGTGGCTACAAAGTCTAATGATATCCCATTGCTCTCCGGCTTCTCTACCTGCTCCCTCTTTTCTCTTTGTCATTTAATTTTGATTTTATCTTACGCATGTGCACATGTTTGTGGACGCACACGCTAGTGCAGGTGTGGATGCGTGTCTGTGTATGCAGGTGTGGATGCGTGTCTGTGTATGCAGGCGGGGATGCGTGTCTGTGTATGCAGGTGTGGATGCGTGTCTGTGTATGCAGGCGGGGATGCGTGTCTGTGTGTGCAGGTGTGGATGCGTGTCTGTGTGTGCAGGTGTGGATGCGTGTCTGTGTATGCAGGTGTGGATGCGTGTCTGTGTATG
Organism: Microtus pennsylvanicus; assembly: GCF_037038515.1. Lineage (NCBI taxonomy): Eukaryota > Metazoa > Chordata > Mammalia > Rodentia > Cricetidae > Microtus > Microtus pennsylvanicus. Next base: position 16,391,255 of record NC_134589.1, on the reverse strand, counting down.
CAAGTGGAAATCAGAGCCGTTCTCTTTGTTGTTGGAGACAGGGCCTGTCATGGGCCTAGGCTTAGCAAGCAGGTTAAGGCTGGCTAGCTAGCAAGTCCCAGGAATCTGCTTCTCCAGTGCTGGGATTAGAGTGTGAATCATCAGGCCTTTTCCACATAGGCCCCGGGGATCAAACTCAGGACCTGTGCTTACAAGGTGCGCATTCTTCCTGCTGAGGTATCGCCCAACCCCTCCTTTTTCTCCTTATCTTACTTCTTTCTCCACCTAGTCTCCTGTTTTCTTTGCCATACTGCATTAAAGAGACTAGTCATTGTCCACACACCTATTTTCTTCTAGGTGTGAGAACCCCTGCACACAGCCCCTTTCTACCGCATCCCTTCCCCCCCCATAGCAACAGTGGTGGCCTGCTTTCCCACTCTTCTGAGACAAGGCTACACAACGACTTCTTCGTGGAGTCCGTGGGGGTTCTTAGGAACCACCCCATACTTATGTGATTCATCTAAGTAGATTTCTGTTGCAACCAAAGGAGTCCCGAGCGCCTATATTCTTAGTTCTGTTGTGGTAGGCCTGCCCAGTGGTACCCAGGTGATGCTGAGTCAGGCTATGAGATAGTTAGTTAATACCCAGGGGCATGCTAGGAAGCATCAAAATATCTGGAAAGAATGGACCATTGTACTTTGTACTTTACAGTGGGCTGTTTCAGGATCTTTTGGACAAGGCTCCTGGGCTACATTTAAGCACCTTATTAAGGCTGTTAAATGAGTCCTGTCATGCAAAGCAGGGAGAATTCTCATTGCTATTGCCCACTAAGCCCCTACCTATGCTGTAGGCTTAGCTGGAAATAGGTGATCGGTGGTTTCTTCCTTTCTTCGTTTTTTTTTTTTTAATTTCTTTTTCTCTTCACAAAGAATGGCAAACATTTAAAATCAGGAAAAATAAAGTGGACTTTATCTCCCTAAAAGGAATGGCTGTAGAACAGAAAAACCCTTTTCTATCTTCAGAAGGGAGTTGTGGCAAGAGAATGGCTTTATAGGGAATTACTGGTATTATCAAAGGCTTTTCAAAATAGACTAGAAATGAATAGTTGTGTGCTGGTTTTATTACTGCTTTGAGGGTTTACATTTTGTTTTTGTATGGTATTTTTCTCTCCTCTATGAGATGGTTGCTAGGGCTGAAGAGCAAATAACCTTTATTGTGTTGAAGTTGGGACTGAACGTAATTATCTTATAATTTAGGTTCGCCGCGCCATTTTTGACAGTTATATTATGAGCTTTGAGGGAAATCGAGCCCATGTGCTACGAGCTGCTTCCTCTCCAGGTGCCCTTCAGGCTAGGATGTCTCTGTTCTCATTTCCCCCTCCCCGTCTCTGCTCTGAGATAGCCTTGGGACCAGATGATGCTGGAGGTAAACCAGATGGCCCAGTGCTGGCACTGCTGAGTTACAGCATGGCTTGCTCTGAACACTGTCCCCGGTCAGTGTATTTCAGGTGACTATATGCACAAGATTCTCAAGGATGCGCTCGGCTCTCAGTCCAGGCGCACCACGTGGCTTATCACACAGAAACAGCAGGAGCAAATCAAGGCCATGTGCTTGCAACCTTCGTGAGCGTTTTTTTCTTCCTTTCATTTTTTTTAAAATGTACTTTTATCTTATGTGTGCCAATGTTTGTCTTCATGGTGTGTGTGTGCGTGTGCTATGTGTGTGCGTTTCTCTGGAGCTGGAGTTACAGGCAGTTGCTAGCTACCATATGGGTTCTGCTTTCTGGTCTTCTGTAAGAGCAGTAAGTACTCTTATCCACTAAGTCCCACTGGGTCATCTGTTTGGTTTTGCTAAAGGGCCTTAAGTACGGTCTCAACATTGCTGTGTAGCTGAGGATGACCTTGAACTCTGGTCCCTCTGCTTCTACCTCACTGGTGCTGGGATGATCTGTGTGCACTACCATGCCTAATTTAGGCAGTGCTGGGCATTAAACCCAGGGCTTTGCCAAGTGAGCCGCATCTCCAGACCATCAGAGTTGGTTTGTCTTCATTTCTGGCTGATTTTTACTTGGCAGGCTTCTTATCTCATTGTCCCGGAGCATTTCTCTAAAGGGAGGTAATGAGCTAAGCAGCTCAAACGCATCAGGGAACACCCTGCTTAAAGAAAGCCCTCTTTCGAATAGCCATGGCTCTCCTTCCTTCCTTCCTTCCTTCCTTCCTTCCTTCCTTCCTTCCTTCCTTCTGCTCTAGTAGAAGTTGGGGGCCCATCTGTCATTTTCAGAAGGTGACAATTACAGAGGCTCACGCGCATCTTGTAGACACAAGGTCATCTTTGCCTCACTATTAGCAGATTCCCATGTTTAGCACAGGCCTTCCCCTTAGATGGTGTTGCGAATCTCTTTATGGCAATCGGTCTCAACCTTCCTAATGCTGCGACCCTTTAATACAGTCCCTCACGTCGTGGTAACTCTCAACCATAAAATTATTTTCATTGATATTTCATAGCTGTAATTCTGTTACTGTTGCAAATCATAATGTAAATATCTGTGTTTTCTAACGGTCATAGGCCACCCCTGTAAAGGGGTCATTCAGCTCCCAAAGGGGTATGACCCACAGGTTGAGAACCATGGGCCATGGACTAGCAAGGAGCCATCTGTCACTTGTCCACATCAGCAGGGACCACAGAGGCAGGAGACACTGTCTTTCACTCTGAACATTGCCAACTGAAGAGCTGATGAGATCCAGGCTCCTGGTGCGCATGGCGTCTCTTGGAAGTCTGGATGTTCTGGTCTCCAGTGTTTCCTCCTGCTCTGTTTATCCCTTATGGCCCTCTGGCAACCGAACTAATCCTGCCCTGTTGGTCTCTATTGTTGTGTGAACTAATAAGCCTCTCTAAACTCCCAACATAGCACCAGACTCACATCTTGGTAATAGGGAGAATGGGGCTCATGGAGTGTCTGCTGCACAGAACTCCCCCACTCTTCCCCACCAAGAGTTGAGCTGAGCTTCTGCAGACATGCAGACATACTTATAGGTGAATTGGCAGCTTGGCAAGCGACACCCAGAAGAGTTCTGTGTCCATTCTACCTTAAGTGACAGCCTTAGAGCCACTGACCGTTTCTACTTAGGCTCCCAATTCTTATCCTTAATCAGTGATTTGTAAGGTGTCTGAACTAGGGGGAAGAAAACGTCAAAGACCATCTCATCTAGTCCACCAACCTCCTTTGCTGATAAGGACACTGTGTTCCAGCATGGCATTGTAATTTGCCCTGAGAGGCGTAGCTAGAGAAGAGAGGGGTATAAATTCTACTGTGGAATTTCTCATTGGGTTCAGCAGAGGTAAATGCTGGCTTCCAAAGAGCTTCCTCGAATACCTAGTTTTGATAGCACAAGGCACTGTGGGAGATCTGAAGAATGAAACGCGGCTCCCCCACAGCTCTTAGCAACACAGAGGTGCGACACAGCTGCACGACTTGGCAGGAGAGTCACTGCGGTCTAAGCCGTGACTAACCGGGGCAGTCATCCTGGCCCTTTTGTTCTGGTGAGTCTACTACTACCAGCCAGGGGTGGGGCCTTCCTAACTTGGGCTGAGGATTAGATCAGCAGGTAGCATCGGAGGAGAGAGGAGCTGATATCCATGTGCAGCCTGTGGACATAAACTGGCTAGTCTACAGTCAGTCCCTCTGCCTTGGCCATGATAAGATGCCTTCCTCTGCTTCCAGGCATGCATAGCCACTGCCTGGGCGTATAGACTTGTGTGGAGGCTCCATCCTTCTAAAATTCAATGTCTTCATCTCCAAGACGCTATAAATAGCATCACCTACAGTACTGGTTGACAATAAAGGCTACGTCAGGTAACATGAACTTTTTAGCACCCAATAAATCCTTCTTATTGGGGCCGCTGCCATTTAGCGGTTGCTTTCGCGCCAGCCCCGAGGAAGCTCCTTTTGCTGTCCTTCCGTTCACTTCCCAGCGTCACTCACTTCCCCACGCTTCACCTCTCACCTAAGCTTCCTGCTTCTGTTCTGTCTGGAAGTTCTTTGCACTGTTTCCTGCTCTCCGCCCTTCCTGTTTCTACTTCCCCTATTTCTACGTTTCTCTCTGGCTTGGATTCCTTCTTTCACTTCCCATCCATTCCCCACCGGCTTCCTATTTCTCTACTTTTCTACAGTTTCTGCCCTTCATCCCTGCTCATCACTTCTCTCCCCTGCCCATTTCTCTCCGCGGTTCTGTGTTACTGTCTCACCAGTCCACAGTGAATCTTACCTCATGGTATTTCAGACCTTCACGGAAATCATTCCCCTCAGTGTAGGCTACACCCTGTGACCCTGATCTAACACATGACCTACAGCAGCTCTGATATGGTATGTCCGTCTTGATGCTTTTTTGACAATAGGGAACACATCTATTATGCTGTAAGCCACCTGACATCAGACCAAGAAACTCAAGCCTCCTCCAGAGAGAGCCTGTAGTGGGCTGATAACCGGCAGAGCTCTCAGTCCTCCCAGGCGCCTCTCTGTAGCCCCTCTGGCATCTTTGCTGTACTTCCCTAAAGATCTGAGTCAGACGTTCCCAGCCAAGATGCTCCTGGATTCCCAACCCAGAAAAACCACAAGGTAATCAGTGTTTGTGACTTAAGGTAGTGATATTTGGGGGAACTTATACGGACTCTTTGGGCCTCGGTCTCCTTGGGACATTTAGAGGTTCTTCAGGTCTGTTGAGTCAAACAATCTGTCTAAGAGGAGGCAGCCATGGATGCTGTAAGGCCTATCCTTTCTGTTTTCCACAGGAAGCCAGTGCAACCTTCACCTCTTTGCATTTCAAGCTCCGCATCTTGGTATTTGCCTCACATTTTGGCTCCTATTATCTGAAGTCTGTTTCTAATTTCTGACAGAATTGCAGTGGCCTATTGTCGCCTCGTTCTGCATGACATGCCAATTTCATGTCAGAGTCACGGCTATTGTCTCTGTCCTCTGATAATCTCTCTTGTTTTGTAAAATCCCCATAGAACGTGCCACTCTAGGAAGTCGCCCCTGTGCCTGATCTTAGTGCTGGGTGGACATCAGACAGGGGTGGATGACAGGCAGGCAGACAGCCTGTCTACCACTGGGGCATCTTTCCTTGTTTAAAAATTTGCTCTCCAGATTTCAGGTTCCCTTCCAACTCCTATAAAGACTGGAACATATTAAATAAAAGCCGAGTTGAAATTGGATGGAATGTCTCAGGCACTCAGATTCAGAGCTGTCTTTCAGGGCAGCTTGTGGGGAAGGGGCCAGGGCACGTCTGCACGGCTAACGTAGAGGAAGAAGGTTTCCTTTTCTTTCTGTTACCATTCCATCTTTAAGCAGAGACAACATGTTTTTCCTTATGCAGGGCCTGTAACCTAGGATCCATCACTTATGTATGGTGTCCATGGCAACCAGGCAATGGTATGGGATCCCTTCTCACTGGGGAATTCCTTTTATGGCTCATTTCCAAAACCAGCATGGCCAGTACAAGAGTCTGCAGTTTCCCAGTTGCTTAGCAACCAGATCCTATGCTCTAGTCTCTAGGAAAAGCAGGCAGATTTTTTTTAAGTGTTTGTCGTCAGAATCATATGCTACATTCTCTCTACTTTGTCTCTTTAGAATAAAATAATTAGCGCGTGATGAGGATGCGGGAAAGGGCAACGACTCCCTCCTTGTTCATGCCTCCACTGCTCCTGGTGGGCTGCTGCGCAGGGCGAGGGAGGGGAACGGCAGCGAGCTTTCAGCTTGTAATTAAGCGGAGCGAGCCATCTGCACACTGAAAGCTCTACATTTTTAACGTCTCGTGGGGACGTCAAGTGTGTCTTAAGCCAGCAATCTGCGATGCCTTCCCTCCCTCAAACCAGAAAAGCCAGGCCCCACCCACAGGTGTCATTTGACCACGCATTGGCTTACATTCCTGGGGGGCTGGGCAGGGTCAGCATGCTGAGACAGGGCCGGAGACCTTGTATCTTTGAGTGACAGCGGTGGGCTGGCCCCATGGGTGATTCCACCTCCTCAGTGATAGGTGGGCTGTTGCCATGTCTAGTAGGTACAGACCAGAGACGATGCTAAACATTCTTCCACGTAAAGGACCAGAAGCAGCCTGCTGGCAGTGCAAAGAGGCTAAGGTTAAGAAACTGACCTACAGGAATCAGAAGATGCATCTGTCTTGTTCAGATCCAACAGTCTAGATAGCTAGGAGGGATGTTACTCCAACCCAAATTTCTTTTTTTTTTTTTTTTTTTTTTTTTTTTAATATTTATTTATTTATTTATTATGTATACAATATTCTGTCTGTATGCCTGAAGGCCAGAAGAGGGCGCCAGACCTCTTTACAGGTGGTTGTGAGCCACCATGTGGTTGCTGGGAATTGAACTCAGGACCTTTGGAAGAGCAGGCAATGCTCTTAACCACTGAGCCATCTCTCCAGCCCCAACCCAAATTTCTCTATGACAAGGAAGCTCAAGGCCCCCGCAGCAGCTGATTAACAGAGATGGTTGATCAGTTAGCCCTCTGGAGTTTGTGACAATGGAGGCAATCCACAGAGACCTCTCCTGAAAGAAAAGACAGCAGAGTTGACCAGGCAGCCTCGGCACTGGTCAGAACCAACCTCACAAGGACACAACCGAGATTAGTCATCACGCGTGGGTTCTTAGGATTTGAACTCAGGACCCTGCTCTTGCACGGCAGTGCTTCACCCACCGAGCAGTTCCCTCAGGCCAGGAATCACATTTGTATAATAATAGTGAGGGCAGAGGATTATGTGTATTTGTGTGCACCCACCCCCACCCACCCACTCTCTCTTTCTCTTTCTCTTTCTCTCTCTCTCTCTCTCTCTCTCACACACACACACACACACACACATCCACATATCTATATATGCACCCGGTGTGGGAATGAGCATAAGGCAGACACTTGATGACATAATATATGCATTGATATATATAACCTTACACCATGCTACCAACTCTTCCCCAGGGATGCTGAGAATGAAGCTAAGGGCTGTGTATTACGAATATGCAGTTGTCTTCCCTATTACGTCACCTCCAACAATCAGATTTCCCTCAGGATAATATGCTTGTGACAGATGTCACAGCATTACGTAAGCAGGTTTCAAACCTATTTCTATTTTCAGGTTGTGCTACCTCTTGTGGGGTAATAACATCAATTTGGTTTTTGTGTGTTATGTGATAGTGGTGGTGGTTTTTGTGTGTGTGTGTGTGTGTGTGTGTGTGTGTGTGTGTGTGTTGGGTACTGAGCACAGGGCCTTGGTCATGCTAGTCACTTGGTCTACAACTAAACCACACCCAAGATCCCTGTATGAACTTAATACATTTAGTTACCTCTTTCCCCAATTGCTTGAAATCTTGAGAAAACCTAAGGGTAGCTCTTGGTTTTCACAAGATCAGTTCCTTTCATAATCTCCCAAGCTATAGTAAATGCCCTGTTGGCCCCCCACCTTCTAACCTGGCCTTGTCCAAAAGCCTCATGAGCCCCAGATCACCTGCAATGTCCTGACGCTTATTATTTCTTTCTCGAAATTCATTCATCCAAACGGCATCTTTCAGCCTGTGTTTAAAGATTGGTAACATTGTCTTTGTTTTTCCCCCTTATTCGTTCTAGCAAGTTCCCCAAACAGGGTAGCCTTTTGGAGACAGAATCCTCCAGTATCCAGACCCCTCCTGGGCCATAGCAATTGGCATCTCATCTTCTCCAGTTTGTAATTTGTCTTCTTGCCTTCTCTTTGTTCTTGCTAAAATTTGCCTGCCCAGGTTTCTTCCCCTGGCCCAGATTCACTTAACCTCACCACATGGGCTTCTCACTGAATATGGACAGCCTTCCAGAAGCTGCAACTTCTGATCTAGATGTCGCGTGATCCCACCCAAGTCTACTCAACTGACTTCTCAGTCACAGACAAGCCTAGCTTCGATGAGGACAGCACACAGCGGCTCCTGTCCCTGAGCCAAGGCAGGTGGGAGCCAGTGTAGTCACAGCAGACTCCAGAGCACCTGAGACAGGATGGCTCTGGGGTTACCAGAAGCACCAGAGGCTCTTGAAGCTGTGTAGGTCAGGGCAGTGGCAAAGGAGTCCAGGCAGGCTGTGCAGAGGTCAAAGGGTACTGGGCAGCAAGTCTGGGATTCAGGCTGACAGGTAGGAGATTCAAAACAGAGCACCCTTGAAGCTCTGAAGGCTTTATAGCAGGGCAGGAAGTAATCTCAGAGAGAGCCCCGCCACCAGGTTGACTGAAAGAGACCCTGTCAGCTCCTGAAGGCAAATCCCTAGAACAGGAGCCAGGAGGGAACAATGAAGGTGGGCCTGATGCTTTTTTCGAGACAGGAAATTCTCTCCCTGTTCTTGCAAACACAGTAGAGATTCCTAGGTCAGTCAGCTAGTCAGTTAGCAGGTCATGCTCCATGCGTATTTCTCAGGTATCACCTCCCCACAGGGCCGGTTGTTGTCACCAAGTCGCTGCATGGTGCTAGCTTCATAAGCCGCTCCAAGAAAAACATTTCTGTAACCACTAAGCTTAGGATATTTGCACATTCCAGGTCCTTCCTGGATTTCCACGGCATTTTTAAGAGCCCTGCAAACTGCCTAATGGAAATGTGTTCAGTTGTTTCCACTTCAATATTTTTCAGATATAGGCAACAACAGGATCCAGCAGGGTCCTTTTGTTCTGTCGTGAAGGTGAGTATCCTGAGGACACGCTTTGAGAAACATTGTTCTAGAACATTCCTATCCCACGTTCCCAGGCCCTTCACAACCTGGTCCTGCCCTTGTTTCCCTGCTTTTCCTTCCTTTCTGCCCCCTACATCCCAGGAGCACTAAACTCCCCCCTCTGTACACTCCTGTTGGACATTCCTCTTTTCTATGACAGGTGATTCGGCGTCGACCTCAAACACAGGGACAAAAGCAGAGCCCGGTCATCTCCTTGGATCTCCCCTACCTCCGTGTCTGCCCATTCTTTGAGGCTTACTTCAAAAGTGGCATTTGATTCATGCTCTGTCCCATCTCTGCTCTCTGCTTCTCCTCACTATAAATAACATTTCCTCTTTTTTACCCCTTCCTGCCCCGTATCCATTACTCTTAAGGCACTTTGTAGGGTTTTTATTTTTTAATCTCCTCTTTTTTTCTCCCAGACAGGTTTTCCTAACCTAGGCTGACTTCAAATGCTCTCTATAACTTAAGCTGGCCTTGAACTTCTGATCTTCCTACCTCCATTTCCCAAGGGCTAGGATCGTAGGCATTTATGTTGTATTGGGGCCTTGTGAATGCTAAGCAACCATTTTCAACTGAGCTACGGTATTGGCCCACTTGACACATTTTGATTTGTATATAATCATTTACATTCCCCCCCCCCTTGGGATAAGATCTGCTTCTGAGTCATTTTCCTTCCTCCTATGTTTATAGGAATGTTCAGGGGAGCAGACGCATGGTCACTGAGCCCTGAGGTCCGGCAAATTCTCCTCTCAGCACTCAAGCCAGTGATGACAACCTTTGAGCTTACCTGTCGCCAAGCCACACTTGCTGGCATCTAAAGGCCTATTGGCGACAGGCCCCAGGGTGCCTCTCAACACAGCATTCCTAAGGGGCCTAACCAACAGGGTGAGGTTAGCATGAGAAAGGAAGTCTCTTTGTCAGCCCTGAAGTGAGAGGCGAGTTTAGCAAACCGAATAGAAGAGCTGTAAGACTTCAAACTGGTGGCTGTCCATAACTGAAAAGAGCAATTAGCAGAAACGATTCATTATGCTTTCATGTTCATGTCTAGTCTCAGGGCTAATTATCTGTACAATTAGCATGTTACCAAATGCAAATAATTGATGAGCCTGACTTCTTGGAATGAAACATGAGACTTGTGAAATGTAAATAGCTCGGAGTTGCTAACAGCTTCACTCCGGCTTTCCAGTAGGGCAGAGCCTGTGCATTAAAGAAACAACGTGAGCAGAACCCCGTTGACGTTTTTCCAAAATCAGACAAAGCATTGGGATACGTGTGCTCAGATGACTTTAGGTGTCACAGCGCTGGTTTCTAGCTGTGAGTCTTGGGCGTGTTACTTAACCTCAGTTTCCTCCCATTACTTACAGGCTCCAGTCTTGCCATTCATAAAACAATGTAACAGCAGCCCCTAGTTGAAAGGCTGCTGTGGGAATTAAAGGACTACTCCCTGCACACTATCAATGAGAGCCACTGTTGTCGATATTATACGCCTAGGTTCATATTCTATTTTATGTCAATGAATGACTGCTTGCATAATTTTGTAGTCCATAAGGGATCTTAGAGGGGAAGAGACCAATACAGATGTCTTTGCTATAACACCATCTATATCTTTCTGTGGTCTGCAAATGACCTTTTAAAAACTATCAAAACTTGTAAGGTAAAAATGAGGCTGGGAAAGAACACTCAAAATATATACAGCCTTAGAACGCCAGCATTCACAGTGTCAAATTCATGAAACATTGGACTTCGTAAGCCTCACTTCGCACAAACATTTGTGCACTGCACCTTGGCCCTGAGTCTTTGGGCTCCTGCTTCAGTTCTAGAAAGGTAGGTCTGGGTGGCCGATCGCCTCAACAAGGACAAGCATCATTACAATTAAACAGTTCATTTAAAGAGTAGCCAAGGGCCAGGGAGCTAGGTCGTCTGGGAAAGTGCTTGCCCTACAAGCCTGAGAACATGAGTTTGAATCTCCGAACCTGTGTAAGCAAGCATGGTGATGCTCCTTTGTAATCATGGCGCTGGGGAAGCAGAGACAGGCAGATCCCTAGAGCTTATAGTCTAGTCAGCCTGATCTAACAGGAGAGCCTCAGTGCTGTGTGAGACCGCTCTTGTACACTGTAAAGATTTGTCAGTCGTATTAGCTTAATGAAACACTGATTGGCCAGTAGCCAGGCAGGAAGTATAGGTGGGGCAACCAGACTAAGAGAATTCTGGGAAGAGGAAAGGCAGAGAGTCAGTCACCAGCCAGACTTAGAGAAAGCAAAATGAGAATGCCTTACTCCCTAAACATAGAGAAGAATTATGGGTTAATTTAAGTTGTAAGAGCTACTTAATAATAAACCTGAGCGAATAGGTCTAATAGTTTATAATTAATATAAGCTTCTATGTGTTTCTTTGGGACCGAATGGCTGCAGGGCTGGGAGGGAAGAGAAACTTCTGTTTACACCTCAGGTTCCCGTGTGAGACACTATCTCAAAAACCAGGGTGCGTGATACCTGAGGAATGACGCCTGAGGTTGGCCTCCAGCCATAACATGTAAACGGCACACACAGAAGCTGCATTTTTAACTAGCTCATCTCTCCAGTACAAAAAGAGATGTCTTCATAGCTTATCCAATTGCACTTGAGGAGAGCTTGGCAGGAGGAAACACATTTGCTCTTAATATAAGCCCCTCCCTGCAGCTGAAGAAGACAGCTGTGTGTATTCTGTGATTTAAGGCCTTCCGAATGCTCAGGTTGCTGTGTTGAAGGGGTGGCTGCCCCAAGAAGGCTTGCCCCTGGATGTTCCAGATCATTAATATGCTAGGAAAAAAAATACTGTGCAGGAACCAACATGACTTCTGAGGCTTGTCAGTTCCCCCATCTGCCCACAGCCTGTGAGGTCATTCATGTTTAAGGAACACAAGCTTTAGCGAGGTGGTTTGCACTGAATATGTCTGACTTGCTAGGTTTTGTGGTAGGACCTAAATATAAACCCGTGGCTTAATCGGCATATAAACCCGACCAGCTATCCTGACCTCTGAGGCTCAGAGACACTAAGTAGCATGCTTGAGGTCACAGGTCTTAATTAACAAACCAAGATATCCTTCCTGAAGTCCACCTGCATGTAAAACTCCCACTTTCTGGATTATACTATCTACCTAAGAATAGATGGAGGTCAGAGAGAAGAAAGATAACTGGCCATCGCTATGAGCAAAACTGCATTCCTAACCACAAAACACTAACATCTACTCTTGTTTAATCCTCACACAGGTATCATTACCACCACTTCACATACCAGAAAACCAAAGCTCAAAGGACTTATAATTGGGTGAAGGTAAAGCTGGAGTCAAACACAGGCTGCCTGACTCTGCACTGGGTGTTTCCTCTCTGTTCTAGTTACTTTTGTGTTTTCATGTTTAAAGACAGCATTCACTCAAACTTGGCAAGCCTGCTTGTTTTCAAAAAAGCTAAATGAGTTGGGTGTGCCCATCCTCTCATTCATTAACGTGCTGGCTTTCACTGTACACACACACCAGCTACACACTCACAGAAGCACATGTACCCCACACACGGACAGCTACAAAACAGCCATATATACACGGATACAAACACTTGTGCATCCACACAAATGCTGCTAGCAGTTTTCATGGGGACAGTTTACCAAGCCTCTCTCTCAGCACAGATATAAAGGTCATCTTACGAACTTTTTAAAATATATATATATATATATATATTTGTTTTTATATCTTTTTTTACTATTCAGTTTTGCCATTTAAACATCTCAGAAGGGCTAGATGTTTTGGGGCAAATCTTTAATCAATCCCAGGCCTAAAGGCAAAGAAAGGAATATTAAATCTTGATAGTTCCAAGACCAGCCTATATTGCTTATTAAGATTCACTTAAAAAAAAAAGCCAGGTGATGGTGGTGCATACCTTTAATCCCAGCACTTGGGAGGTAGAGGCAGGCAGGATTTCTGTGAGTTCAAGGTCAGTCTGGTCTACAAGAGCTAGTTCCAGGACAGGCTCCAAGGCTACAGAAAAACCCTGTCTTGAAAAAACCAAAAACAACAACAACAACAACAAAAAAAGATTCACTTAAAAATAAAAAGTCCTAAAACCCATTAAGAATAAACAAATATCTCAGGTGAGATTCTTTAATTAGAATGGTGACAGTTATAATTTTAAAGACAAATATTGGGGCTGGGGATATTTTTCAATGGCAGAATGCTTGGCTAGCATGCATGAAGAGTCTAGGCTCACTTTCTAGCACCAAAATGAATGAATGAATGAATGAATGTGGGGTGGAGGACAAGTATTAAATAACAAGTGTCAATGATCCTATGGAATAATTGGAACTCTCACACACGGTTCGTAGGAATGTAAGTGATGTGGTTACTTTGGAAAGCAACCTTGAAGTTCCTCAGATGATTAAACACAGAGCCTATCAAGCAATTCCACAGCTAGGTGACACCCAGGAGACATGGAAACAAATCTACACACACAAACACACACATGCATGCACACACACACACACACATACACACTTGTACACAGCCAGGGAGCCGCAGATTAAAACCATATCGAATGCCATTCTTCGATCGCACACTAGACCAGCTGAAGTCATAACCTCTGCAGGCCTAAAATCATCAGGGGCAGGACGCAATCAGCATTCTCATCCATCACTGGCAGAGTGCGACAGAGTGCAGCCATCCTGGAAAACTGTTGGGCAGTTTCTCATCAGTTTAGAGTTGCTAGTCTAAGTTGCGCATGGTGTTACACACATTTAGTGCCAGCATTCAGGAGAAAGAGGCAGGTAGATCTTTGAGTTGGAGATCAACCTGGTCTACAGAACTAATTCCAGGATAGCTAGGGCTACATGGAGAAACTCTATCTTGAAAAACCTAAATAAGTAAATAAGTAAGTAAATAAATAAAAAGTTACTAGTCTATGACCTTGGTTTTCAATGCTAACCATACATACTTACCCCCCAAACATGAAAGCACATACTTGTTGCAGGCCATTTGTTCATCCCGCTGCCCGGCTAGCTTAGCCAAGAAATAACCACACAGAAACTGTATTAATTAAATCATTGCTTGGCCCATTAGCTCTAGCTTCTCATTGGCTAAGTCTTACATCTTAATTTAACCCATTTCCATTAATCTGTGTATTGCCACATGGCAGTGGCTTACCTGCAAAGCATGTCTGTCTCCAGCAGCGGATCCATGGTATCTCTTTGACTCTGCTTTCTTCCTCCCAGAATTCAGTTCCAACTTCCCTGCCTACCTAAGTTCTGCCCTATCAACATATCAAGGCAGTTTCTTTATTCATTAATGCTAATCACAGCACACAGAGGGGACTCCCATATTGCATACTTATAAAAAAGCCTGTAAATGAATGACCATGCCTTGATCATAAAACCCCTGTACTGGATCCATTTCAAATATCCATAAAGAATGAAGTTTTGCTTGCTTGTTTGTTTCTTGAGACAGGGTTTTTTTTTTTTTTTTTTTTTTTTTTTTTTTTTTTTTGTAGCTTTGAAGCCTGTCCTGGAACTAGCTCTTATAGACCAGGCTGACCTTTAACTCACAGAGATCCTCCTGCCTCTGCCTCCTGAGTGCTGGGATTAAAGGCATGCACCAGCACTGCCAGGCAAAAATGTAGTTTTCAAACGTTGGTATACTCATCCAATAGAAGAACATTCATCACTAAAATGAACCTAACCACTGGTAGATGCTGTACATGAATGTATCCATCAGACATTAGCTGCACACAAGCCAGATTCAGAAGGGCACATACTACTTCATTCCATTTGCAGGAGACTCTGTAGCAGGGGCGTCATTTATGGCCAATGTATTGATTAGTCTTGTCAAGTTGACACAGACTAGAGTTACCTGGAAAGAGGGAACCTCCGTTGAGAATTGCCCCCATCAGATTAGCTTGCAGGCTTGTCAGTGGGGCATTTTCTTAATGAGTCAGGTGAGAGGACCTAGTCCACTGTGAGTAGTGCATTTTTGGCCATGTAGTTCTGGATTGTATAGGAACACAGACCACGTAAACCATGGGGAGCAAGCCAGTAAGCAGCTCTCCTTCATGGCCTTTGTTTCCAGGCTCCTGCCTTGTGTTCTTGCCCTGACTTCCTTCAGTGATGGACTGTGATTTGACAGTGTAGGTGGAAATAAACCCTGTCCCCTCCTAGTTGCTTTTGGTTTGTTGTAGTAGGAGCGGCGGGCTGCGTCCCAGGGCACCCGGCCGCCCGCACAGCTAGCTTTACCCCAAATAATTACACAGAAACTGTATTCTTTTAAACACTGCCTGACCCATTAGTTTCTTATTGGCTAGCTCTTACATATCGATCTAACCCATTTCTATTAATCTGTATAGCCCATGAGCTGGCTTACCAGAAATGATCTTAACCTGCGTCTGCCTGGAGTGGGAGAATCTTGGTGACTCTCTGACTCAGTTTCTTTCTCCCAGCAATCTGTTCTGTTTACTCCGCCTACCTATGTTTTAACCTATGAGGGCCAGCCAAGCAGTTTCTTTATTTTTTAACCAATGACCTTCCTCCATCATTGGTTCATGGTTTCATCACAGCAACAGAAGGTAACTAAAACCATTAAAAAAAAATCAGGAAAGTAGAAGCCTGAAAGTATAATGGGGTAGAAAGAAACACAACAAAACTTTGCACAATGCTAGGCATAGTCTAATTATTTTAGATGCATGTATTTGTTAAAACTCATTGAATGGTGTAGTTAAGATTTGTGCTGTATTTTTTTTCTAACAGGCAACAGAGGAAAGTTCGGTTAGCCTAGCATTTGGCCAATTCCTATCCTCTTTGTTTCTGTAAATATACGGTTCAGAAACAACAACAACAACAAAAGATTTGTGCTGTAAATACAGATTTTACCCTAAGGGGGGAAGAAATAGTTTTAAGTTCTAGTAAGTAGGCAAGGAAAGGATTGAGTCAGGCCATGGTGATGGCAAGAATCTTGCAGTAAGGGTGCTTCTTTATTTATACAGAGTTCAGTAATCAAAGATAGATTTCTGTTGTCCAAAAACATGCATCATATCAATTTTATTTCCGGACATGTGTTTAACTCCCTCCAACATACATTTCAGTCATCACTGATAAACGGTGGCAGAACAGAGTTATCTTTTATAAGCATTTCTACTCATCGACTCCATAACCCAATTTTGAAGACTCTAGAGGCATATGACAGTCATTTCCAGGCTCACAGAGCCCGTGTCTTCAAGGATTCTAGACAGAAAGAAAATCTCCAAGCCAGCTGGGGCAGATTTCCATGTGCCGAGTAGTGTATTATTAACTCTTAGTGGTCAGAGTGTTAATAGGCCCAGGAAGAATTCTCGTGCCAAAGCTGCTGCAGTTATTATTCAATTTTTTGGCATAATACAATGTTCGTATTTTATATCTTTATAGAATTTATTTATAGGTCTGATCCTGGCAATCTTTTGCTCCTTGGTCCTATGGCACAACAGTGGCCCCACATTTTTCTAAGAAAACTTTTTTCTGAGATAGGAAGGTCATTCTTTCATTATCTTTCCACACCATTCTTTGCCCGTCAGTCTAAGTCTCTGTGTAGGGCAGAGGTGACTCCAGCCATTCTGACTCTGTTGCTGTGTCTGCCACGTAATTGTCCAAGTAATCACGTGGAAAATGCTTGTAATCTGATCTGAGGCCAACTCCTCTAGCCCACCCAATCTTGTTGACCTTTGATTATCTTGTTCCTGAGTAAGTGCAGTGGCAGATGTTTTAAGACTAGCTCAGAGACCTCTGGCTTCTCTGCTGGCGTCACAACCTCCAAGGCCAAAGGAAGACCTTCAAGTAGATAAGGCTATCTCCCTAAAAGTGGGAGAGGTAGTATGCTCAGGACTTTCCTGGGGAAACTTAGAACCAGTACTCCTGGGAGAAGGCATAAATGATCCATAAGAGATTTCCCAACAATCCAGTATTTCCAAGTTGTACAAATATTAAAGCTACCACATCTGACCTAGTCCCCAAGCATGCGGCAGGGGAGATCAAAACCATAAGTGGCTCAGCTCTATTATACCTTCGTCAAGCAGCTGTGCTGGCTTGGTGACTTTTGCTGTGCCTATCAGTTATAGCTATGCCAGGAATTTATAAGTCTCTCTGTCTCTCTCAGTGTCTCTGTCTCTGTCACACACACATGAACACACACATTGGTGGATAAGAGAAATCTTTGCTTTACTCCTAACAACCCCAATTCGTGAGTGATATAGTTAGAAAACTCATCAATGGATGTCAAAACTCATGGACAAACTTTGAATCAGAAAGGCATGTTTATAAAATCTCAACATATCTTCCCATAATACCAAAGCTGGGTGTAGGGTAAAAAGGAGCAGGTAAAACTGGAGCAGGAAACCAACCAATCACTGAGCACCCTGTCTCTGAACCAGTGAAAGAAACACATCCTGGATCTGAGACCTGAGCCAGGGAAAGAAACGTCTTTATCCCTGAACCCAGGACCAATGGAACATGTCCTGACTCTGAAACCAGAGCCAAAGAAATACACTTTGTCCCTAGAATCAGAGCCAATGAAAGAAATATGCCCTGGTCCTAAGATTAGAGTAAAAAATTAAAAAGGACCAGTGAAAGAAACACAGTTTGGCTATGAAATGAGAGCCATCTCTGCCCCGACCAACTAAACTAACCAATCCCTGAGCAGGGAGAACTAACCAATCCCTCTTCTCCCTGGGAAAGCTCTGCCCCCTAAGAAGCCCTATCTAAGCCCCTCTGCCTGTTCAGTTAGAGACCACTGTTTATCCCTCCCTGGCAAAGGCAGCCACTCTACTGGACTCCTCCTTCCCAAAGAAATCTCTTTTTTAAAAAAGTCTTGGGTGAAGATCTTTATTTGCTGGGACAGAATAGAAGAACCTGGCTGGGACGTCCCTTAGGGGACTGAAACGAAAAACCTTGCTGAGACATCCCCTTGGGGGGGCTGTGCAAGGCAGAACAAAACAGAAAATAAAGAACCTTGCTGGGATGCTCCTTTAGTGGGGCTGAGCAAGGCTGAGCAGAAAAAGTAACAACTTTTCTTTGGAGCCCAAGGAGATTGCTACATTTCTGCAGGGCTTCTGCTTTAGCAGAGTGTTAGCAAAAGAAGTAACATCTTGGGCCAGAGAAGAAGCTGATAGCTCTGCTAGGACATTCCCTTAAGGGAACAGAGCAGAGCTCAGCTGTAGGGGCTCTCCAGGAAAAGAGCAGGATTGCTTTATCCTGAAGGGAGACCATCCCTCACCGCACCCCAGTCTTAGGTAGCCTGGCTTCCCAATAGTCAGGACACCTTTCCTCCAGGTTCGAGCTGTTCTATTGTGGCTCTACCCCTTCAGAGCTGTCCTATTGCGGGCTCTAAGTATATCCTGGCTTCCGGATAAGTCAGGATGTCTCTGCAACTCCATAGCTGTAACACAGTGCCCTACACTCTACTGTGGATAATTTGGGCAGACAACATCTCAAATGGTCACATTCAATACCATCAGCATGGACCAGGTTGGCCTTGAAAAAGAGATCCTCCTCTCCTGCCTCAGCTTGGAGTGCCAACATTAAAAGTGCTGTATTATCATATCTGTCCTGGTCCTCAAGTTTAAAAACATGAGAACAAGAAGACAAAGACCTAGGGACTGTCTATATTTACAAGTAAGGGTGAATCCATATCACACCTGATAACTGTGCGTGGTTCTAGACCTGATTCTGGATTAGGGTTAAAACAACTATAAAGGAAACCTTTAGGACAATGGATGGGATTTGAATATAAACTATGTACTAGCTAGTGTCTTAGGGTTTCTATTGCTGTGAAGAGACACTGTGACTACGGCAACTCTTATAAAGGAAAATATTTAATTGGGAGTAGCTTATGGTTACAGAGGTTTAGTCTGTTATCATCATGGTGAGGACATGGTACCAGAGAAGGACCTGAGAGTTCTACATCTTGATCCACAGGCAACAGGAAGCAAACTGTGTCCTACCCTGGGTGTAGCTTGAGCATACTAGACCTCAAAGCCTGCCCCCACAGTGACACACCTCCTCCAACAAGGCCACATCTCCTAATAGTGCTACTCCATATTGGGGCCATTTTCTTTAAAATAACCACAGCTAGTAATGGTGTACTAACTTTAAATTTTATAACTCAGTTAAAGTCCCTGAGGTTATAATAGCAGAATGTACTGGGCTTTTTGTGTGTGTTTGTTTGTTTGTTTTTAGGAAACTCAAGCTAAATTAGTTAGCAATAGAAAGGTATAATGTTCCCAACTTATTTTCAAACTTCTCAGATAGTAAATAGTTTCTCACATGTAACTATTTATCTAGCAATGTCTGTGTCTAGCACATCTGTCTTCTATGTATGTATCTATTTTTTTGTCTGCCTAGAGAGAGAAAGCATATGCAACAGAACGTGATCAACAATTATGGGTTTATAAAGGAGTTCCTTGTATGATTCTTGCAAACTTTTTGTAAGCGTGGAATTATGTTAAAATACAAAGTTGCCCAACAATGATGGAAAAGCTGCCAGGAGAATATTCCCTGTGGGTCACCCAAGCTCCTGCTTATCTCCTGAGCAAGAGTACTGGCAGCTTTTGCCCTAGCCTATCTTTTCTAGCATGTTTGTATAATAAAGAGTGCTGGAAGATAGAGATTAAATTTCCTTCTGGAGCAAAAGTCAGGTTGGTTTTCTGCTGGGTATAATGATGATACAATTTCTCCCTCTGGGTAAAGGGTGGGCATGATTGGTTGCAGCTCATTATAAAAATGTAGAGTTTCCCAAGCTCCAGATTCCTCTGTTTTGATGCACACCTACTGTGTGCGTAGTATCTACACGGACCCCACTGTATTATTCTGGTGAGACTTTGGGAACAAGAAGACTGACGAAATGGCACACTTTGTGCCATGAATAACAGTGTTCTCTGTCTCTAACCCAGGAGTTTTGTGTCTGCTGCCAGCATCCCTGACACTAATGAATATATTAGCTTGCAAGTGGGGGAAGTTTTGAAACTTCTCTTAAAAGCAGGGCATGTGAGACAAAGAGTTGGCTTGGGAGACGGTTCAGCCATGAAAGTGCCTGCCACGTAAGCGTGAGGATCTGAGTTTGATCCCCAAATGTCAGGTAAAAAAGGCTGAATGCTTATGCTGCTGATGCTGCATGTGGCTGTGCATGTCTTTAATCCTAGCACTCTGTGGCAGAGGGAGGCAGGTCTTTTAGAGTTCAAGATTGACCTGGTCTACAAAGAAACTTCTAGGTCAGCGAGGGTCACATAGTAAGTCCCTGCCTCGAAAATACAAACAAACAATAAATAAACTTCGGAATGTATTATAAATAAACTCCATTTAGAGCTGGAGATGGATCCCTGAGGCTCATTAGCCAGCCAGCCTAGTCTGATGGGTGAGTTCCAGGCTAGCAAGGGACCCTGACTCAGAAAACAAGATGGATATTGCCTGAAGGTTGACATCTGAGTTGACCATTGGCCTAAACACCCCCCCCCACCCCCCACCCCCACACACTCCAGTCAACCAATTTGACATTGCTGTGTTGACTTTTCCTGGAAAGACATGAACAAATGTGTAATTTCCCCATATTTGCACCAGTGACAGACTAAAGAAGGACCCATGTAAGTCCGCTTTATCAGTCAGTGGGTCGGCGGGGCTCACTCATAGCAGTATGAATGGGGGATTACCTGGAGGAGTGTGGGTGGGCCCAAATAATTTCTTCACTGAAAGTCTCACCCTACACAGATGGCTTCCTCCTTTTCAGTCTAGAGAGGAGAGGAGTTCAGAAAAGAAGGGAGAATTGGTATCAAACAAGAGGGAAAAAGGCAGGTGGGAACAGAGGCTTAACCCTCATCAAGAAGCAAAGGTCAGAACCGCCAGGCATCAAAAATAGGATGCCTCAGAGGCATCAATGACAATTATGCTTTGTTGGGGGGGTGGTTTCCTGTCTAGGTCTTATTACATGTGTCTCCATAAAACAGAGACCCAAAAGAAGTTGCTCCACTGGGTTGAAAGCCAACTGTGTCTTAAGAATGTGGATTGAGGATTGCTTGTCTGTAGTAGCAGGTAACATTGCACTGCTATGAGAGTGGGGGGACGACGACAACAAATGAGCTCTCAGCAAGTAAGTCTCCTTCCTCCAGTTCCAACCCTTCAATCAGGGCAAAAAACAAGCTTCTACTTTACTCCTTTGTTCCTTTGTGTATTTTTGAGGGATCCTACTGGCCTGGAACTCACCGATATCCCCTTGCCTTTGCCTCCTGAGTGCTGGATTAAAGGCATGCACCACCATGCCAGGCTATTAATTGAGACATTGTCTTATCCTGTAGCTAAGGCTGGCCTAAACATTGTGATTCTCTCACCTCACCCTCCAGAGTGCTAGAATCATAAACTGGTGCCACTATCCCTGGCTTGAAATGGTTTTATTTTTGTGCTGGTAGTACTAGTAGGGAGAATGTGAGTCTTCATGGCTCCCTCTTGCAGGTTTGTCCATTTTTTTTAATGTTTGATATGATATTACTGTAATGGTCTGTCCTGTCCCTTTAAGAGACAAGTCCCACCCACCCCCTCCACTGCCAAGGCAGGTGAATCTTCCTTTGGCTTCCAGTCTGAATCCTTCCCTTTCTGTCTGTTTCCTGAAGAGGCAGCTTCTGCCTCTCTTCCTTCTCCCCACTTTTCCTCTCCCCCACTCTGTTTCTCTCTCTCTCTCTCTCTGCCTCTCTCTGCTCTTCCCCCTTCTCCCCTTCTCCCCTTTCTTCTTCCCTTCCATAACCCACTAAATAAATATCCAACCTTACTCTGCATGGCATGCTTATCCATGTCTCTGTCTCTCACCCGTGGTGTGACTCTCTGCTCAGGACCTGCCTTCAGTGACCTGTGGCGTGGTCTCATGGCATGCCCATCCATCTCGGTCTCTCACCCACCATGCAGCTACCTGCCTGGGACTTGCTGCTCCTTGTGGCCTGCTGCCTGCTGCCTGTTGCCACCACTTGGGAAACTGCACCTGCCATGCGGCTCCCTACCTAGGACTGGCTGCCTTTGTGGCCCGCCGTGGTCTCGTGGCCTGCCGTGGTCTCGGGACCCGCTGCCCACTGCCGCCACTTGGAGACCTGTTATTTTTACCATAACAATTATCGTCTATAAAGCTCATGCTTGAGAACTGCAAGTTCTCAGTTCTAAGCAAGTCAACAGTTTTATGTTGGGTCCCATTCCTAACTTGCTTTAGCACATGTGGCCCCCACAGGTGGCAGGTGAGACACGCCACAAATGTGCCTCCAAATTTATACATCAAAATCCCTGTTCTCCTGGGAAACGATTTAGGGAGCATTTGGGGATGGCTAGGAGACCGCACATCAATAGATGTCTGAGACAATTTTCCATAGTAATAGCAAAATCCCTGGATATTTTATGGAGAAAGGAGACTTACTTAACTAAGTTTTGGATCCCGAAAGTCCAGAGTGTTGCGCTGGCTCTAACAAGGGCCTGTCTGGCTGCACTACAATATGGCAGATGGTGTCAGTGTGGAGTGAGAAAGGAAGAGATCACATGGAGAGACAGGAAGCTGGAGGCCAAGATCAGTCTCGATTTTTCTATAATTACTCACTTCCAGGGCCAGCGCGTTGGCTCAGCAGGTAAAGGCATTTGCTATACATACCTGATGCCCTCAGTGCAATTCCCAGAACTCATGTAAAGGTGAAAGGAGAGAACCAACTCTACAAACTTGCCCCCTGTTCTCATATACACATGCTCACATACATACTTAAACACACACTAATAATAAATTAGAAAAATTAAAAACCAACTCACTTTCATGAGAACTCACTCTGCAAGCTCAGCATTAGTTCCTTCCAAGGGCTATCTACTGACCTAATTACCTTTCTCCAAATCCCAACTCTCCCAGGCTACACTACTTTCCAGTGCTGCCCCACCTAGGACCAAGACTCTGCTGTGTGTGGCTTTTGGGGCTCATGAGAATCAAACTATATTCAATCCACAGCAGTGGGAACAAGCCCCTTAAAGAAGGCTCAGGGGAGAATCTTTATTAGTAACATCTGAGGTTAAAGTGAGAAACTGGGTGTCTAGAGATACAGGTCTTCTACCAACCCACCAATCTTGTGGTCATGTCTTTGCCCCCACCCACATACCCCTGTGTTATAGCTGTCTTTTCCCTCTCTTTGAGACAGGGTCTCACTGTGTAGCCCTGGCCAGCCTGGAACTCTTTACGTAGACCAGGCTAGCCTCAAGATCACAATGATCTACTTGCCTCTTCCTTCCAAATGCTGCTGGGATTAAATGCATGTGCCACCATGCCTGGCTTGATTTTTATTATTGTTGCTGTTGTTTTTGTTTTTAAATAATTCTTTGGAAACTTCACATAATTGTCTGTTTTATATATTTTTCAAGAATTATATCGTCTCGAGAAATCTAGCTTTGTCTGCAGAATGGTTGGTCTAACATGAACTACTTTGCCAGAAATAGACTCCATTAAGGAGTTCATTTGAAAGAATCTTATTAGCAAATGTGGCCTTTACTTTCAGGGCACAACAGGATGGCTCAATGGATAAAGGTGCTTGCGACCAAGGTTGATGACCTGAATTCAATCCTTGGGCCCCATGTGGTCGAAGGAGAGAACCTAATCCCTTAATTGTCTTCTGACTTCCACACATGCACGGTGACAAGCACGGGGACAAGTGGGCACCCATGCGTATACGCACACACACTTACAAGATGAAACCGCATTTCATAGACTGCATTTGGGGAAGCGTTATTCTATAAAGATCCCGGACAACTAAGGAAAGGAGATCAAATTAACAGAGATAAGAGAGCTTTAAGGCAAACATGGGTTTTGAAGGAAAGATAACTGAAATGTTTTGAGAAGTGTAAGGAAAATGGAGTCTTTCTCAGGGCATAGTGGTGTGCACCTGTGCTCCCAGCACTCAGGAGACAGGAGCAGAAGAATCATGGGTGGAAGAGCCTGTCTCCAAAACCAACCAAGAAAAGCTAACTCGATGGTTGGTTCTTCTAGCATCTTCCAAGTAGCATTCTATAGGGAAAGGTGTTTGCGTTCCATGGCATCGCTCTTAGAAATGAGGGACACAGCCCTGGATTACTCAATGCCTCTTAATCTATTGGACATTGAGACCCATCAATTGATCTCAACCCTACTTAAGCCAGTTTATACGGCCAAGTATTTTCTATCTTCGCAGTTAAGTCAAAACAAATATGTTTCTTTAGGAGAATTAAGGTCTATGATTTTGTTTGATGTTCCCAAGTCCAAAGGTTGGGCATGAGCTACAGAAGGCCTTCACAGAGAAGAAAATAACAGACGTGACAAAGAATCCAAGGCCTAGGGCTGTAGCTCAGTGGCAGAACACTTGCTTTCTGTGTCCAAGGCCCTGAGTTCAAACCTCTAGTAACACACACACACACACACACACACACACACACACACACACACACACAGCTTCAAAGCCAGTCTGGGCTACTATAGTGTGTTCTAGGTCAGCCATTGGCCATAGCAAAACCCTGCCTCAAAAAACAAACAAACAAAAAACCAAAGCAAAGCATGACCAAGGGACTCAGATACCACCTTTTTACTTTTAATCCGAAAGGGGATAAAATAAATAATTTAATATTAGTATATCACGTAGGATCAGCATAGAGTCACCCTACCCTGAGACCTATTATAATTAGCATGAGTTTATAATAGTAAAATAACACTTGAAGTAAGATGCTTTTTAAAAATATACAATATATTACATCATTCTCATTATGGATTTTCTATCACGTAAATTTTATTGTATCTTATTTCTCTGAAGACCAGAAGGCTGTGTGCTATAATGGCATGTGGGAGGAGGAGCCAGGCTGAGGAGCAGATTCTGGGGTCCGACAGCTCCACACTGTTGTGAACTCTGCCGTAGGTAAGATTATTACGAGATGCACCCTACACTCAGTGTGCGCTGCTGAGTAAGTGCTGTCTGCCTTTTCCTATCTGGCTTTTCTGGGACTAAACAAGGAAATTCTTTTATAACACACAGGAACAGACAATTTTATTTATTTATGTAACTTTGGGAAGCTAAAGGCGTGAAAGAAACACGCCCTTTCTGGAGATTGTTTGACAGCTCAGATCCTAAACGGGATGAGGATTTCCTAAACGGCAAACCTGATCTTGTAACACTTTTTTTTTTTTAAAATTCCAATTCTCAGTGAACTTCCTCAAAATCCTTTTCCCATTGCTTATACTTTCACTGGTCAAGCTGTCAAATTCGCAACTTTCTACTTAGGTTATGTTTATACGAACACGTAAAGTGCTTTTTATTAAATTTACTTTGAGTTGAATTAGAAGGCATCTTTTTAGAGTGAAAGCATCATTTGTACAATAGTGAGGAAGTTGACCTGGGGGCATCTTCCTGAGAGGGAGGCTTCCTGATGCTGGGTCATCTTTTGTTTCTGCAAGGCTATGTTAGATCTGCAAATCCTCCGCCCAGCTCTCTGCCTGGGCCCTAACTCACCTCAACAGTGGGTTGGCTTTTGTCTTACAGTGCCCTGTTATATAGGACAGTGCACTTGAGAAAACAAAAACAAAAGCAAGAAGAAGCCGCACACTGTCTCCAGTCCTAGCAGCCCACGTGGGCCAGATCTTTAAAGATGGGAATGTAAATAGAGCTGTCGTGGAGGGTCTACCGCCAAAGAGGTCATCTGGTACTCATCTCACAAATGGGGCAGAATTAAAGACAGAGGAGTGGAGTGAGATGGGGGAAAGGGAATTGATACGCAGAAATTGCCAGAGATGTTGGTAGCCCTTGCTTTTGTGATCCATAAATTCTGGATAGGACTAGATTTGGTGTCACAAACTTTCCAGAAATTACTAGAAAAGAAATCACCTACAACCTGCATTCTCTTGGCTGGGTTTGCTAATAATGGAGAAGGCACAGGCTTCGCCCAAGACCTCATCTCTGTTTAGAACTGCAGTTACTCTTACCTCTGCCAGTACCAGAGGAAATTGATGGTAACCAATTGTCTAGGTGCTTTTGTTAGTGCCTCTCTTTTGCTGTGCTGGACTACACAATTACCAGAGCCCTTGAGAATGCTTATTGTCAATAGGAGTAATTTCCCATCCCATCCATTTAGTGAAAAGACGTGAAAATTGATCTCGGTCCTGCGGTAAGACTGGAACCAGGGCTCAGGCTCCAAACGCCTCGGAAATAAATACGTGCCCATCACTGTTTTCATTAGGTATCGCTGTCACCCAGCCCTGGGGAAATGAACTCAAGTCCAGCTGTCTTTCTGTGCAAGTTCAGATGTGTTCCCAATCTGGTGGAGTAAGCTGTCACTTTCCCTTATTGTTAAATTTTCTAGTGGCTGTCGAAAGGGTTAGCAGCCTTGAAGAGGGCGATTCTCTGCTTTACCCTTAGACAGGGGACACAACGTAATTTGACACTGACTGCCAAGGAGGTCCTTCTAGTTCAGCTTATTGTCTGAGCCTTTTTTTATTTGGTTTCAAAAGTCTCTTCAAAAGGCCAGCAAAATTAGCCTTAAACAGTATTTCTTGGATCGCCTTTAACAGTGATGATAAGAAGAAAGGCGTCTAGTCTTGACAGAAGTGGTTTCATTACAACTTGTTTTTATCTCGCCAGAATAAGCAAGGGACTTCAAAATGTGTTTTCATTATGGCTAAGGAGCAAGTTATAGTTGATATCTTCCTCAAAGAAAGCGTAATCTGCGGACTCTATTATTTTGTCTCTCTTCTGCTTTCTTTCTGCTTGGAAAGCAAAGAGAAGATTTTGTTTGGCTTTTGTTGTTTTTAAAGAGGACTTCTGTTTCAATTAACACAATGTGTCAACAAGAATTTGCATTTCCAGGAACTGGGAGAGATGGCTCAATGGTCAAAGCACTGGCTGCTCTTCCAGAAGACCCAAGTACAGTTCCCGGCACCCACCTGTAACTCCAAGTCCAGGGATCCAACACCCTCTTCTGGCCTCTCCAGGCATCTGAAACATAGATAACACTCTCTTATACATAGAAATAAAAATAAATTTTAAAAACCTTACATTTCCAGAAGTTTTCTTTCATCGAAAAGAACCAAGCTTTTTATAAAGTGACTTTTGTATACAAAGGACTGTAGTCAAGATGAAAATCTTTAACCTAAAAATGAACCTTGGAAACAGAGGGTAAAACAAAACCCGAACAACTGTTTTCTTTCTTGACAGGTGACATTAAGCTGACTTTGAGCTACAGACATGACATCATGCATGGGGTACACCCAGTGCCAAACATACTGCATTCTTTTGACCAAAACAGGGGGGCCTGTGCAGACATACAGACACAGGCTCCCAAGCTCCGGAGTTGGCCTCAGCCTGCAGACAAACAGGTCAAAGCACATTGGAGTTACACAACTCCGGCAGATGCCCGGCCTCCTCCCTCGGGCCAGCTGGAGAGTTTACATTTGTCAATTGCTTCCTTCAGGGCCTGGCTCAAGACTCACTTCCTGCAGGAGCTGGGCTTTGCCTGCCCGCCTCCCTCAGCCCTGCTGCACATCTGGTAAAGCCTCAGCTCGCATTCTGGGCTGCTCTGCCAAGCCCTCTGCATCTTCCCTCGCTCTCGGTTTCTTGTTTGCCTCCCTCTTGGGTTGAGGGGGAAAAAAATGAGTGTCTGACACTTTGACAATCATATACAAGTAACACAACGCATGTCGGTCATATCCCCCCCAACTGCTCCCTCCTTCTCCTTCAAGCACCCCAACATGCCCCATCCTCACTTCATGTCCTCATTTTTTTTTAAATAATGCACTGAGTCTAATATTATGCTGCCTGTTGGAATCTGAGCTGATTGATCACTTGGTCTTGTGCTTGGTCTTGTGCACGGTCTTGTGCACTAACGCTGTGGTGAATTCGCGAGGACAGTGGCCGTGTCCCGTCCAGCAGACATTTCACAACACTCTTCCCCATCCTCTGGCTCATACATTCTTTCCAATTCCTCTTCAGAGATGCTCGCTGGACCTAGGATAAGGCAAAGCTGATGTAGATGTCTCCTTTAGGGCTGAGCTCTCAACAGTCACGCGATCATTTATGTCTTCACTGACTGCACAGAGAAACTTCTCTGCGGAGGTCGAGGGCAGCACTCATCTACGTATAAACATAACTTTTTAGAGGGCAGTCTGACAAGGTCGCTGCAAAACAATGGCGGGTCTCCCTCTTAGTGCCCACGACCGCCTTACTCATGGGCTTTTGGCTAGACTACAGCACCAGGCATGATTTTGCAGGTCTCCAATCCAGTCTGATCTTCCACTCCTTTTGAGCGCATCTGCCGTGCACAAACATAGAGCTAAGCAGATCCTAGGCTGTCAATCAAAGAGAAATGTTTGGGAGTCATCATGTTGAGGTGGGTCCTGCCTTTGTCTCTGATCCTAGAAACCAGACTCCCTGCTTACTCATCACAGGGTTCTCCAGTCTGCTCTGCTGATGACACCAAGGGCATGTCACCTGCCTCTGATCCTGAAACACACCCCACGTCTCTCTTCCGTGACTTACATTCCGTGAAGCCTTCTTTCAATCCCCCCACCTTTTATTGGTGATGGTTGGTCTTTCTGTTAGTTTTGGTGACAGGGCTTCACTCGGTAGCCCAGGGTGTCCTGGAACTTTTCTTTGAAGCTCAGGATGTCTTTGAACTCTCCATCTTCCTGCTTTAGCCTCCTGAAGGCTATGATTACAGGTGTGAGCCATCATCGTGTCTGTCTGGATTTTATTATTTGAAAGTTATTTTATTCCCTCTTTGGGGAGGAGGCGTGGGAGGTAAAGATAATGTCTGTGTATGTAAATGTTTAGATTGAGGGACAGAAAGTTCAAGACACATGGTAGCTGATAGAACAAGTAGTCAGAGAGGGAGAGGGGAGCTTTTAGGGCAAACACCCTGAATCAGCACTGATTTGAAGAATAGCCAAAGGCACAGTTAAAAATACCTCAGACATAGAGTCACGATCCTAAGCCAGATATATTGCTGCCGGCCTGTTATCCCAACATTTGAGATGCAAAGTAGGAGGCCCCAGATTGTGTGGCAAGCACTTGACCAACTGAGCCATCTCCCCAGCTCCCCATACTCTGGACTTTGAGACATGCACTGAGGGGGGGGCACCATGATTGGCCTAGCCTGTAACAAAGGCCCAACCTTGGGATCAGTGATCTGACGCTAGTATGAGAGCAACAGAACAAGGCTGCAGTGTGGGTACCTGTGCTTTTGTTCAAGGGAAGGATAAGGAAGACAAAACTCCCTATCTACGATACTCACTACTAAGTCATGTAACACATTGTTTTATATTCATGGCTATCCGCATTGGAGTACCAGTGGAGTTGGGGTGCATGGCTTCCCCCTCTGCTGGAAATGGAACTTTGATGAAAAGTTAGAATGATGATCAATATATGCATGTTTCCAAATCTACATCTCCGGTGAAGTCTGGCATGACTGTCCTGGTCACACTGGATCCTAATCACACACAATGATAGTTGTGCAGTTCGGAGAGTCATCTCTCAGTAATGGCAGATGCTTTAAAATGGCAGGGCTATTATTCCACCTTCTTGAAGATCTTGCTTCAAGGACCAGAAGGCCCTGAGTTATCAGAGTAGGCAGCAGCACTGTAGCCAGTCACGGGTGCCACTCTTTCCCACCCCGCTGGGGTGGGTTCCCTAAAACGTGATAGGCAGCCATGAGAAAGGATTGAATCATATGCAGTCCTCTGTCCTTGACAGCATGTACAAGGTTCCACGGGGTCAGTGGCCAGGCCTGTCTACACTTGATCTGCCGCGGTAACACTTGAACAGAGCGGAGCGGAGCAGCTGCTGGCGGTGTTCTCACCTGTTTCTTTGTGCACAACTGTAGACTTCCCGTTGCCAGCTCCTCCGTTCTCTTGTCTAAGGTGTTCTCTGGCCACCGCTTGGTAGGGGAGACCAGAAGTGCCCCTGCGCAGCCCTTAGCTGGTGATCAGCAGGAATGAGGAACTACCCCATCTCCCCACCTTCAAATGGGGTTCCCCTCCTGTGCGTTCTGTGTTAGCTCCCAGGCTTGCCTAATAAGGTTAGGCTTGAGTTGTCCACAGTAGACGCCAGCTGGGTAACACACCCTTTCTGTTTATTTTCTCATTCCTTCACACCATAAGCCATTCGCACATGAACACTTATTTCAGAGTTAGCTTCTCTGAGTTTAACCAACATGGGCTTACTCAAAGTCTCAGGCTCTGTCCTTTAAACACCGAGGTGTAATTGTTGGGATGTGCAATGTTCCGCACAGGCTCATGTATTTGAATACTCGGTACCCAGCTGGTGGTGCTGTCTTGGGAACTGTGGACGCATCTGGACATGGGACTCAGCTAGCAAACAGAGGGGCATTTGTGTCTTTAAGAACTGGTTAGGTTTGGCTGACCTAGACTCAGCTCAGCAGTTAAAAGTGATCACTTGTAGCTGCGCGGTGGTGGCGCACGCCTTTAATCCCAGCACTCAGGAGGCAGAGGCAGGTGGATCTCTGTGAGTTTGAGGCTAGCCTGGTCTACAGGGTGAGTTCCACAACAGCCACAGCTACACGGAGAAAACTTGTCTTGAAAAAGAAAACAAACAAAAAGAGTGCTGTGTAGACCCAAGTTCAGTTCCTAGCAGCAATGTTAAGCAGCTCCTGACCATCTATAACTACAGCTTCGGGGGGGGGGGGGGTGTTCCACATCTCTGATTGTCCAGGGCACCTGCACTCACCTGAACATATCCATACACAACCATGCTCATGTACACACAATTACAAATAATAAAAATGACCCCATAGGTCAATTATCTGAACTCTTATTTCTGACCTAACGACTGTGAAGAGAAACATGTATGTTAAGCTGAAGCATGAATAATGAGGACTCAGGAATACTGCTTCAAAGCCACACACAGGCTTCCAGCAGTATTCCATGTGGAGACCCCCACCACTGACACATGGCATGTGAGCCCCGCAACTGGCTGTTGTCGTTGTTTATTCCAGCGCTGGGATTGACTGAAGAACCCAACAGGAGGTAGGTAAGCTATCATTGAACTATCGTCCAGCCTTGAGACTTCCTTCTCAGCTCAGACCCTCGCCCAGCCTGCTCCATCCATGCTGAAATGATGGGCTAGTGTATAATGGAAACCCCTGGCATCAATTCTCCGGCTGCTTCTCTTGTGTGCCCTATGTCCATCTGAGAAGGGAGAGCGGGCAGAGAAAGACTTATGACTCATTGTTTTCAAAGATGTTGCTTTTGCGGCAGTTTCACAGGTTTTTTTTTTTTTTTTGACAAGGTTTTCTGTTTATATGCTGCCTACTGACGTTCTTTTTATATCCCAGGTTTATATGCTTACAGGCCCACCAGCAAACTTCATACTACTATTTTCTGCACCTCCGTTGTTTTGAATGCTCTGAAACGGACTTGTTACACACACACACACACACACACACACACAGAGTGGGGGGGGAGAGAGAGGGGGGGGAATTCATCTAAAATTAATTCAGCCAATGCTATTAGAAACAATCATACTGTTTGACCCATCCCCATAATGAGAACCTTCACAACAGTTGTGTTTCCCTAGCTCCGTCTTTGGGGATTGCCTTTGGGCCATTTCTGAAGCAATGTGTTTCTGGGGGTTCTCTTGGGAATGGTCCTGGGTTCTGTGGAGTCAGAGCTCCATTATCTGTAGGAGCACAGGAAGGAATTTTGCCACGGTGAAACATTTGCCTGGAGGCCAAAATCGAAAATAGCAGCTGGAAGGACATTTGGAAAGGGCAGAGGGGGTGCAAGAGAGCTGGGGAGAGAGAGCAGCTCACATTTGGAAGAGAACAGTCACTACATGGCAGAATGAGACGGGGCTGGCATGGCCTTCCCTTGAAAGTATCCCAAATGCAATTCTCCGTGGACTTGGCTCTCGTAGCCAGTGATTTCAGAGCTGTGAGTGGCGGCCAGGGTCAGCACCGCTCTCAGTAATGAACAGTGAGCACCGAGGCTCTTGGATGCTGACCAGCAGCATGGGACCTGCTCAGCCGCCCCCGCTTCTCCAGCCACAAGTCCCCTCCAATTGCACACCAGCTTCCCTGAGTCACTGGACCCTGAATGACTAATCTCAGGCCCCTGAAGACTGGAGAAGAGATGTTCCACCTTTACCAGTAAATGTTGTTACGACAAAGGACACAAATACCAGAAGGTTTGGGTACAGGCGTCAGAGAAACAAAAGAATATCACCCAAGAATAAAAATGTCTACAGAATCAAAATCTGAAGGACCGTGGTAGCTGGTGTCCAAAGATAGCCCTAGTGGCCAAGGATTAACCGCTAATCCCTTGTCAAATTATTCCTTTTGAGTCTGTCGCCTTGTGATTGATTTACCCGTGATTAATAGAATATAGTAAGAACGACCCCGGCTTCTGAGGACGGGTCATAAGGAATCTTACAGTGTCTGTCTGAGACTCCTAGATACAATCTCTGGCTCTGGGGCACTATAGCTAAAAGCCAGCTACCAATATGTGAACAGTCCAAGGAACATGGAGAGGCCGTGTGTAAGAGAGCTGTGGCTGACAGCCCAAATGTGTGTGCTTTGGCAGCCAGCATCAGCTGTCCTTTTCACATGGGACCAGCCCCAGCTGCCATTTGACTACGACCATGAGATAGCCCAAGAAAACTGCCCAGATGAAGAACATCCAGAATCAGCTGTACAGTGGTGGTGCACACCTTTAATTCCAGCACTCGGGAGGCAGAGGCAGGAGGATCTCTCTGAGTTCAAGGCCAGCATGTTTACAGAGCAAGTACCAGGACAGTCAAGGTTACCCAGAGAAACCTTGACTGGGGGATGGGGCAGCGGGGGTGGGGAGTTGGGGAGAACATCCAGAATCAGGAGAGAAGAAAGTAAATGATTTCAATCCACCAAGCAGTTGAAATAGAGACTATAGAGTCATATAATACAGACACATAAAGCATACCTATGAATGGATGCATTCCCTGGTGGCCTAGCTGGATAAGGTTTGGTTCGCTTACTCAGCAAATGTCTGTAGACTGTACTCGCACCAGGCCTTGGGCTAGTCTAGGAGTAGAGTAATAGACAAACTAATCACAGTCCCCAAAATGTACAGTCTAATGACAGATGATGATCATAAACACATAAATAACTGTAATCTTATAAATTATGCTGTCTTATAATGGAAAAGAAAGAGCAGGAAGAGGGAGATGGGGAGGGAAAGGAGAGGAGGATGAGGAGGAGGGGGAAGAGAGAAGAAGGGGAGGAAGAGGTGTTTGTAGGAGTAAAGAGAGGGACAGGGCCTACCTTGCCCGAGTCATCGGTAACTGCCTATCTGAAATATGAGACTAGGTTGTTATATTAGGGGTAGAGGGTGCCGAGAACTTTCTAGAGTAAAGGAAGATACTAAAGTGAGAAAGAGCTTGGCGGATTGGCAGGACTGAGAGTCCCTGTGGTTGAACTGTGGGGATCTAGGGGAGGTGGCAGGAGAAGAAGAACCAGAGCAGAATGGCCATGCTTGTCAGCCGGCTGACCTCGGCAAGAGGTTTGGAATTTCTCCTCCGCACCAAGGGAAACTGGTAAAAGCTTTTAAATGGAGGAGTGACACGATCCAATTTACATTTTAAAAAGGTCGCCTGGGCTGCCTGGTGGATGAAGATTGCAAAGGGGCAAGAGGGGAATCTGAGAAGCCACCATCCAGGTTCAGCGATGGAGGTCTCGGCCACTCACTCCAGCTGCAGCCCTCACAGGTCCCCGGCACCTGCTTCCCGCCGTGTCATTGAGGCCATTGCTCCTCAGGACAGATGCAGCAGCGTTTGCTCTTGGGCAGGTAGTCTACGGAGCGTTCGTCTGATTGATGGCAAATGCCACGGGCCCGTAAATTCACACCTGGAGAATCTCTAAATTGTTCCTGTGATGCTGCGCCACCCTTGTTCTGGCTTGATAGATGAGCAACGCTTACAGCGAGCCTGCTGAGACTGTATGTCAGGAGGGCTCAGCGAGCCCACTCCTTCTCTGCCCCGCTCCAAGGCTCTCTCAGTTTTCACAGACTACAGTATACAGTCTATACAGCAGTGGGCGAGGGGCTGTAGGCACAGCCCTATCCTCACCCCTACCCGACCCGCACCCCAACTCTGAGCCAGCAGCAAACCATGCACACTGGGACACGTGACATCCGAAGTGCCAATCCATCTGGGTGACCAGATTTACTGCCTTGATGAAGCTGTCTTTCCTGACCAAGTTGGCTATTGTCACCCAGCAGATACCAGGTTCTTGTGCTGTTGTTAAAATAGTTGTGAATTAAAGGGAACCCGAGTATTTAAAGCCTGCTGTCCCAGTTAGGTGAGAGAAAAATCTGTCAATAATAATTATTACCAGGGATTGTCGTTACAAAGGTATTTGTCCCTCTGACTCGCTCAGTATTTTAGATTGTATTTTCATAGACCTGCCAGGCATATTTCCTACTATAGTCTCTGTGCACACAGAGCCAGGGGAGTGAGGCAGGCACTATACAGAGCATGTGGGAAAATAGATCCCACCCATGTGCTCAACTTCACCTTGAATCTATTTCCCCAAGTCCTCCTCCTCCCACCATCCAACCTCTAGCAGCGGTGACTCTGGAAGTCAGCCCTGACCTCCCTTCTGTCTCCCTCTTCACCGCCTGCACTCACTGGTTCGCTCTCTATCCCATCCACCTTTCTCTACTGCCCTAGTTAGCATGCCTGCAGTAATAAACCCCTGGCTCTCTCAGGCAAATGGGCCGTTTCCCCAGCCTTCTTCTTATCATCTACTTATCTGTTTACTTACTTACCTGTATGAGTGTGTGTGTGTGTGTGTGTGTGTGCGCGCGCGTGTGTGTGTTCATCCATCTGTCTAGAAGACACCCTCAGGTGTTCTTTTCTTGGGTGTTGTCCACTTTTTGTTTTTGAGATGGGGATCTCTCAGAGGTCTAGAACTGACTGATTAGACCAGATGATTGGCCAGCAAGCTCCAGGAATTCGTTTGTCTCTTTCTCCCCAACTCTGGGATTATAACCAGGGCCACCATGCAGACCTTTCTTAAGGTTCAGGTTCTGGGGATGGAATACAGGTCCTCATACCTGCAAGGTGGAACTTCACCGAATGAACTGTCTTCCCAGCTCTACTGCTTATTTTGAGACAGGAGCTCACTAAGTTGTCCAGGCTAGTCTTGAACGCATGGTCCTCCTGCCTCAGCATCTTGATCTGCTGGGATTGCAACTCTACAACACAAGTTGTGTCTTGAAGTCACGCTCGGAACTCTTTAGGCTCATCCCTCCCTGCCTTCACTTGTCCCCTCCGTGCCAGCTGTATTTGTTGATTATAAGCCCCTGAAGAAAGCTTTCTCTCAACTCTGGCTTTCTCATGTGACATCTGCAAACTATGACCTGGGGGCCTGTTGCCTCTGTAGGAATCACGGCCACTCCCTCTTACTTATGTGTTGGTTGTGACTGCTTTTGTGTTACAACAGGAGGGATGAGAACATGAACATTGCGTGGCCCACAAAACCCTAAACACTTACTATCTGGCCCTTTCTGGGAAACTTTGCCATTCCACCTTATGCCATTTCTTCTACCTGGGACTTATTTTATGTCTCTTTGCTATGTTAACCCTTTCCCTTCCTTTCCCTGAGTGACTCCTACTTTCCTACAGTTGCTAGCCCAGAACTTCCTTGAGGAAGCTCTCCTTTGCTTGTACCCCAATTCAATTCATGTCCCCACGCTGGTAGACTGAAAACTCTGTAAGGACAGAGGCGGAGTCTGTCTCCATTTAATGGGGTCGGGGCAATAAAGCCCCATGTACCATTTGCCTAAACGTTTAAACATTGTCAATCAAGCTAACCATCAGTCGGGCAAGAGCACCTCTGCATTCTTACCCTGACAAGTATTCCTTCATATGTGGTTTAAAAAATATGTATGGAGCTATGATTTTAAATGATGAGAAGGTGGAAAAATATTGAAGACAGTTTGATTAATAATTGTGAATGTCAGGGTTTTGCATTAACAGACGTTGAATTTAGATGAATAACGGAAGTGACACATAATTTATGAGCTATTGTATGTTTATTTTATACAGTTGTTTGTTTTTCTTGTCTTCATTTTGACAAATCTGGTAATTATGCTACTAGAATCTACATTTTTCACTTAAAGTACGTCTAATTGCTACTAATAATGTATCAAAAGTAAAATTTATTGCATGAGGATTATACAAAATGTGGCCACATTTACACCAACAAAGTAAAAAATTTTAAAGCAAATATGTGTATAACTATATGTATGTCATTTCCTACTAAGTGAATCAAGATTCTATGCTATAATTAAAAGGCAAAATAAATGTATGTGTTAGGTAACACACATTTGTGGCTCTAATGCAGGCAGCGTGAGTTCTAGGCCAACCTGAGCTACATGGCAAGACTTGTCTCCAAAGAAGGTAAAAATAAGAGTTA
This sequence comes from Microtus pennsylvanicus, assembly GCF_037038515.1. NCBI lineage: Eukaryota > Metazoa > Chordata > Mammalia > Rodentia > Cricetidae > Microtus > Microtus pennsylvanicus. Next base: position 16,355,095 of record NC_134589.1, on the reverse strand, counting down.
CATTAGTGAGTGTCAGAAATCAGAAATGGGCTAGGGATGTTCAGCGTGCACAAAGCACCTGGGTTCAATCCCCGATGTGGCTTAAAATTGGATGGGGTAGGCCTATGACCCCAGCTCTGGGAGGTGGAATCAGGAGGATCAGAAGCTCAAGATCATCCCCAGCTACACAGGGAGTGTAGAGCCAACCTGGGCTACATAAGACTCTATCTCAAACAACGGCAAATACCCAACAGACGTGAAAGGCCAGAGATGAGGAGATAAATTAGGATGCCGCTTTCAGAAATCAAAATGTTTCAAAGCTGAAGTTTTAATTTATGAAAACTTAACAGATTCTAAACTTTATGCACAAATAAAAGGATTCCAATTTTAATGTGCAGTGTCTTGATAACATCAAGTTTCGATATCACTTCATTTGCTATATCTATCCCTACTTATGCACAAATATAGTATGAATTATTTAACATCATGCTGTTTCATGAATACTCTTAGAACCACAGAGTGAAAGAATTATTAAGAGATGCAAGAAAGTGGGCCCTCGGTTCTAATGGAAGAGTGTATTTCTTCCCCAACAATTTATAGCATTCTTGCTAAAACTGCTGACTGACGGCTGTGTAATTTGCATTTCTCCTACCTAGCCCTTCAATGCTCAAATACTCCTGTGTTCCTAAGAAGCAATCTTCCCCCAATATCAGCGCCGTGGAGCAAAAGGCTTGGTCTGCTCAGTCCCTACTGGAAGTCAATTGGTCACGTGGCCAGAGAGTAGTTAACCTTATTACAGTGAGCTACCTGATGGGAAGATGGTGGCTACCATCCTAAGAACTACTTCCACTCACAAGTGAAAGTTGATGTAGGAAATTTAAGGATGGTAGATTAGCCACAAATGGGTGGGTACCAGGATAATCATTATCCCGCAAAGGTCCGTTTCTTTGATGGACAGTCTGATGGTTTTTGGAGGTCACCAGATGTTCTGGGTTTCTCACATATGAAGAATGATTACTGACTAGGAAGTCTATGACCAATGTTTTTCCTCTTTCTTTTGGAATAGCTGACTTCAGCCATTAATATCCTAGTCATCGAAGTGTGACTTTTCTTTAGAATTTAAACTGTTAGACAAAGGTAAAGAAAACAGAGGCCAACCCTTCAAAGAACAGTTTCTAAAGGACAAGTCCGCCCACGAGGTATCTCCATCGGTAGTTTCACAGTCCATAGATCTAGTCTTGAGGACCTACTGCTGGGGGAGTAAGGAAGGGTTTTCCTAGAGCCCAGTTGGCATTAGCCACAGAATGCTTGTTTAGATCTGTACCCTTATGATCTAAGTGGCAAGAGACACCTTGTATTTTTTTTTAACAAACAAACTTTTGCGTGTATCTCCAATCTCTAATACGAAACATCCTTCAAATTGAGGGGGCCCGTCATGGTTCCAATGAAATGGCTCCCCATGTTCTTAGCATTCAAATACTTGGCTCCCAGTTGATGTGGTGACCGTTTGGGGAGGCCTAGGAGGTGTGACCTTGATGGAAGCAGTGTGTTGTAACTGCAGATGGATTTTGCCAACCTAACTTTGTTCTCTCTGTTTCTTGTGTCTGGTTTGCCACGTGAGCTGTCAGCTGTTTCTGCTGCCATGTTTACCTGCTGACATACTTCCCTGCCAGGATGATGATAGACACTTAGCTCAGGGACCAGGAGCCAAAAATACTCCTCCTTCTATACGTTGCCTTGGTCGTAGTGCTTTTTTGCAGCAATAGAAGAATAACTAATACAGAGCTTTTTTTTGGTTGGTCCTAACGGAAAGGATGACACACTCATTGTCTTATCTCTGTTGCTTGCTATGGAGTTCAGTATAGAATGGGTTCTCAACACCGTCTCAGCGCTCACTGGGACACACTGAGACAGCTTTTGTCTTCTGTGGGCCAGCGAGGCACGAGCCCATGAATGACGACTCTCGATCCTAGCATCAACAGAGGATAGGCATCTTTCACACAGAGGTCTGCAAACCTTTGCTGTAAAAGTTAAATGATAATGATTTAGGCTTAGGTCTCTGTTATACAGAACCTCCCTTGGCTACTACAGTGCAAGGGCAGATGATATGACTTATGAACAGATGTGGATGCAGCTAAGTTGGTAGAATGCTTGCCGGGCCTCGCACCTGTGGAGCCTTGGCTTCAACCCCCTGTACCTGGGAAGGTGGGTGCATTCCTATAATTCTAGCACACAGGAAGTGGAGGCAGAAGCATCAGAAGTTCAAGGTCATCCTCAACTACGCACTAAATAGCTGTAACAGTGTTTCCAAAACAACTTTATTCACAGAACAGATAAGGGCAGATTTGATTCGTGGCCTATAAGACAGACTCCAGGAAGATGAGTTAACGTGACTGAGGAAGAGCACAATACTGAAAATCACTCAGAAGGTGAGACTGTCAGAAACTGATACCTGCTAAGGGAGTGGTTACCCTATTCTCTGAGCCTCAATTACCCCGGCATCCTAGAGGAAGCCTGAGAGCCGATACCCAGAGATGTCAAAGCATTCTCCAGCCTTTCTTTCCCTCACCTGGGCTTCTAGGCTCTTGATCTTGAGTTCTCCCCTTTGACTGTATTTATCTTATTATAGATATCTAGAACTTTCTTTTTATCTCTGCTTCTCTAGCCTGGATATGTATCATAATCACTCAGAAAGTCTGTTCACACACACACATCACTATACCTGACTTAGGCATGAATCTATCTATCTATCTATCTATCTATCTATCTATCTATCTATCTATCTATCTATCTATATCAGTCATCTATGGTACATACAGTGGTATACGCTATATACCTGTAATTCCAATACTTAGAGGGACAAAGCAAGAGGACAAAGAGTTTGAGGACACCCTGAGCCTGTAAGGGTTACCATAACAAAACAATTCAGTCTGGATACTAGAAACTTGTATTCTCAATTTTGTAGATATCAAGGTACCATCAGAGCTGATTTCTGGGTGGCCTCCCTCCTAGTCTGCAAGTATCTACTTTCTCTTAGTGTCCTCAAGTGGCCTTTTCTCTGTGTGTATGGCAGTGTGGCTGGGTAGGGACATGGATGGACCAGGTGTCTTTCTCCTCTTAAAAAGACACCAATCCTATCAAATTAGGATCTTACTGGGGTTTTTTTTTTTGTTGTTGTTGTTGTTTTGCTTTTTTTAATCTTATTTATTTATTTCTTTAAGATTTCTGTCTCTTCCCCGCCACCGCCTCCCATTTCCCTCCCCCTCCCCCAATCAAGTTCCTCTCCCTCGTCAGCCCAAAGAGCAATCAGGGTTCCCTGCCCTGTGGGAAGTCCAAGGACCACCCACCTCCATCCAGGTCTAGTAAGGTGGGCATCCAAACTGCCTAGGCTCCCCCAAAGCCAGTACGTGCAGTAGGATCAAAACCCATTGCCATTGTTCTTGAGTTCTGAACAAAGCGGACAATGAGGACTACTGAGAACTCAAGAACAATTGCTTTTATTTTTTATTCAAGACAAGGTTTCTTTGTGTGGCCCTGGCTGTTCCGGAACTCAATCAGTAGATCATAGATCAGGCTGGCCTTGAACTCATAGATATCCACTTGTTTCTGCCTCCCGAGTGCTGAGATTAAAGGTGTGCACCACCACCGCCATGCAGGATCTTACTTCTTAAGACCATATTTACCTTAAATTACTTCCATTTATGAATCTGAAACAAATCTTGTTATGCAGTCTGATTGACACTGACCTCTAGGCCTCCTGCCTCAGTTTCCCCAGGGCTGGGCTTACAGGTGGGTGCCATCACCTTCAGTCAATTGCCCATTTTTAAAAGGTTGAAGCTTCAGCGAGAATTTGGGGAAAACAGAATCAGCCTACAGCACCCATGTTTGGGGCTTATTGATTTCAGTCTTCACTTTTCTCTTCTGCAGTGCCCCAGAATTTTTTTTTTTTTTTTTTTTGGTCAGCACGCTTGAGAAGTACGAGTAGGCACCTTTGGTATCATGGTTTTGTCCTCATTATTGAAGCTCTGTCCTTCCTCAAGGACACTGGTTACTAGTTCACCATTTCCATGCTTGGTCAAGCTCCCCTTTGACCATCTCCTCAGTCAAGGAAGGGAGAACTGGACACTCTGTGCCTGTTAGGAACAGCAGGAGGAGGGTGACTTCCAGATTTCTACTTGGTCAGTGGCTGGACCACTCTGTAGTGGGAGGAGGAGAAAGAGGAGCACCTAGCGTGAAGATGATGTGGTTAGCTTTCATGTGCTGGCTTTGAGATGTCTATGAGGCATTTGCTTGTTATTAATGTGCAAGGCTAGAATTGAGATGAGAGCGTTTGGCTGGAAATTTATTATTATTATTATTATGTTTTCTAATTTTTGTCCACTTGTGGGAAGCATTCTCAATAGAGGACTTGCCTCCACCAGACTGGCCTGTGTCTTAGTGTTTTTATTGCTGAAGAGACAACATGACCAGGGCAACTCTTGCAAATGAAAACATTTAATGCGGTGGCTCACTTACGGTTTCAGAGGTTCAGCCTATTGTCACCATGGCGGGGAGAATGGCGATATGCAGACAGACATGGTGCTGGAGTAGCAGCCGTGAGTCCTACATCTTGCAGGCAACAGGACGTCGATCGAGACGCTGGGCAGTATCCTGAGCATAGGAAACTTCAAAGCCCACCTCCACAGTGACAGACTTCCTCCAACAAGGCCACAACCCCTCCAACAAAGTCATACCTCCTAATAGTGCTAATCTCACTCCCTATGAGATTATGGGGCTCAATTATATTCAAAATTCCACAGCCTGTGAGCACGACTATGGGACATTTTTATTATTATCCTTATTATTGATGGGTCATGTTGGAGGGCCCAGCTCACTGTGTGTGGTGCCATGCCTGGGCACGTGGTCCTGGGTTATATAAGAAAGAAAGCAAGCTGAGCTAGCTCTGGAGAACAAACTAGTAAGAGCACTTCTACATGGCCTCTGTTTCCAGGTTCATGTCTGGGCTTCCCTCCTCGTGATGGACTGTAACTTGTAATCTGAAATACTCCCCTTCCTCCCCCAAGCACCTTATCAGAAAAGCAAATTAATAGTTGATTATTATTATTATTATTATGGATATGTAGTGCTAAAGATTGAGCCCTGCCTCGTGTATGCTAAGCGAGTACTTTCCCACTAAGCTGCACTCCAACCTAGAAATAGACTTTCGTCTTCACCAGCAAAGAGCTGGAAATAAAAGGCAGGGGAGGGAATGAGTGGGAAAAGAAGGTCAGAGCAAAAACGCAGAGGATTCTAGCAAGGTGGCCCAAGCCTGTAAGGCCAGTACCAGAGAGCCGGAAGCAGGAGGACCTTCACTTCAGGATCAGCCTACATCGCGAGTTTGAGCCCAGCCTGGACTACATAGCAAGACCCTGTCTCTGGAAAGATGGGGAGAGAAAGGGGAAAAGAAAGAGTTTCCAGTGAGCGAGATTGTAGCAACAAGCAGGCATTTTAACTCTGTGTAAGCTGACAGGCACAGTCTCCCTCTAGAATAAGCGGCAAGCCTGCTCTCTCCATTCCGTCCTTGTGCGAGCCGCCATTGCCTCTCACCAGAATTACAATTAAAATCACTTTTATATAATCCATCTTCCACATAGTACCCAGGGTAATACTGTAAATGACAAAGATGATAACACAGCCCTTCCGTTCAGAACTCTTGAATTTTGATCACACTTAGCACCAACTGACCTTCAAGTCTCTACGTGAAGAGGTATCTGGTCCTTCTCGGGGTCCCCCTTGCTTTCTCCCCAATCTGCCATATTTAGGTTGTTCTATTCTTGAGCACATTAAGCTTTGGTGTTCTCGTTCTGCTTGTTCCTTCTCCCTGGGTTATGAATTCCCTTCATTCTGCCCAGCTGACTTCACCCAGGATTCGGGTCTCATGGTCCCCTCTTAGCCTTGCCTTACCAGCCATTCTAACTCAGTCTCTGCCATCCCCTCCTGGCCTATTTTCTCATTATCGCCCATCGCCTGGTGTTCATTTGCTTGGGCGAGTCTCTCTACCTTAGAATGCACGTTCTAGAAACAAAGAGTCTTGGCTTTGCTTCCGCCCAGCGCCAGCACCTACAACGGTGCCTTGCATGCAATAGGTGCCAAATATATGTTTGTTTGTTCAATAAGTCAGTGAGAGAAAGAACCCTGAGATCTCAGGCCTTTGTGACTCACAGACTTCGCTGTGACTTTTCCCAACTACCTAAGCACATTGCCACATCTGATTCCTGATGATGCAAGTGTAGACAATAAATCTGCCTTAAAAGTTCTGGAGGGACAAAGGGGGAAAGATAGTTAATGTATACTTTTACTTTAACGAAACTTTCTGAAGAAAATCTGTTGTGAAAAATTGCCAACTGTAATCTCCCAAATTTGGGGATTTTTTTTTCTGGGCTTGGGGTCCAAATCACGTTTGGTGATTGACAAGTCCCCAAAGGCAAAGGATTTATTAAACCCTCAGCCAATCCCTCTCGCCCACCTTTCCCCTTCTAGCTTGTGAACTGTAGGAGGCACGAGTATTTCATTGTTTCAAGACTTCTCTTCCATCAAGAAACAGTATCGATAAGTTCATGCCCTGAAGAATTTTCCAGCATTTCAGAATCTATATTATGAAACACTTTTAAAAAGTGGGCTATAGGCCCTTCTCTGCACTCTGTAACTCTAATAGATTGTGTAATGCCTCATGAAGGGCCTGGGTGCTCACCGCCCACATCTCCACTCCAAAACTAGGTTATGAGGAAAACGAAAACTCTGCAAAAAAAAAAAAAAAATCGTTTCCTTCTTATAAAGTCCTCAGCTCTGGCAGGGAAATCTACATTGTGTAGAGAGGTAGGAACCCACGTGATCATTCAGCTAGTAACCAAACAGCAAGAGGCACTCCCTTGGAAATGTGGAAATTCTCATTTCCACACAAAGCCAAGAGAAGGCATCCATGATGTGACGTCAGTAGGCCAAAGCCCTAAAAGGTGCTTTCCTTAATTACCTAGTGCCTGCCCCTCCCCCACCCCCCAAGCAAGCCTGCTGCACCTGGAGCTGAGGGAACCACAGGGTGGGGGAGGGGCGGGTGGAACAGAGGAGCTTTATCTAGTCCAAGTCTGTCTAGATTGGGAACCTTCCCAAGTGAGAATAATTGAAGCCCAAACTGTTTTCCCCACAACGCTGGCAGGGTTCTCCAAGGGTCGTTAAACTCAACTACCCTGTAAAAAGTTCAGGAAGACTTTCTTAAAGCCCTGCTTTCTCCCACTCCGGGGAATTATCTCTATTCCAAAAGGTTTAGCTTGGGGGAGATAGCCTTATCTTCCAACTACAACAACAGAGCCCCAAAACCCCCATCCCGAAAATCTGGACCCTGTGCTCCATTCGAATTCAGCCCAGGAAGCTGATAAGCCAGCTGTGAAAATAGAGCGTGAAGCTTTCTCTCTCATTCCAATCAACTGACACCGTTGCACGCTTTAAAAGGAGGCCAGGAGGTTGTTTGGTTGTTTTTTCCATTGAGAGAGAGAGAGAGAGAGAGAGAGAGAGAGAGAGAGAGAGAGAGAGAATGGGGCAACACACAGCTAAAGAACCCTTCTGACTTTGCAAGCTGAATGTGTCCACCGGTTAGTGTGCACACAGCTTGTGTGTATGTGTGCCTATGCACAGACACCATGTCACATTACGCATGTGTCCACTTGCTAGTGTGTGCACAGCTTGCACGTATGTGTGCCTGTACACAGACGCTCACCATTTCACGTTATGCATGTTTTGACTATTTTTCTTCTTTACAGTTCTATTAAGATTTTTGTCTGTATATCTTTGTATATATTATATATTTGCACAATGATCATATTCTTTCCCTTCCCCTGTTCCTCCCAGATTTCCCCATCTTCCTATCCATCCAACTTTGTGTTCTTTCTTTCTCTCTCAAACAAACAATAAACACCACCACCAACAATAACACATGCATTAAGAACTATGGAGTTCATTTTGTGTTGGTCATCTCCTCCAGGTCTTGGGGCCTGCCCTGGAGTGTGATTGATACACCCAGGGATATGCAGTTAAATAAAACTAATTTTACCTCTCCCAGAAGGTAAACGTTATACATATTTTAAAACAGCCAGAAAAGTAATGATGCTGGCCCAGTGAGCCTCAGAAATATTCAAAACTCCGCTCCATCATCTACCAACATAAATCCATTCTGTTTCAATGTTCGCGCCATAAAATACAAAATCCTGCAGTGTGAACGTACTGGTGTGTGGCTTTATTGTGCATTCTAGGTTCTTTGAAGTTTTTGGTCAGAAGAGTTAAACTTCACAAATTCTATTTGGCCACAGCACCATCCAAATTATTAAAAACAAAAACAACTGCGTTATACAAAAAATTTTAGAGGCAGTTTTCGTCACCTCGAAGTTAAAGGCATTGCCAAGGGAGAGGGCCTGCCAGATTTGCTTTAACGAATGCACACGAACACACACACAGTAACTGCAAAATTGCTTCCTTTTTTATACAAACAGGTATTTCTAAATGAATGTTGAGTTAGTTAACTTGAGCTGTCCTAACAAAAAGCTATAGACTAGATGGTTTAGAAAATGAAATTTAGTTTTTCAAAGTCTAGAGGCTGGGGAGGCTGAAACCAGGGATGCAGCACAGCTGGACAGTGGTGAGGGTTCTCCCCCTGGCTTGTAGACACCCAACTTCTCACTATGCCAACACACACACGGCGTGGAGAGCACATTTCTTGATATATTTTCTTCTTTCTCTCTTTCCTCCTATACCTCCTCCTCCACAACAGGGATCGAGCCCAGGGTCTGCTGCAGGCCGAGCCCACACTCTACCGTGGGGATCGAGCCCAGGGTCTGCTGCAGGCCGAGCCCACACTCTACCATGGGGATCGAGCCCAGGGTCTGCTGCAGGCCGAGCCCACACTCCTCTACTGTGGATGTCTCTCCCTACAAAATCACTAACCCCATCATGAAGGTCCCCCTCCTCAGGACTCATCCAAACCTCATTGCACCCCTAAACCCTCACCTTCGAAGTCCATCAGCCCGGGAGTGAGGGCTTCAGCACAATGTTTTCAAGGGACACAGTTCAATCCAGAACTGTCTTTTTCCCTTACGACGTCTGTGTCTTCAGAAATTACAAATACGTAGTCATCTTTTGTTCACTTACCATACCATTTCACATTGGACAAGTTCATAACAAACATTACAGATTTCTTATTAGATCAACTTTACTAAATGTGTTTTATAGCCTATGAAATAACTGTATAATTGTTTGTCAGTATTTTTCTTTGTGTACATTTTTTTTGAGGTGTACATTTTCCCTGAAATTAACTGAGTGAGAAGCCATAATGGGTAAGCAAGCTTTCTGGATCTGTCTGTGGGCCTGGAGGCGGAAGTGTGGTGGGAAGGGGTAGCTTCCTCTAGTAGACACAAGTTTAGCATTGACCATGAAAGCTTACCTAACACTGCAAAGTACAAACAGGAAGATCTTCTCAAGGTTACTGGGGTCTAAATCTCGCTTCTGTTCTTTCTAAACATAAATAATGTTTATTTATTGACAGAAATTAGGATGCAAACCAAGAAAGCAGAGGGGGACATAGCCGGACTCTAAAAATTCCCTTTGAATTTTTATGTGGGCAATTTATTTTCCTGCTCCTATCCTATGCCATGGTTCCTGTGGACGCCCAGCCATTGGTGGCTAAACTCTCTCATAAAGGTGACCATAGAAGAGAAATGACACCATTCTTACAGGGACTGCTAAGCACTCACCTTGGAATGAAAAGGGCGTCATGTCTCTCTCCAGTTGGAGATGAATAAACTTTGGGGACATTGGGCTAAACCTCGTGGACTAAAAAAGGAAAAGCAGGTAATTCCGTGAAGGGTATTTGAGTTACCAACACCCTGCGAGATAACTTAAACACAATCGAGGGGCTTTGAATGTAGCTCGGTACTACAACAATTGTCTAGCGTGTGAGGTCCTCAGCACTCCACCCCTACATCTGTAAATGCTTTAATAGCTCCCCCAAACTTTGAAGAAGATATAGAAAATAAGAATGCTTAGGTTGAAAGCTAGGTGACACATGCTTATAATGTGGGTACCCAGAAGGCCGAGGCAGGAGGATTGCAAAGTTGAGACTAGCTTGAGCAATATAGCAAGACCCTATTAAAAAAATGTTTACTTTGAAGAGTAGCAACAAATTGATGGGAATATAGGTCAGTATTATATAGGTTCTCATGATTCTTAATGTACTGCATTTTGTTTGCAAGGCTGTATGAGCCTGGAAATTCAGCAAGTTCCGAGTTCAAGTCCTGATTCCAACATTTAGTGTGACTTCGGGGTAATTCCTAAGGCTCAGCACTTGTTCTTAAATTTATAAAATGGAAATAGTGTTACCATGTATTCACTACAAGGCTATAGAAATAAGTGTGATAATGTATGTAAGTAGATTTGGCATAGTATGTGACATAGAGGAAAAGCGGAGAATACTGTTATTAGCTTCGTGAGCAACCTTCAGCAGCTGTAATTAACTACACTTGTAAAAATCTCAGTAAACGATTGCTTCACTTTCTCAGAGCCGGGAACACCTACCTTCTCTGGGGCACAAAGGACAGTGTTTAGAACCCTGCCTTGCTCTAGTTAGTGCATCTTCTGGGTATTTCAAACAGTGCTAAGCAGTTGTTTCATCTTCGTTTTTTCTCTTCGGCGCTTTATACTCTCCCTTTCAGCCCACCGGCTTTGGTACCTTTCTTGTCAGCCGCTTAAGAAGCTTGTCCTTTTCTCGTCTCACTTTGCAGGAAAGAGTGGGGCTATTCACCCCCAAGAAAAGATTCATTCAGGCTCTGGGGGGTGAACATGCACACCAACAACATAACTAAGGGGTCTCAAAGTAATATCACTAAAAATAACAATGTACTTCCCCCGCGGCATACAAGTTGCCTGAATGGACTCCCCTGACAATCTCAATCAGCCGTGAGCCAAGCTGAAGCTGGCAGTAGCTCTGGGGTGTGGTGAACGAGGGCCCAGCCTAGACTGTTCTCTATTTCGACTTTATTATTTCTTTTTTTCAGTGATGGAGCTCGAGCCCATGTGTCATGCATGCTAAACGAGTTCTCCCCCACGGAGGAATACCCCAGCCTGCTCTCCCGCTCTCATTTATGGTGAGGATGAATGGGAGACTCATCTGTTGGCTTCAAGGGGAAAGCTGGAGGCCGAAGATTAAGTGAGCAGATAGGAAATTCTTCAGTAAAACATTGTGAAGCGGTAATATGAAAATGACGCTCTTGAGTCCCAGTTCCCATCAGCGAGGTGCTTGAGAACAGTGGGTCTGATTAAGTCAGAGAAAAAAAAAAGTGCCAGCAAACCGAAAGGATAAGGCTTGTTTTGTGCTCTCCTCGCTCCCTGCAAAATGTTCTGAGACTCGAGAGCTAAGAGATGGTGGCGGGAAATTCTGCTTTTATGAATAGTATAAATCAGATGGCACTAATTGAATTCTAAAGCAGGGGGGTGATTAGAAAATGATGGCGTAAAGTGCTTTGTCAGTGTGAAGCTTCGCCAGCTGCGCAGTTGCGCGCCGTGGAGCCTCTGGTCCAATTACGGCATCCGGGTGCTGCGAGTGTCCTGGTTAATAAGATGTGGTGGGGTACTGACGCCCTGGGAGCTAGGTGGGCCTCTCCAGGTCCTGTCACCCGAAGGACTATATTACAGGGTCCAGGGGTCCAACAGTCTCTTCCAAAGATGAATAGAAATTCTTCACTGAGACCAGAGGGCAACGGTGCTTGCCGCTAAGACTTGCGACCTGAGATCCATTCCTGAGACTCACACGGTGGAAGGAGAGAACCAACTCCCCAAAGTTGTCTTCTGACCTCCATACAAAGGCCATGGTGCATGTGTGTGCTCCCTCCACCCTCTGCAAATAAGTGAATATAGTAAAAAATTCTTCACTCGCCTTTACATTTAATTACACCGCTTCGAGTATAAGATTGCCCTAAACTGGGTAAAAATAAAGGCAGGCACAAACTCATAACATTTACGGTTTTTATAAACCAATTATTTCCAGAGCAAACTCGAGCAGCATTGTAGGGAGTCCGTGATATTTAAGTTGACATTGCTAATTTAATGAGATGGATGAGGTTATTTTACTGAAATACCCAACTTGTTACAGCGAAAACTCAACCAGTTGCCACAGGGGAAGGCTCTTTGGATTTGGTTGCGCTTTGGTGAATTATATGACCCTCCTTTAACTTTTCTTTAGTTGAATTATTGGATTACCGGCCCTAATAGAGCAGTAACAGATCTTTCACAAACTCTGGCTAACTCTATCCTTTCTCCTTTGTCTGTGATAGCTGGAAAATGCCCCACTATGCCAACCCCATCTCAAACACAAAGTGGGTATGTGGCAGCACTCAACTGTGGGCGTCTTGTTCTTCAAGGAAACGTCCCACGTTAACCCTTAGCTCCTGAGCCCTTAAAGTGGATTAGTGTAATCCAGAAGCAGAATTTTAATTTCCAGTATTAAATAACTGCTTATGGCCAGTAGCTGCTCTGTGAATGTGGTCCAATAATTATTCATGCATTTATATGTTAAATTGTGTGATTTTAAAAAAGATTATCTTTGAAATAAAACCACTAGCTGTGTGAGGCAGGCCCATGCATTTAACCTCTTCAACCTTCTGTGCTTTTGTCTGTAAACTGGGGACAGTGACATATAACACATTTAATCATATTTCACAGAGCCTGGACAGAAACATCACTCAACTCCAGTGTCATGACAGGGTGATGGGCTGGGGGAGGGTTTGCCCCTTCACACAGTTAATGTCAAGGCTCCCTCAAGCTACCTATGGGTGTATTTATTCTTTGAAACAATTGACACCTTCCCTGTCTTAAGTAACATGCCACTAAAGCCATCCTTAGACAATGCCGATATTTCTACTAATAAGCAAACTAAGTAAAAAAAAAAAACAGTGTGCTTATTATGCAATTATTGCTTAGGTTAAGTCGTGGATACCCAGACTCCTGTCTTACAATTCGATTCACTCCCTTCGCCCTAGAGAGCTGCCGAGAACTCCTCTAACTGTTAAACCTATCAAACAGCCATGGTGTTTAGTATCATTTATATAATAACAATAATAATAATAAGTATTATTTATTTATTTATTTATTTAATCGTGCGCATGTTCACACGTGTATGAGTGCATACCTTGGCATGCCTGTAAAGATCAGAGAATCACCTCAGGTGCGAGTCCCCATCTCCCACCATGTTTGAGACAGGGTCTCTTTGGTGTTCACTGCTGTGTAAGCCGGGCTAACTGGCTCCAGAGCTTCCAGCAACTCTCCTGCCTCTGCCCTCCCATCTCACCAGAGGAGCACGGGGGTTTATAGACATGCTCCTATGCTCAGTTTTATGCTGGTTTTGAAGATTCATAGTCAGGTCCTCAAGCTTGCGTTATAAATGCTTTGTCCACGGTCGCATCTTCCCAGGCCTCATTTCAGTCTCTGTGGAGGACAGGCCTCAAGCCCTTTTCCAGTGGTAAGGGACGGTGACGGAGCAGGCTGTGCCACATAACTGCCTCTGCCGTTCCACCTGCAAGGGGCGCACTTCCATCCTCACGCCTCCTTCACAATTTTCTGCATCCTTCACCAAAATCTACTCAGGCACTGCCTCATCCGCAGAACCTTCCGTGACCCTAACAAGCACAATTTATTTCTTCTGCCCCTGCCCTCACCCTGTCCCTTGCACAGATTTCTGTCTTAGCTGCTATAATTTTTTCACATTTATCCTTACGTGATATAATAGACGGAATTGTGTCTCACCAAAAGAGATATATTGAAGCCCCACTTCCCAGTACCACAGAATGTGACCTTATAAGGACACAGTATCTTTGCAGATGTAATTAGTTCAGATGAGGTCATACTAGAGAAGAGCGGATACTTAATCCAATATGCCTGGTATCCTTAGAAACAGGGACATGGGACAATGGAGGCAGACAATGCAAGCTGCAATTATAAGTCAGGAAGCCCCCAGGCAGCTCAGGTACCGTCCTCCCCTCCCTCCCTGCAGCCCGGGGTTAGGCAGCTTTCAACGGCAGTCCATTTCTGTTTAAGATTTCCAATCTCTAACATTTTGTTTGGGGAGCCCAAAGAAAACAAATATACCTTTCTAGACCATAAGCTCCTCGTGAAAAAAGCCCTTGCTTGCTCTGTGTATGCATTGGAGGCCGTTGTTGAGATACCCAAACCGACCAGGAGAGTGAGGAGATCTTGTCAGGTGGAACACAAGACCTACTCCTTTTCCTTAATCGGCTCTCAAGTTGGAACTGAAGGAAAACCACGTGAAATCTACTCGGGGCTACTGCATATGGCCACACAGGCTAAGCCCTGTGTGAGTCCACGGTTGTGTAATCTGGTGACCTTCAATTATTTATCACTGTATAACTTAATTCACATAAAAGAGCCCACGGAACCTCGAAATTCCTTGCCATCTGTTAGGAAAAACACATTACCATTGTGAGAGTCAGTTCTTATTTTGCCAAGTAGCTGAAGCCATAAATAATTATCCTCTAGATTGGGGGTTGCAAAACTATGGCCCTCTGGCCAAGTCCAGCCTGCTGCCTGCTTTTGTAAATAAAGTTTGACTGGAGCACAGCCATGCTCACTCATTTACAGATTGCCCATGGCTGTGTAGAGAGAGCTGAGGGGCTCTGATAGATACTGGTTGGGACAGAGACTATAAAACCTAAAATGTTTACTCTCTGGTCTCTTACAGAAAAATCCTGCTCTAGATAATAGAATCTGCTACTCACTGCCAGAACGGTTTATATTAAGTGGTGAAAATCCCACTTTGAAACCGAAACCACTCATTTTTATCACACTTTGGAAGATTCCACACTACCACGGTAGATGTAGGCATGCCAGGAACAAAGTTATATGTAGAAAATGATTTATTTTTTTCCTGAAAATGGAAGTAGGGGTTTAAAAATAACAGAACATGTGAACTTCAAAAGTGAGGGTATGGTCGTATATATGTATGTAGCGGGAGGGGCTCAGACTCCAAGAGAACACTGTATGAGTAACTTCTAGAACTAGGTACTTTATGTGTGTGTTGGGGGGGGGGGATGTTGGATGGTGTCCAGGTATATAAGTTGGAAAGAAGCTAAACATTGAAGAAATGGATAGAGACCAATTTTAAAGTACAGGAGGAGAAACGCTTTTCAAATGTTTGTGCAAAAAGGGACTACCTGTCATTTTATTTCTTCTAGAAGGTGCTATGGAAAGTCTTAGGCCTTTCTGAGAGGTCCCTTATGCATTAAGTATATCTCTTGCCACGTGAGCCCATCACCCAGACGTCAACTGATTGGACCAAGGCTGGTGTGGTAGTTTGAATGTAATCGGTCCCCATAATCTCATAGGGAGTGGCACTATGAATAGTTATGGCTTTGTTGGAGGAAGAGCATTACTGTGGTGGGGGTGGACTTTGAGGTTTCCTACGCTCAGGATATCGCCCAGTGTGACAGTTGACTTCTTGCTACCTTACTGGTCAGCTCCAGCACCCCTTCTGCCTGCATGCCACCTGTCATGATGATAATGGACGGAACCTCTGAAACTGTAAGGGAGCCACCCCAATTACACGTTTTCTTTGTAAGAGTTGCCATGGTCTTTGTATCTCTTCACAGCAATAAAAGCCCTAAGACAGCTGGACACCTGATCTACAGGTCAAAGGTTTCAGGAATGGCCTAGTACAAGGTACTGAGACACATACTGCCTATATCAATTCCATATTCTTTTTGGGAGTTCAAGCCCAGCACTGTGAAAACTGTCAGTGAACTGTGTTCAAGACCAGAAAAAGCAGAAATAGAGACTAGCTATCCCCACAAAGTCAAGACATTGTTACCTAACAAATAAGCTGGGAACTGTGTTCAAGACCAGAAAAAGCAGAAATAAAGACTAGCTATCCCCACAAAGTCAAGACATTGTTACCTAACAAATAAGCCGGAAGCCCGAGCATAAAAGTAACACTGTGTCAGGAGTTGACATTTCTGGAGGTCTGCTTGTACTTCCAAGGGCTCATTATTAACTGTGGCCCAGGCTGTCCCGCTTTGGTTACTGTTCAAGGGTAAGGTCACTTCACGGTCAGCTCAGTTTTTCTATGTTATCATTTCACCCATGCTTGCTCATGCTCTGCCCGCTAGCCTGTTTGTCCGTTGTCAGCAGCCACCTTGAAGCTCTAACCTTCTACCATGAGAGTCTCCTCTCCTTCACGTGGGCTAGAAGAGAAGAAAATATTGCCCAGCCCCTGTGTTAGTGGCGTTAGAGAGGCAGGTCGGCTTGGTGTTCCTGGTGGTGTCCGTCTGTCCTGCTCGCCTATGTCTAGCCACTACCGCAAAGCCTCGGCGTTTTCTGCTCTCCAGCTCTGTCTTACCTCGCATCCAACACCAGAGCAAACAGAGGCACCAGGCTCTGTGCCCATCCATATTTAGTGTTTTCCTTTTTCCAACTCTGTCTTACCCGGCATCCTACGCCAGAGCAAACAGAGGTACCAAGCTCTATGTCCATCCATTTTATATGAAGACAAACCCTTCCTTTCCTGTTTTTCCTGCTCCCTAGGAGTTAAAGCATTTGCTCTCTGATCCCTCTACCCATGATCCAAATTTAAGATCCCCTCTAGATTTTGACCCAGTTCTTCTTCCTTCGTTTGTTTATTTGCCGTATGCTATTTCTCTCGCATCCATGGCTCCTTGAGTACATGTACGTGTTCCTGTCTCCTCTCTTTTAAAAACACTTTCTTGACCCTTCATTACCTCCTAGTTATCATCTATTGAACTCACTTATGCTAACTTGATTTATTATAAAAGGAATAGAGAATTCCAGTCAATATGGAAAATTAAGATGATTGACAAGGTTCTCCCCTCTCAAGGCTCAGGAAACATTGTGGAAGAGGCAGGAAGGATGTAAAAACCATAGGATGGGAAGGGGTGCTGTAAAATGCTGTCTTCAGGACACGACACGCTAATCACAGTCATGAGCTCACAGTAGCCATGGTTACCTGCACAAGGTCAAGCTGGATAAAATTATGACACAGGTTGGGGGGGGTACTCTGCAGGCTCCACCCCCTTACCAGGTAAGCTATCTGCAGGGAGAATCATTCTTTTTGAGTATGTGGTTACAGGTGGGTTTCTCATGCTTCAGAGACGACTGTACACCCATACACATACTGGTGCACTAACTGGACTTAGTGGATTATTTAAAAAAAAAAGACATGAAGTTGGGAGGGGAATATGTTAAGGGAGAGGTGGAATTGGAAGTGGGAAATGAGAGGGAATGATTATCTTTTATTGTCTATATGTATGAAAGACTCAAAAAATCAAGAAACATTCTATTTAAAAAATAACCGATAAGATTCTCATCACCTGTCTAAACACACAGAAAGGCTGCATGCAACAAAACAGACCATTGCATCCTGCATGGCTTGGCACCTTAACTTGACTAGGAGCGTCGAGGGAAGGAAGAAAAGACAGGCACACAGACACATGCACGGAGGAGCTGAGCCAGGTGGGCCATGTGCACGCGGATGGAGTCGCATCAATTATGCAACAACCCCGCATCTCAGCGTGTTCATTATACACAGCGCAGTTGCTCTTGGTAGGAGGTCTCTGCAGGCGATCTCGGGCTGAAAAATCCCAGGAGGAGGAAATTGCAGTTTCTAGTATTTGCACACACTGGTCAATCATTTGTAAACACTCATCCTTGCACACTCTGTCAACATTTGCACTGGGGCCAGAGGAAGACTCTGCTATCCCTCTAAGCCTCACCCCGGGCAAGGCCTTGCCACTTGGCAGGTCTGAGGCATTGGTCCCTGACATGGCTGTTCCTGTATCAACAATATGCATTCACTCAGGATTTCGTTCACTCTTTACACATTCATTCAAGGTTTCCCTGGCTCTCTACACCAAACCATTTCTTCTTAAATAAACAACTGAGTTCAAATAGTGTTAGAAATGTCTCTAGCCCATAGAAATGAAAGAGGGTCTTGAAAATCATAAGAACGAGAAAAAGCAGAAAGTGACTGTTTGCTGGGAGGGTGGAACATGTACAGGTCATATGGTTTATTGGAGCTGGTGTCCCAAGAGCAGTGTGAGGAGTCCTGCAGTTTGCAAGACTTGTAATGGGGCTGAGGGGGGCCCTCAGGTACCCATAACCCCAAATCACAAAGATCTGAACCATTTGTCAGCCAGATGGTTGGTGGTGTATGCCTGCAATCCCAAAATGTGGGTACAAACCTAAAACAGAAGGATTGCTACTAGTTTAGGGCAGTCTGGGCTACATAGAAAAGACCATGCTTCCAAAAGAAAATAAGTTTACAAGGACTCACACCATCACTGAAATTGGAATTTCTGTAAACTCCTCCTATTAGACACAAGGCATATTAACAAAATGCAGCTGAGGGTGTACTTAGTGACGGTCCACTGGGACATGCAAGCCCTCGTGTCCCATCCCCAGCACACATGAAGCTGGGTGTGATGGTACATGCCTGTAATACCAATGCTGCGGAGGTGGAAGCAGAAGGATCAAGTTCAAGTTCCTCCAGGTTGCTTAACGAGTTCAGGGCAGCTTGAGCAACAGGAGACTCTGACTTTTTAAAAAAAGGAATTAGGGGTTGGAGAGGTGGCTCAGAGGTTAGGAGTCATACTGTTCTTGTAGAAGAGGACTTGGGTTTAGTTCCCAGCACCCACATGGTGGCTCACAACCATCCCTAATTCTGATTCCGAAGGATCCAGTGCCCTCTTCTAACCTCTGTGGGCCCCAGGCACACGTGCTGTATGGACATACATTCGGGCAAAACCCGTGTAAAATAAGAAAAATCTTTTTTTTTTTTTTAAGTATTAGCAAAGTTGGAGATCTAGTTAAGGCACTGTGTGGACAGGATTTACTCGCTAGAAAGCAAACCATGAGTGGAGTTGTGGGCCTGAATGCACAGCTCCCTCGTGGTCCTGAGGCCCTCATCTGAGGCCGTCAGAGGGTGTGTTCAGATCAGGGGTGGTTCTAGAGCCAGGCCTGTGGAAGAATCCTCACTGAAGATGAGCTCATATGGGAAGTGTGTGACTCGGTCACAGAACAGAGCATTGGAAGAGTCAGTTCTCAGGAGGATTTGAACTCCGGGAACTAGCAGTAACAGCCCAACCGGAAACTCTGAAGTCCTTAAAATACAGAGGAAGAACCAGAATCCGCCGGGCAGCAAAGGGAACAGGGGAATTTGAAAAAGATTATTTTTTTTCTAGGAATGAAAAATAAAGTTTCAGAAAATTTAAAGCACAGTGTTTGGGCTGAATTGCGGTCCAGACGCCGTCTGAGAGGACTCATGGGTGATTTATTTCAGGTACGCAGTTCAGAAAGGGATCAGGGATAAGAGAAAGGAGCTGGGAGGCACGGAGAAAAGAACGGCAGCGTCCGTGCCACCTCTAAAACAATCCCAGGGTATGTGACTTCTAGATAGTGTCTGTTCTCCCTCTGGACAGATGGGGGATTTGTACCCCAAGTCACTGTGGTCATGTGACCCACTTTGGCCAATGTCTGTGAGTGTTAGTTCTGGGAAGAATATTTAAGCTTCAGAGTACACAACATCATACTCCCCTCCCACTTTTGCCAAGGCAGCCAGCACCACTCCGGTTGTGGCAGTCTAACCCACTGGGTCTTAGAATACAAGCTTTCTGGTGCGGGGACCACAAGTCAACACTAAACGGAGTGAGGAGTGAAACTTGTTTCATGCTGGGACTCTTTGTTCTGCAGGAAGCCCATCTTGACCCATATAGATGAAATGGCAAGCAGACATGAGAGACATCTCTCAAGGAACTCATAGATGAAGATTCCCCAGAACTAAGAAAGGAGGGCTGAGGAGGGAGCATAGTTCGTAAAGTGTTTGCCTTGCAAATTTGAGGACCTAAGTCAGATCCCTAGACCGCATGGAAAGAGAGAGAGACGAGACAGAGGGAGGAAAGCAGGCAGGCAGGGAGGGAAGAAAGAAGGAAGAGATCAGAGTGGTACCACATGTTCCTAATCTCAGTGCTGGGAGGCAGAGATGGGCGGATCGCTAGAGTTCACCAACCAGCCAGCCTAGTTTACTCGGTGAACTCCAGTCGAATGAGAGATCCTATCTTAAAAAACGGTGAACTTGTCCTGAGGAAAGACATCTGAAGTTGTCCTCTGGCCTCTGCATGTACATACACACACACACACACACACACACACACACACACACACAGTGGAGGGGGAAGGATCGAGTCCCGAGCAAGACAAATAAAAAACAAATCCACAAATACGTAATAATGTAACTGCCAAGAATAACAGTAACTTCATCTAATTAAATCCTCATAGTAGTTTTATTATATATTATTATCATTATTATTCCCCTTTCACCTGTGAAAAAGCCAAACCCCAGCCTTGAAGCTAGTAATGGATAGAAGCCGAATTACCCCAAATCTGTATTTTAAAGCTCCTTTTTCAAACCTCATTTTTACCTTTGCAAAAATCCCTGCAAAACGGCTCTTATTTCCCCATCTTAAAGATAAGAAAACTGACATTCACCCATGTCCAACAAGCTGTTCAAGCATATGAAAATAATAAATATTAGGGCTTAAGTTTGAATTCAGGTCTTGCTGACTTTAAATCCTTACACTTTTCCTGTGCCCTGTCACCTTCCACAGGATCTCAGGAACTAGACTTACATAGTTTCATTATTAAAATTTACCACATACAGCTCCAGCCTCAGGGCCTCTCCCGCCACCCCTCTGAAATGCCTGGGAGGTCCTGGTCTCAGCCTCCACATGGACCGTGCATTCCAATCGGCTGTTCTCTCTCCAGGCAGGAAATGGCCCTTGAACCGCACTCACCTTTGGGTTTCGGTCTTATCTTCTGAGGCCTTCCCTGAATCTGACGTCCTGTGTCTTCGCCCTGCTTTATTCTCTTCACCGTACGTGTCTACTGGGCTATAAATAATCCGCATGTTCATATGTTCTTTATCCCCTTTTTAGTGAAAGATCCACAGGAATGGATTCTTTATTTTGTCTTTTTTTTCTCCATTGTTCAATACATATTTTTTTGGATGAATGGATGAACGAACAGATGGATCAGGATACTGCAGATGAACACTGTAGCAAGTTCTTCTTAAATGTCTTTAGAATAACATGCGGTAAACACCTGGGAGGACACACACGTCATTGCAAGGCAGGGCCTGGTATGAAGCAGCCTAGGGCGAAGAAAAGACACTAACGGCTGAAGTATCATGCAGATCAGTGCTTCTCAAGCTTCCTAATGCTGTGACCCTTTAATGCTGTTCCTCATGTTGTGCTGACCCCCAACCATAAAATTTTTTTGTTGCTGCTTCCTGACAGTGTGGTACTGTTATGAATCGTAATGTAAATATCTGGGTTTTCTGATGGTCTTAGGTGGCCCTTGTGATAGGGTCATTCAACCCCAAAGGGATCTTGACCCACAGGGTGAGGACCACTGATGTAGAGAGATCTGTTCATATGCCTCTAACCACACAGTCTCATTCCTTCCCCTTCATATCTCAGTATCCACTCATTGGACCAGAAGTGCTTACCTGTCCTCCCCCAGCTAAAAATGAGGCCACAGAGGACCACTAGACCACTTTCCAAGTGCGCTATTCTTTTCACCCTCTGCTTATCCACGTGGCCACAACTCAGTGAGAACCATGTTGTAACCCCCCCCCCCCCCCCCCCCCCGCTTCTACAGCGTTTCATAGAGGAGAAAACCTCAGTTCAGAGAGACTGAAAGATCCGCCTAATGCCACACAGCTGACAAGTGCCTGAGCTTGCATCCCAAGGAGGCAGATGAATGGAGTTCGGGGTTGAATTGAGTCTTCGCCATCCACAAATGAGATATTGAAGTCTTGTCCCCTGGGTACCTCAGAGTGTGACTGTATCCGGAAGTAGCTAATAACAAGGCTGCACTGGATTAGGGTTGGACCCTAATCTAACGTGACTGGTGTCCTTGTAAAAAGAACACTAGGAGATATGAAGAGAGGACACATTTGTGCGGTGTTACAATGGATGATGGGAGTGACGCATTTAGGAGCCAAGAACCACAAAGTTTCCTGGTAAACAATGAGAAGCTGAGAGAAGACAAGGGAAGACTCACCACAGGCTTCTCAGGGACTCTGTGTTTGCTCTTCCAACGGAACTGCAAGACAACACATATCTACCGTGGTAAGCCACCCAGCTTGTGACACCTGATGGGGATGGCAAAGCCATCTTTCCTCTTTGACTCTTCAGACAGGGTTGGTTTCTGTGATGTCAGCAAATAAAAACGTGTGTATAGATGGTCTGGGGACTGTACCTCAAGAGAAATCGCTAAGATAGAGCCAGCAAATCCTCCAGTATTTTACTCCCATCTTAACACAGGGACATGAAGAAGCAAGTCCCCTAGTGAACACAGTGTGGGCTAGTTCTCCAGGAAAAAGGGGCTATTGGAAATGTGGCGCTCTTCTGGGTGCCTCAAGATGGAGATACTGTGTTTTCACTTCCCGTTGTCCAATCCCCAAACACAGACTAATTTACAAGGACCTCGTATCCAAGACACTTTGCTCTTCTGTTTAGTTCCTCCTCCCCACCCCCTATCCTAAACAACTTCTGTTGATTTGTTTGCTTTCAACTTACCTCAGCTTTGGCTTAAATTTGGCAGTGACAATTAAAAGAATTTCTTCCATGCTACAGGATAGGAGCAGAGCACCAAAATATCAAGCCCCTCTACCTCTTGAATCCACATGCATTTCTGTGAATAACGTTACAACTTCTGAGGCTGCTGTAGCGGCAGAAGAGGAGATACGCAGGGGTGCATCCCAGGCCACTGACCTTTGCTCCTTGAACAGCTAGCTATTCTGAGGCCTTTAACCCATGGAAAACAAGCATTTTTCCATTTTTTCCCTTCTACTCTGAATGTCTTATATTCTGGTTTTTAGAAGTGAAAAAAATATTTTGATCTAAGCCATATGGCCTTTTCCCCCTTACACTGGTGCTGTGGAAAATTCGCAGGGGCAGGTGTAGATGGCAGTGGAAGCAGGGTGGGTGGGCCCACAGGGCCTATGTGTCTATAGCTTGTGTGGTTCTGTAGCTATGGCAACCATGTGTAATGCTACTTGCATAGCATTATAACATGGCCCTAGAGTTGCCCCTGGCTCCTCAACTATTCCTCTTCAGTGTCGCTGTTTCCTAGCTACCACGGCTCTGTTGTGTTTGTTTGTTTATTTATTTATTTATTTATTTATTTATTATGTAGAGCTGAAGCATTGTTTCTGTTTGCTCTGTTTTGCTGGTATCACACCTTGTCATCTGGGTAGAAAAATTAGATGGCAAAACTCATTTCTTCCTGATGCTATTAGTTGCTAATAATTGCCCACGCTTAAATACGCTGAGTTAGACTCTGAAGACTGTGGTCTGGGTGAGCACTTGAGACTTCCTCTAGTTTTGAAGGTTGGTGATGGTCCCTCATGGAGTCTATTAGCTCTATCAGTCGGGTGCCTGCTACTGAAAAACCTGTAGAGACAGTTCTTTGTGCCGGCTCTAATGAATTCCTGACAAGAGTAGAGCTGCAGCAACATATGTGAATCTATCCTGTGAAACTTACATGCGAGTAATTTATGCATTTGTACTCCATAAAAGAAAACAGCATTGTGTTAATTCTGAGAATATAAACACAACTGGTTTCTTTCATTTATTGTTAAAAATAACCCCCAAATCCTCAGAGATGTTTCTGCTGTAATTAAATTTGAATTTTTAAAAAGTACATTAGGTTCATATTTTAGTTTCCTTATGTTTGGTCATTAATTGCGACATCACAAACAGCTGAGATTTAAAGCTCTTAACCTTCCCAGGGCCAAATGGAAGCAATATGTCAGCACTCATAAGTTATGAGCAACCTCCCAAAGGGACTATAATACAGAATACACTTATAATTGAAATAACTTGGGAGAGGATTCTGGGAAGGCGACAATGTCAACAGCACAGTTTTTCATCCTCTCTGAATCCTTATGTAAAAAGAGAGAAAATAACTGTAGAGGGAAACTAAAAACCCATGAACAGCATGTGTAACAAATGTGTCTTCATCAGTTTTCTGTTGCTATCACCGAATACCACAGGCTGGATAATATAAAAGAAGAGAGGAATATTTAGCTCCTTGTTCTAGAGGCCAGGAAACACAAGAACATGGTACCAGGTTCAGGCTTTCTTGCTAGTTCTAATATGGTGGAGGGAATGACATGGAGAGACAGGAAGCATGCCAATTTAGGTCTCTTCCTTACAATGCCACTAATGTTGCTAATCATGAAGAACCTGCCCTTATGACTTTCTATATACCCAATTGTTTCCCAAAGGCCCTAATCTTTATTTTTATTAACATAGGTCTCTGAAGATCAAGTTTCCAACATCTGAATTCCAGGGACCACACCCAGACTATAGCACTAGGTAACAAGATGTCTCCACAAATGCTAAAATACCAGTGGATGGGGATAAATAACCAATAGCCACAAGACCACTGGTGTCTGGGAGAAAGACAAAGACTCTGCACCAAATGTACCAGAAAGCAGGGGGACATATCCTGTTTTCAAAACAACCAACAGCCCTTCATTAAAACAGAGCAGGCTAACCCAAGAACAACAGCAGAAACAGGGGTTCGGCCAATATCAGTGTGAAGTCAATTGGGAAAGGGGCTAAGAGACAAGAGCAGCTCCCATGAGCTCTCAAAACCACCCTGCCAGGACCCCTTGGAGAACAGAGCTTCATATTGACGAAAAATGGCTCGGAGGGAGACAAGGACTAAATAGGACGTGGACAAAAGATGAAGGAAAGAAAAGTTGCAGAGCAAAATGGTGACATATCCCAAAGCAAACAGCCTTGTTCTTTAACATTTCCCAAAACCAACAGAGAGAGTCCTATGTAGAACTGACTTTTCTGACTGGCATGCCACTTTAAAGCAAAAGTTTGAGAAAAGTAATTTCACATTAAAAGGAAAAATATAAATATCAAGGTCACATCATTTTTACTTTTTAAAAAAAAAAATGAGGAACAAAGAACTGAATAACATCCCCCATAGGCAGTAAGATCATTCCAGAAAAAGTACTCAAAGAACAGATTAAAACTGTAGCCTATTATTTTCAATGAGATAAAAGACATTAAGAAAATAATATGCAATATGAAATAATAGAATAGGAATAAGAAACTCAGAAATAAAGAGACAGAACTCAGGAAATAATTAGAAATAAAGACAAAATAATTTAAGAAATGACTAAGCCAGAAAGAAAATAAGAGCAAATAAATTCAACCGTCATACCCATAGAGGATTGGGCAAGAACACAAAAATATTTTAAATGTTCATAAATTCAAAAAGACATAGAGATTTGGGAGAGTGATAGACGCTGACAACAAAGATCCCGAGCACAGAGAACAGGTTTGACTAGGAAGTATCAATATAAATTCATGAGGGATTTTATCTTTAGAGAGATTGATGCGTGTGCGCATTTCCTTTTTCTGTGTATTGCA
This sequence comes from Microtus pennsylvanicus, assembly GCF_037038515.1. Lineage (NCBI taxonomy): Eukaryota > Metazoa > Chordata > Mammalia > Rodentia > Cricetidae > Microtus > Microtus pennsylvanicus. The sequence continues at coordinate 16,329,563 of NC_134589.1, read as the reverse complement.
AATGTTGTCTGTTCTGTCTACTGAAAACTACAAGCAAGCACTGGAAATATTGTCCAAGTCAGAAGCAGTAAACATCCCCGAAACTCACAATGTGATCTCTATCTACCATTTCCCATTAAAAAGATATCAAGGTATCCTGAAGAAATGGCTGGGGTAGGAAGTACACAAAAAATGTACTTGTTATCAAAACTAGATAGCAAGGACCATAGGAAAAGCTACCAGTGTTGTGTCAAAAGTACAGAGCAGTCAAGTGAAGGAAGATGGGACTATCTGAATTTCAATAGATAACAAAACTTTCAATGAATTAAAGCTATCAAAATTAAAGCTATAAATAAATAAAGCTGTTCATTTATTTGTATGTGTGCACATGTATATGTTGGTATATATGCATGTGTGTGTGCGTTGGCCAGAGGTCAACCAACATGATATGTTTGTTTGTTTGTTTGTTTTTTCTATCACTGTTTACCTTATTTTTGAGAAAAGGTCTCACTGAACCCAAAGCTCATCGATTCCACTAGATTAGATGACCAATGAGATCCAGTAATTCTCCTGTTTCTGCCCCATTCCCAGCATTGGGGTTGCAGACCTACGACACCGAGATAGGCCGTTACATGTACACTAGGCATCTGAACTCCTATCTTCACGCCTTTGTGATAGGCACTTTACCAACTGAGCCATCTTCCCAGATCTTAAACACAGATTTAAGCACATGGCCTAAGTATGAGATTTCCAAAAAAGAAAATGCCTACATTTAGGAGATGGTAGGGAACTAAGTTGATAGGGAACTATTCTGAAGTCTGGCGGACAAAGAACAGAAACCACATTTATTCTGCATTTCCCAGATAAAAGGCACTGCTGGGTAACCACGTGGAAGAGATAAGAAGTGTCTCCTTACATGTTTCCAACTTGGGGAGTGGTGGTGCAAGAAAAGATAGAATATTGGCATCCTGCAATTCTAAGAACAAAAAGATATGTTAAGCATCTACAGCTGCTGATGAGATCATTGTCAGTATTTTGGTTATTTTCTCTATTGCTCTGGGTAAAACAAAAACAGCATGGCCAAGGCACCTTCTGAAAGAAATCATCTAATGGTGCTTACACTTTCAGAGGGTTTGACTACGTGACGGGGAACAAACTTGTGACAGTTGAATGTAATTGGTCCCCATACTCTAATAGGGTGGGTATGGCCTGGTTGGAGGAAGCGTGTCACTGTGGGGGTGTGCTTTGAGGCTTCCTATACTCAGAATACTGCCCAGTTGGCACCCTGTTGCTTACAAATTAAGATGTAGCCAGCACCATGTCTGCCTGCATGTTACGGTGCTCTCCTGTTCCTCACCATGATGATAATGGACTGAACCTCTGAAACTGTAAACAAGTCATCCCAATTAAATGTTTTCTTTATAAGAGCTGCTGTGGTCATGGTGTCTCTTCGCGGCAATAGGAAAACCTAACTAAGATAAAAAGGCCTGGCATCAGGAACATCTGAGAACTCACCTCATGATCTGTAAGCAGGAGGCATAGAGAGAGTACACTGGGAATGGGGTGAATCTTTTGAAACCTCAAAGCCTGTTCCCAGTGATACTCCTCCTCCAATAAGGCCACACCTCTTCATCCTTCCCAAACAGTTCCACCCACTGGGGCACAAGTATTCCTCTTCAAAGCTCCACATTCTACTCCCTGACCCCCATTGGCTTGTGGGTATCTCACAATGTAAAATGGATTCAATTCAACTTCAAGAGTCCCCATAGTCTTTCAGTCTGAACATTATTTAAAAGATCGAAGTTCAAAATCTCCTCTGAGACTCAAAGCAATCTCAAAATCGTTTCATTGTGACCCCACTTATAAAATCAAAAAGCAAATTACATGCTTTCAACTCACCAAGTCTTCCATGTTCCTGCAAAGAACAGCACAGTGAGGCTTGTCACAGAAACACCCACTCTTGGTACCAACTTCTATCTTAGCTACTTTTCCACCAACTGGAGACCACGTATTCAAACCTAAGAGCCTATGTGGCCATTATCATTCCAGCCACCACGGGGAAGAAGGAGACATTCTACAGAGACACTATAAGGACACTTGTGAGGATCCGGCCAGCTACCGGACTATTGAAACAATGGACTACCCCCAGTTAAAATGCCCCTAGGAATCCCATGCATGAAGAAGGAAAAGACTGAAGCCTTAGTACCAGACAGGGAGAACTTGCCTAACAGTAAAAGATTTCCTGTGATTCTGGCAACTAATCAGGTCACTTTGCAAGACAGACCTAATCTGAGATGATGAGTCAATGGCATGGTACCACACTCTGACCAGGACGGCTTAATTATGTATAATCCTGGCCCTCTATTTTAAACTTGAAACTCATATAAGTACTCCAAAGACAGAATGAAGGGGGTGTCAATGGGCTCCATTGTTACTCTTCCCGTATCCATAGTAAATAATTTTTTCCCTGTGTTTCACTATCACTTGTCACATGAAAGGGTGTATTGGGGATAGATAGCCAGGAATTACATGTTGGAGCTTCTGGGCCTGAGGCTTGTTCTCTTAAACTCAGGAAACACAAACATAAAAATGTAATCAGACATCATATGCTTTCGAGGTATCACTTACCTTTGCGTTCTATTTCGGCAGGCTTCAGAAAGGGGTAGAACCTGAGTCGTATCTAGTCAGGGATGCAGCAGCTGAACTTCAGGCGTCCCAGAGAAGGGAGGAACATACTAAACCTCACTGCAAGCATGCAAATAGCAAAAATTCAGCCCCGATCAGTCATAAGGAAAAAGAAAGAACAGAGGAGCATGTATAGCTTAATATGTAGTTTAAGAACAGAGTTTCATTTTGTTTTAAAGGACAAGATATTTGTGTTTAAGGTTGCACAAGGTTCATCTGAGTGATAGCAATCATGGTGACTACCGTAAGTCAGGGTGGTGGTTACTTATGGGAGGTGAAGCACTTGTGATTCAAACTAGATCCTACAGTGGGTATCTCCCTTCCCTTCTTTCTTTTGTTCTGGTGACTGAGCTCAGAGCTTTTCCCATGCAGAACACACACTTAAACCGCCGACTTGCCTCCCAATACCTCAAGATCTATTTTAAAAATGTTTAATTTCATTGTTTTATGTATTTGGGTGTTTTGACTGAATATATATCTGTGTACCATGCACATGTTTGGTGTTGGAAGAGATCAGAAGAAAGCATTAGATCCCTTTGAAACTGGAGTTACAGACGGGTGTGAGCCATAATGTGAGTGCTGGGAATTGAACCCAGGTCCTCTGGAAGAGCAATTAGTGTTCTTGACCACAGAGTCATCTTTCCAGCCCTCAAGTTTAATCTCTTGATCTTAATGGGATGTCAAGGATATTTCCCTTACATTTAATATTATATTTGAGATGATTTAATGAATGTATATGACTACATATATTCATTTTTACATAAGAAAGGGTTTTTTGAATAGACAAGGAAAATAATGAAAGCCAAACTTTTCATTATTTGTATCCATCTTTTCAAAATTTATAAACAAAACCTCTTTATTGTAAAATTCTGAATTTTCAAAAACACACATATTGCTGTTGTCATTATAGTCAAGATACAGGACAGTTCCAATCTCCCCTACAAATTCCCTTGTGCTCTTTGATAATCGGGTTCCTATCTCATCCCAAATCCTGCACCCTACTCACCATGTCATTTTATGTTCCTGTACTAAAATGTTGGGCACACCAAACCACACAGAGTGTAGCTTTTGAGTATTGTTCCTTTCACTTAGCATCAAGAGGAATCCACACTTTTCTTCTCATTGCTGGGTAATATTCCTCATGTAGACCCACATCAGTCAGTGGTTTATCGGAAAAATGTTTGGGTCATTTCTGAGTTGTTTCTCTCTCTCTCTCTCTCTCTCTCTCTCTCTCTCTCTCTCTCTCTCTCTCTCTCTCTCTCTCTCTCAGGATAGTTTTCATAAACACCAGGGTACAGGTTTCTTTGTAAAAAAAGACTTTGTTTCTCATGAATAAATACCTAGAGAAGGCACCATTGGCACAGAGGCTAAGTGAATGCTCCACTCTGTAAGAAATTGTCAACTCATATTCTGAAGCGTCTGCCCCCTTTTATCAGGGACCCGATTATCAGAGAGCACCAGGGAATGCGTAGGGGAGATCGGAAGCATGTGAGTTCTGGTAGCTGAGCATCTCTGTAAACACATGGTCATGTGGTTCTTAAAGCCATTCTGGTAGGTGTGTTTCAGCTTAGGTGGATCTGTACAGCAGAGCTACACCCCAGTCCTGGATCATGATATTACCCTCAATAGAAGAGTTAATTATTTTTTGGCAGGGATACAGGCTACAGGTCATGTCATCCAGGTGAGGCTTGCTTGCCCTCACTTCCAAGGCCTGAGTTTATGTTCCTGTTGGAGTTCTTCCTCCCTGACAGGCCTTGAACTTCGGGTTCTGTCTCACCAGGACCCGAGACCGTCGCCGGCTCTGCTCAGCCTCTCTGTGGTTGCTCTCTGGGCTCCTCTGCGCATGTGCAGTTTAGGGGCTGTCGAATACTTAGGGCCGTTTGCAATCATAAACTCAGGCTCACTCCTCTCCCTTTCTTAAAGATTTTATGATCCTGAAGTTCTGGCTGCTTTGATTGCTCCCGGATGTCTTGGAAAAGCCGGATAGGCTTGTGTTTTAATCAGATTTTTATAGCTGCTCTCAACAAAAGATTCATAAACAGAAGTGGAAGGAATGCTATGAATTTAGAAATAGCAAAAGCCTAGCCCTCTTCATTAATTTTAAAAATCCTATTTCCTTAAATGTTGACAACCAGTTCTAAAATTTAGACAGAAAGACAAGGGAACTAGAATAGCTCAAACAATTCTGGGAAAAAAAATAACAGGACTATTCATTCTTCTTATCCTCGATATTTAATAGAAAGCTATTGTGTTTAAGGTGGTGTGGTACTGGGGAAAGGAGACCCAGAGGTCACTTGAGCAAATTAAGAGGCCAAAAATAGACCCATACACATAAGGTAAGAGCCATACCTGAAATACCAGTCAGGAAAATTTCCCAAACTAACAGAAAGCATTGGGCCACAAATTCAAGCAATTCTATCAATCTGAAACTGGGTAAATACAAAGAAAATTACACTTAGTATGCAAATACATCCATGGGTTTTTGTGGTTGTTGTTGAAAGCAGGGTTTCATGTAGTCCAACCCAGTCTTAAACTCCCCAAACAGCCAAGGGTGACCTTGAACTTCTGATTCTCCACTTCCACCTCCTAAGTGCTAGGATGACCATCATGTGTACCAGTTGGTGAGAGTGGTTGAACCCAGGACTTCAGGCATGCTAGACAAGCATTCTCTCAATCTCAGCTACACCCCCAGCTGTGTACGCAAACATTAAAATTATTCAGTTCAGTGAGACACACTGTACTCAAATAACAGTAATATTGGCAGCTATCTCTTTTGACAGAATTGATGTAACCCAGAAGATACTAGGATGGCATCTTTAAAGAACAGAACAAAAAAAAAAAGGAAAAAAAAGAGCAAATGTAAAATCTATACCTAGTGAAGTAGAGGGAAATTCTATACCTTCAGAAACTAAGATGAAATTGAAATTCTCATAATAATAAAAGGACAGAGTGTCCATTGTCAGCAAACACTTGCTAAAAGAAGAAATAGATAAGAGAAATTATTTGGATGGGAATGAAAAGAACCTACCTTCCCCTGGAAGATCAGAGATGCAGGAAATAAGAAAAACTCCAAAAGGACATCTCTCGTAGAACTGGAGTCGACTTCCGCCACCACTCAAATACAGCACACACAGCTCTGCTCCTGGGCTGTGCTCTCTTCCTTATCCATCACCTGCACCCAAATCAACATCACAATCCCTTCATTGGCCACTGCTCCATTTACATCCCATCCGCCTCTTCAGCGCCACACTGCTGGGAACCAACACATTTTATCCTCTCTTTTGTATTTCACATCACGTGTCTTTGTTTATTGGAATATAAACTTCACATCCTTTTTGTACCTACTGTAAGTATATTCCTTAAGTAGTATATCCCTAACAAATGTCTACTGAATAATTAAATTTGTTGAAGAATATCTTGATAATGAACAGTTGGCCATCATGTTTTCTAGCATAGATTCTTCCAAGCACTAACTAACTAACTAACTAACTAACTAACTAACTAACTATATATGTATGTGTGTGTGTATATATAACTATATATACACACAATATATGTATGTGTGCTATATTATATATAATTATAATATAATATAGTGTGATATATTATAATATATAATATAATATTACTTCAAGGGGCTGGAGAGATAGCTTAGTACTTAAGAGCATGTACTCCCAGAGGATCACATTAGATTCCTAGTATCCATATTGGTGGTCCATAACCACCTGTAAGTCCAGCTCCAGGGGAGAATCAAAAGCCCCTAGTCTCTGTAAGCACCTGCACATAGACACACATACCCACCCCTCCACATCCAACAAAGGTAATGTTTAAAATTAATTTTTATCCTGAGATTTCATAAAGACAACTACAATAAACAGACAAGAGAAAACTTTAACTTGTCCTTGGAAGAAAGATCTACACAGGGCAGATTGGATGTTCATATCTTATTTTTAACCTTTAAAATTCATCTGATGTTTGTGCAGTAACATTGTCTTGTTATCACTGCCAAAAGAATAAGGATGGTTGATGTGATCCTCAGGTATGGCATTTCTGCCATTCTAATGTGAGTCATTGTACTATTCCTGGATGTTAAAGACATAAAAGGCACAGCCTTCGAGATCTCCAGAGAATGGAAAATCTAATTGGAGCCTAAAACGTACACACATAAAACAATCTGAGATGGAATCCAAAGGAATGTTTTAGTAGCTGCAAAAAATATGGTATAGTGCAGCTATACTAACAGCTAAGCAATCTTAGACCATCGCACTTGGTCGCACTTGGGATATGGGTTTGTTGTTGTTGTTGTTGTTGTATTTAGATATAGTCTCATATCGCCCTGAATGTCCTCAAAATCACCTTTTTGTCTCTGCCTCCCAAATGCTGGGATCACAGGCGTATGCCACATGTGCTGAGGCTTCTGGAAAGAGTTAAATCCTGGTTTTGAAGGTTAGAAGGGAATATGTGGAAGAAAAAGGACGTAGGTTTTTTGGGTTTTAGGTTTGGTTTTTTCCTAAGCAGAAAGGAGCGCACACACAACACCAAAGCAGAATAGTCAGTCATGCTTAGGCAACTATAAACAGCCTGGTTGGAAGAATCAAGGGAACGTAGGAGACCAGAGAGTCAGTTGATAGGAGACATCAGGTAGGTTTGCTTTGGAAATAATGTGGAATTCTCTTTCTGTTTTCAGCAGAAATAACCTTTACTGTCAGTGGCCCAGTCAAACCCCTTGGCTTACATCATGATGATCCCAGCTTCCTAGGCTATTATTTGCAATAATTTCTGCCTTATGAGTGTAATGGGAAAAACACATTGCAAAGTGAATTACTTTTGAAACGTATTGCATGCTGACATTTGGGAAATTAGATCCCGAGCACAATACGTCTTGATTATTCGAGGTGCATTCCCACCATGAAAAAGAAATTAATTCAGTGCAACAATTCCAAGAAGAAATATCTGCATGCTATTCATATTAAAGCCTGGTTCTTTAGCAAGATTCTGCCTCCAACTTCAGGTCACCATTCAGAAAATAATAATGGGCAGGAACTATTCTTCCTTGCTTGAGTAATCTACGAGGATTTGAAGAGTCCAGAAATGCCCCCATTCAAACATATTAGCCCATCTGCGCATCCATTCTGTCGAATCTGTCCTCTTGTGTACCCACTGCTTACGTGCCAGCAATGCCCTGCTCAGCTGGCTTCCACTCATTTCTTGGAAAAAGCACAACCAAACTCTCTTATGAAGCACAAATCACTCTTCGCTTCACCATCCCCACTCAGCAAATTCCTCCGACACTCTTGGCTCATCTTGTTATGAATAAGCACGTGCTTTTGCCCTTTTTCTTCTTCTGTCAGTGTTTCTGTTGCCGGGCTGGTGGACCGAGCATTGGTAATTTCACAAATCCCGACTACAGAGGTACAGAGTCTGAGGAAAGGGCTTTTGAGAAACCATAAACGCTTGCAGTCTCAGCCAAAGCCTTCCTTGTTTACTGACCATGTCTAACGGATGTGTTCAACAGCAATGCGGTGAGCGGAAGAGAAGACGGACAGGGAGAGAACAGGTTCTTATGTGAAGACCAGACAGTAAATCTGGGACTTAACTGAGAACGCTAAACAAGAATAAGAAAATAAAAGCCACAGCGAAGGGTCAAGCTGTTGTTTCTCATCATTAAACTGATTTATGTTTCCCCCTCCTCTGAGACCATGTCTTGTTGTATAGTACATGAACTCGTGATCCTGCTGCCTCAGTGCTTAGATGGTAACATGCCATCTAATGCCAACATGCTCAGCTCCATAACCACTCATTTTATGTGTATACGTGTGTTCATAGGTGTGCGTGTGTGTGGAGGCTAGATGTCTTCCTTAGACACACTCCGCTGCATTGTTGGTGACAGGGTCTCTCACTGTATCTGGAGCTATCGATGCAACAAGAATGACTGGCCAACAAGACCCAGGGATCCTCCCCTTCCCCAGAACTGGGATTATAGAGGCACACCCACTTTCTTCAGGGTGCGGGAGGGCAAGTTCAAGCCCTAATGCCTGCGCGGCAAGCATTTTAATGACTGAGTTATCTCTCTCGTCCCATGATCATGGTTTTGTATAAAATAAGATTCACACCATGAATCTGTGTTTTAGAGTTAAAGAAACCTCGGTTTGAATCCTGGTTTTACTGTTTGTACATTAATAATCTTCATTATACATTTTAAACCTCTCTAAGTTTCTGTTTCTTTATTTATAAAATGAGAATGTGAATTCTATCTGCCATGATAGGATTAATGGGAGATGAAAAGATAATACTTGCAAAAAGCTTAATGTGGTACATAGTTTGTGGCACACACAAAATTATCAGCTTGCTTTTGTTATTTTTGAAAATGTTAACTTCTTTATAGTAGATTGGTTTCAATTCAGTAGTTAAACAAATCTTATATAGCAAATTATCACCTGTCTGATCTTTCTGATACATTTGTGTTTTCACTGAATTGACTTAAGTCAATTTGTAACTGTGTATAAAAGTATATCTCTTAGTTAAGTGTCTATCTAGAGCATTGGTTCTCAACCAGTGGGTCACAACTTCTTTGGGGGTTGAACAACCCTTTCACAGGGTGGTGCAGAAGAACAATTCTATATTTGTAAATTATGTCTTAAATAAATGCTGATTGGTCAATAGCCAGGCAGGAAGTATAGGCAGAACAACCAGACAGGAAGTAGAGGCAGGGCCATAAGAATAGGAGAATTCTGGGAAGCAGGAAGCTCCCTCGGCAGTCTTGCTCAGACCATCAAAGAAGCAGGATGTGACCTACCCTGCTGAAAAAGGTACTGAGCCATGTGGCTAACATAGATAAGAAAAATGGGTTAATATAAGCTACAAGAGCTAATAAGAAGCCTGAGCTAATGGGCCAATCAGTTTATAATCTTATGGAGACCTCTGTGTGATTTTCTTTGGGGCTAAATGGCTATGGGAACTGGGCAGGGCAGAAACCCCAACAAGCAGGCCCTTCATGTTACAACAGGGGTCACCTAAGGCCATCATAAAACATAGCTATTTACATTATAATTCATAACATTTGTAAAATTACAATTCTAAATTATCAATGAAAATAATCTTATGGTTGGGGGTAACCACAACATGAGGAACTGTATTAAAGCATTGCACCATTAGGAAGGTTGAGAACCACTGATCTAGAGGGTCAGACACATTTGTTTTTGAGACAACATCTAACTATGTAGCTCAGGCTAGCCTTGAAATCACGATCCTCCTGCCCCAGCTTCCCCAAATGCTGGAACTATAAGTATGTGCTATCCAACTTGCCCAGGCATATGTTTAGTAAGTACCTCACATGAGCTGGATACGATGCCTAGCTGTAAACCTAGCACTTGAAAGACTGAGGTAGAAGAAGACCAGGGCTACATAATGAGACCATGTCTCAATAAAAATAGTTAATATAGTTCATAGTTTCCTGGAGACACATTAGATGAATAACTGTAACGGTTGAATTCTAGGTAAAACGTGCATGCATGCGTGCGTACACACACACACACACACACACACACACACACACACACAGAGAGAGAGAGAGAGAGAGAGAGAGAGAGAGAGAGAGAGAGAGAGAGAGAGAGAGAGATTTTTTTATCCTAGGTTCTCTTACAAATGTGGCATCTTAGAGATCAAGAGGCTCCGGCAGAGAAAGAAATTAAGTAGTTAGATCAAAGCTTAGTGCTTCCTGGGCCCATGCTCTGTATCATTTCCCAGATAGCTTATATTTTAGTGTTGTCTAAAACTGAGATCATTATTTCAGCCGGTAAACTTTTATATATCTATCAGCTAATGGCACCACCATCTACCCAATGACCTGAGTCAGGATCTGAGCCACCTTAAACTTCTCCCTCTCCTTACTCGCCATCAAACCAACTCCTTCAGTTTTACTTATTCCATATTTAACGACTCTCTTTGTTCTTACTATCACCACTTTCCAGCCAAGCTCCCACCATTTCTGACCCCAAAGACTGTATCTGTCTTCAGTTCTCTCTGACTGGCACTCTGCCTCCACATCAGTTTTATTCTTAGCTGCCAGGCTGACGAGACTAAAACACCACCGACGGAGTCAGTTCCCAGTTGAAAAGCCTTTGGGGGCTCCCTACAGCCTCTAGATCCTAGGATAGCCCTCTTGATCTAAAGCACACTTCTAACCTAGTCCTGACAAAGTTCAATTAAAATGAAGAGCTTATGTAATTGTCTCCTGTTTTAGACCCTGGGCTCTCAAAAAGTAGAAACAAAATCCTTTCGTCTCTGCATCTCAGCATCCCTCTGTGCCCACAAAAAGTTGGAAAAGGAGAAAGAAGAGGGCATGAAGGCAGGAGGGCAAGCATGGGGAGGTTAGAAAGCGGGAGGTGGGACATGATACATTGTATATGCTGGGAGGTGGTGGTGCACAGAGACCAGCAGATCTCTGTGAGTTCCAGGTCCATCTGGTCTACAGAGCAAGTTCCAGGACATTCAGGGCTTCACAGAGAAACCCTGTCTGGGACCAGGGAGGAGGAAGATACATAGTATACATTTATAGGATTGTCAAGGAATTTTAAAAAATAAGTTGAAAATGAAATGGTAAGATCAGGTGTGAATTCGATGGATCAGTGTTTTATTTTTGTTTTTGTTGTAGACAGGGTTTCTCTGTGTACCTTGGATGTCCTAGAACTTACTTTGTAGACCGAGCTGGCCTTGAAGTCACAGAGATCTACTTGCTTCTGCCTCCTGAGTGCTGGGATTAAAGGCATGCTCCACTACTGCTTGACAAGATCAGTATATATTTTTAAAATGGTTTCTATATTTCAAAAAAAAAACAAAAACAAAAGGGACTAAAGAGATGGCATAAAATTAAAATATATTTTTAAAAAGATTTGTTTATTTTATTTTATGTGTAGGGGTATTTTGCCTGCTGTACCTGGAATGATGGCGGTCAGAAAAGGATGCTGTTGGCTCCCCTGGAACTGGAATTACAGATGATTGGTTGTGAGACACCATGTGGTCCTGGGAACCAAACCTAGGTCCTTTGCAAGAACAGGTGCTCTTAACTGCTGTGCCATCTCTCCAGCCCCATGAATAATCAAAATATATAAGTAGTTTTTCCATTAAAAGATTAAACTATAGTGTGCACATCTTCAAATGTACCATTTTACCATGATCTGTGGGTTTTAGGGTATCCACGGTTGTACAGGCCTCACTGCTAGGTAACCACAATGCTTTTTTGTTGCCAAAAAGAGTCCTTACTCTTTGTAGCCATTCTGCGTTCTCCTCCCTTCCCCTGCTTAGGTTAACTGGGCAGGATCAATCTCATGACAAAGATTCTTAGCCATGAAAAGTCCTTCTCAGCTGTGAGTCAGATCCTCAGAGAGATGGCAGTGTGAGAAGCGTGTGATATGCAGTTGCTGGTTTTTGAATTATAGGGAACTGTGTTCAAGGACGAGAGAGAGGCTGCTAGGATTAAGGGAGACTTCCATAGTTATAAGGAGGGAGGAAACAAGGAACAGAGACCTATCCTATAACTATGTAGGACCAAATCATGCTACAAGCTAAATAAACTGCGAGTCTCCCAGAAAGGAACACAATCCCGACTCTTGGATTTTAGCTTGGTGAGACATATGCTAGATTATAGTCTGAAGAAGTAATACTAAGTTTGTCTTGATTACACCATTAAATTTGTGCTGATTTCTTGCAATAATGACAGAAAACCAATGCAATGCAGACTTCTGTAATTTGCAACAGCGTCTTTTGGAGATTGTTATTATAATGTATCCCCACTTTTCTGATGGAGATCAAACTCAGGTACGTATGCTAGACAAGCGCTTTGTCACTGTTAGTTCCATACTTTCATTAGCTGCAACTAATATAAGGTAATTCTTTTGTAGTAGCAATTATAGCAAAAGTAATCTCTGACTGGGTGGACAGCAGTCTGAGGCTATGTCTTCTGACACTATGAAGTATTTGCATATATATTTAACCCAGGCTCTCATATTGGGGCTGTTAGGAGGTAGTTCGCGAAGAGTCCTCATGAATGGGGTTAACAACCTTATAAAAGATCCTCCCCAGACTCTCACACGGTCCCTTTGAGAGAAGTCAGTGAGACGACGCCATCATAAACCCAGAAGTTGGCTCTCCTTACCAGCTATATATCTGCTAGTTCCTTCATCTTGGATTCCCTGGCCTCTAGAACTGGGATAAATGAATTGGTGCTGTTCATAAGTCACTTGCTTTATGGCATTTTATTACAGCAACTTGAAGGGACCAAGACAGTACCTGCTAACAATAATGATAAATTGTGACATGGTGACGCTGATCCCAAACATCACAAGCCTAGGTGCACGGACAGAATTTGCAGGGAATAAATGAGTGTGTAAAATCTGATTCCAGGAGACATGGCAATGAGGAATTCCCTGGAAAATCAGTGCCATCAGTTTGTGTGGTGACTGGTGGCTGAGACTTTGTAGGGTTAGTAGCTAAAGAGACACCTGCCACAGGTCGGAAAGCGGCAGCCCAGAGGCAGGCAGATTTTTTCAGAAAGGTCGTGCTAAACCTTCACTCCTGGAGAGAACTAAGAGACGGCACTCGGGAGGGAGGGAAGGGTCCGGTGGACAGGACAGTCATGCAGCCCCAGTGTCAGATGAGCTGAGTAAGCGTCTCCACATTCATCAAGCTGACCAGCCCTGAAAACAAAACCAAAAACAACTACAGAGCCACTGACCAGTCCAGCAAGGCTGGAAGATTGAACACCAAGATACCAAATAATTTTATTTCCAAATACTAGCACTAAAAAAAATCTTAATAGATTTAATATAGTATCATTTACAATAGCATTAAGATAATAAAGCACATAAATATCCAATAGACACATGAAAATATGATTTAATGATTATTTTAACTTTATTTTATGTGCATTGGTGTAAAAGGTGTCAGATTTTCCAGAGCTTGAGTTACACACAGTCTTGAATTGCTCTATGTGTGCTGGGAGTTGAACCTAGGTTCTCTGGAAGAGCAGCCAGTGCTCTTAATCATTGAGCCATCTTTCCATTCCCCTGCTTTTAAGACTTTTAGTATTTTTTAAAATCATGCAAATGGGGATATAGGTATATATCATATAGGTTTCCATAGAGGCCAGAGACATTAAATCCCCTGGAGCTGGGATTACAGGAGCTTTGTAAGTCACCTGATGTGGGTGCCGGGAATCGAACTTGGATCCTCCATAAGAGCAAGGACACACTCTGAAACACTGGACCATCTTTCTTTCTTATTTTTAAATTGTTTTTATTGAGCTATATATTTTTCTCTGCTCCCCTCGCTTCCTCCCCTCACCCCTTCTACCCTCTCCCATGACCCCCACGCTCCCAGTTTACTCAGGAGATCTTGTCTTTTTCTACTTCCCATGTAGATTAGATGAGCCATCTTTCTTTACAGTCTCCAAACTATGTTTACATTCTTTCCATTAGATTTAGTTATTTACATCATGTGTGTGTGCATGCTTGTGTGCTCACACAAGTGCCACAGCATACTTGTGAAAGCCAGAGGACAACTTGCAGGAGTCACTTCTCTCCTTCCACCATGTGTGTTCCAGATATGAAAGCCAGCTTGTCAAGCTTGGCAGCAAGGGGCCTTACCTGCTGAGCCAGCTCACTGGCCTAAAGAGGTTTCAATCTCCGTAGTCAGTATGGAGATGCCTTCTAAAACCAGAATAAAATGTCATTTTACATCCACTAGAACAGCTGTAATAAAAGACAAACATGGATGGGGTGGGAACCGTAGAGACGGCAGAGCAGTAAAGAGTGTTTCCTGTTCTTCCACAGTTAATTCCCAGCACCACATCAGGAGGCTCACAACTACCTGTAACTCCAATTCCCGGAGACCTGACCTGACCTTGGTCTCCATAGGCACGCGCACACATATGCACACACACACACACACACTACTAATAAAATATTTCTGGTTGTGAGGCTACCTTTTATCAGCTGAGCCATCTCTCCAGCCCATACACATACTAATAAATAAAAAGACAAATATCAGTATTGGTGAGGGTGTGGAGAGACTGAAACTGACATAAATCTCTGGTAGGGATTTAAAAAATGGTACTGTGTCTTTGGTAAACTGCCTCATCGTTTCTCAAGAAGCTAAACGTTAGAAGTTAGCACACAATTCTTTGATGGTAGGTATATAACAAAAGGGTTGAGAAGACGCTCACACACAACATGTGCGCTAACAGTCACAGTGCTGCCAGCCACAGGACTCTAAAGTGGAAACTATTCAAATAGCCATCAACTGGCACAGATAAATAAAATGTCTCATAGAATATCATCCAGCTACTTAGAGTTCTGACACAAGCCAGGTATGGTGGGTCACACCTCTAATCAAAGTTCTCGGGAGGTGGAGGCAGGAGGATGAAGACTTCAAAGCCAGTCTAGACCACCTGAGACCCAGTCTCAAACAAAATAAGAAACTGAAAGGAAAACAAAAGAGAATAGCAACACAAACTACAAAAAGGCATGGACTTCAATAACATTAAGCAAAGTGAAGGACGCCACTCACAGTTCATCAAGTACTGAATGGCTTCATTTATGCTAAATGTCCAGCATAAATTTATGCTAGATGAGAGAGGGAGGAGATTAGTCACGTGGAGGCCCGGGAGGGTCGAGGAGAAACGGGGAGTGACTACTAAATGGGAGTAATGAAAGCATTCTAAAGCATATTGTGATGGTTGTACCCCGTGAATACGATCAAAGTCACTGCATTATAGACTTTGAATGGTGGATTTTAGGATATGCAAAATCAATTCAATAAAATATCATAGGAGAAGAGAAGGCCAAAAAGTTACATAACAATAAAACTGGCAATTATACCTAAACCAAAAAACAAAACCCGAGGTTTGGAGGCAGAAAGAGATAATACAAAAACAGCAAACCCACTGCCGGTTTTCTTTTTCTGTCTTGAGCAGGTCACACTTGGAGTGAGCAGGTGGGCAGGATGGATCGTTTGAGGAAAGAAAATGGGACTCTAAACCTGCTCCCAACAGCGGCTAGGAGTAGTCCAGGGGACGGTGGAGAATTTTACATCTTTAGCTTTAACCCCGGACTCAGGTTTGGCCTGTCAAGCTGCTCTTGGAAGCGGCTCTCCGGTCCTTCCTATTCTCATCAGGGCCTTGAAAGCCGAAATGACACATGCTGGCACGGCTTAGCCCAGACCAGGCCTTGGCTTCCATGCCAAATTTAGCCTTTGGCAACTTTCTGTTGAGAGTCCCAGAGGACTTGTTTGACCTCCTTTTGGAAAGCTGCAAGGGAATTCACTTCTGGACTGTGGCCCAGCTAACGAGGAGTGGCTCGGTAGGCTGCATAATCCTCCATTAAGTTAGTGATAAAGTGTACCTGAGCAGTCCGTGGCAAGGCCAAGTCCCTATATGTGCGGTTTGGACTAGGAATTTTCCAGTTACCTAAAGATAGTTTCCAGCATTAAGTACTGTAATCAATTTAAATAGAACTCTGAAAAAATGGATTTTCCTGCCTCTCCCTCCCTGACTGAGGCTTTTTTCTTTCGGTAATAAAAGTATCATATGACTATTGTGGAAAACTTAGAAGCATCCTTAGAGCCAGCCGTTCATTTAGTGTGTTTTCACAGACATTTCTGTGTGTTTATAAGCACAGACACACACATACACGTGCTCAGCCGTAGCAGCTCCTCGGTTTGTCTGAGTATATGTACGTGTGGGTCCGTGCAGGCTGCAGCACATGAGCTGGAGGAAAGGACAGCTTACAGGAGCTGCTTCTCTCCTGCATGTAGGCTGCAGGGATTAAACTCAGGCTAGCCACGTCTCGCGGCAAGGGCCTTACCCAGTGGGCCCTTACTTTTAGTTGGGGTTTCTTTTTGTAATAGATGGGATCGTACTTTTTTCTTTTTTTCCTTTTCTTTTTTCTTCTTTCTTTCTTTTTTCTTCCCTTCCTTCCTTCCTTTTTTCTTTTTCTTTTTTTTTTGTTTCTTTGTGTAGCTTTGAAGCCTGTCTTGGAACTTTCTCTATAAACCAGGCTGGCCTCAAACTCACAGAGATCTGCCTGCCTCTGCCTCCCAACAGCTGGGATTAAAGGTGTGTGCCACCACTGCCAGGCCGTCCCTTTTTTTTTTTTTGGTGTACTTCCTGCTCCATGTTACAACATGTCTTGGAATCCTTCCATGTTGGTAAGCATAAATCAACTGTATTTTTTTAATGCTTGTGCATTCTGTAGTACAGCTATATTTAACCATTTCCTATTGATGCTTATTTTCTATATTTCTATTTTTAAGACCTATTATTTTAATCATGTGTATTTATGTTTGTCTTTATGTAGGTATGCAGGAGTGAGTGCAGGGGCCTGAGGAGGCAAGAAGAGGACATTGGATGCCTTGAAGCTGGAGCTACAGGCAGCTTCATAGTTCGGGTCTTAGGAACAGAATTTGGGCCCTCGGCAAGAGCAATCTGCACTCTTAACTGCTAAGCTATCTCTCCGGCTCCTATTTTAATTTTTTTATTATTAAGATTATTACAATAAATTGTCATACATAGTACTTTGGTATACATATGAGAGCATTTTTAATATATTTTAAGCAGTGTTTCTCAACCTGTGGACTGTAACCCCTTTGGGGTCATGCATCAGATAGCCTGCATATCAGATATTTACATTATGATTCATAAAAGTAGCAAAATCACAGTTATAAAGTAGCGATAAATTTAATTTTATGGCTGGGGTCACAGTAACATGAGGAACTGTTTCAAAGGGTTGCAGCACTAGGAAGGTTGGGAGCCACTGGTTTTAAGAGATGACATTAATTACATTTTTATCCATCTGAAATTCATTTTTGAACTTGTTTTGAAATAATTTCAAAATTACAGAAAGTCACAATAAGTGCTCCGCCTTGATTCCTTATTGTTCCATCTCATCACTTTTTCTTCCTTTCTTCTTTCTCTCCCTTCATTCTACATATTACTATATACATACTTTTTTCCAGAGCCATTTGAAAGTAAAGAGACACCAAGCCCAGAACAGTAGATTATTTCAGCGTTTCTCTTCCTTTCCTTTCCTTTCCTTTCCTTTCCTTTCCTTTCCTTTCCTTTCCTTTCCTTTCCTTTCCTTTCCTTTCCTTTCCTTTCCTTTCCTTTCCTTTCCTTTTTCCTTTCCCCTCTTGAGATAGGGTTTCACTACATAGCCCTGGCTGGCCTGGAATTCCCTCTGTGGACCAGGCTGACCTTGAATTTACAGAGATCTGCCTGCCTCTGTCCCCAGAACGCTAAGATTAAAGGCCTGCCCCACCACATCTGGCTTTAGTGTGTTTTCTAAAAGCAAGAGGGTTATCTTACACCAACTCAGCATAAACATCAGAACCAGGAAAGAGATAATGATGGACAAACATCCTGGTCTCCCCTGTTCCTCAATCCCCCCCCCCCCCACTATTTGTTTAAGGCTTGCCATTCCTTGTTTATAATGCCTTTCTCAGAGATAAGGGGAGAGGGAGTCTGAGGGAGGGGAGGCGAAGACCTGTTCTTACTGTCCTCTGTTTCTCTTGCTCTCTGACATATTGGAATCCACTGCAGGTTCTGTCAGCTGCTGCTTGCTTGGGTCTAGATGTGCCAGAAGTCCATGTTTGCTGCGGACTCTTCAGGCCTTGGTCCATATCAATCACCAGGAAGTCCAAGTTAATTTATTTCTGAATCGTGTGCTGTAGAAGATAATTATTTTTAAAACGAAGAACCAATCGTCCTAATAGCCACTGTAAACTATTTGAGATGCTTTCACTCATGCCTCCAAACAATAATCTAATCTCTTTCATTAATTTCTTTTTCTATCTGAGAGTCAACACCACACCTTACTGCGATTCTAAAGAATGTTTTCATTTTGTTTTGTGTTTTGAGACAGAATCTGGCTATACAACCTAGGCTGGCCTCACACCCAAATCCTCCTGCCTCAAACTCCTGAATGTGGGAATTATAGGCATACATCACTACCTCTAGCTTATAAAATATTTTCCTATCTGGTAGGAAGAGGCCCAGCATTAGACTTTTAAAAAATGTACTTATCTGGGTGTGGCAATTCATACCCATAGACCCAGCTTTTGGAAGATTGAGGCAGGAGGATGTCTGTTTGAGATGCTAGGTAGTGAAATAAGACCCTGCCAACACATAATGAATAAACAAATATTGTAATCATTCTCCAGTACACACTTTTCCAGATTGTTAAAGTTTTGGTCAATTTGACAAAAAAAAAATACACCTGGGAAAGGGGCATCTCAATCGAGGAATTGCCTCCATCAGATTAGCCTTGGGAATCTGCAGGGCATGTTCTTGACTAGCAATTGATGTAGGTAAGCCAGCCCTCGGTGGGTGGTGCCATCTCTGGGCACTTGGGCTTGATGTAGCTGAGCAAGCCACAAAGAGCAAGACAATAAGCAGCACTCCTCCATGGCCTCTGGTTCAGTTCCTGCCTCGAGTTTCTGCCTCGTCTTTGCTCGATGATGGATGTAAGCTGTAAGGCAAATGAACCTTTCTTCTGCAAGTTGTTTATGTTCAGTGTTCATCACAGCAACAGAGAAACAAACCAGGACAGAGATGACTTTTAGAATTAGTATGCCAAAGTTATTAATAACCTACTATAATTTTGATTGTAACTACATTCTGTTTGACAAATGTTTGCATAAAATGGCATATTTACAACATTGAGTTCCCTATAAGGGCACATGATATAACTTTTCATTTTTTCAGGCTTTGAAGGTGTCTTTTGGTAAATATATTTCTGTGTGTGTTGCACATATAGTTTGTTCCTAGGCTTAAATTTTGGTTTTGTGGCTATTGCTAGTAGGAACTTTCCATCCTATTTTTTGCGCATAATTGCTACTATACTGCATAAATAATTCTCAAACTTATGTCTTAATATAATTTTATACCATATAAATAGCCTAATAAACTATAATTATAAAATTATATAATTATTCATCAAACATTTATGTATAATGCTATTTTTTACACTGATTAATAAATTAGATTGCTTCCTGTGTGACATTTTATTATATTTTAATAAATAATGCTCACCTGAAGATCAGAATACAAAGCTAAGCCACGAGAGCCCAGGGAGTGATGGCACACACTTTTAATCTGAGGTGGGAAGATGGACCTCTGTGAATTCAAGGCCACCTGAACTGTCCAGAAACAGATCAGGTGGTGGTGGCTCACACCTTTTAATCTCAGTGTTTGGGAGTCACACACCTTTAATTCCATCATAAGGAGGTGAAGACAGGAGCGATATGGCTGGGCAGAGAGAGGACTATCAAGGGGAAGAGACGGGAACTCAGTGAGTGTAGAGTCTGAGGATTCATAGAGACAGAATCTCACCCAGTCGGTCTGAAGGTTTGGTAGAGGTAGAAGGTCTCTCTAGTGGTGGGCTGCTTTGCTTTTCTGATCTTCAGTTTGAACCCCAATATCTGCCTCTGGGTTTTTATTATTCGTGCAACAGTTTCTAATGAAAAAAATTCTAGATACTAGTGTAGTGTTCACCCTTGCACATATATCTTTATTCTATGTACACTTATCTTTTTTCTACATTATTCTTCAAAATATAAGTGACATTTCTCTGTCTTATCCACAATACAATCATCCTATAGCTAACATAAATTTAAGATAAATTGAAAATATCTTTGTTTTTGTTTTAATAGTAGAGGTCTTGCTCTATGGCCATGGTAGCTTCACATTGAGAACAGTTGGCACTTAATAGCCTGCCTTCTGTGCCAACAGAATTTAAATTTTTAGTGCTTTGCTTATATTTATAAACTGGCCTTTTTGTTCCTGCTATCTCTTAGCCACTTTTTGGACGTGATAATAAAAAGAAGATTAACATACAGCACTGTATAACACAGGCTGATCCAACAAGGACCTTTGCTGGGAATAGAACTAGTCAAGAATAACCAAGAAGGGCCATTGTCTCCTCAAAAGCTCCAGCTTCTGGCCATGTGTGCCTACTCATGAATTTCATGTGTACATCTTACTTCTCTGCATTTCTTGATGTCATATGAAACATCTCACACCTCCACATTTTTATTATGTGCTTTATGGGACGGTTTACAAAATAGCGCATGCTGCCTAATTCAGGGAGTGTCTCTGTACAGAATGCGACTTAACTTTCCTGATTGCTCATGGTTAATATAGGCATCAATTTTCAAAAATTCTCCCTCAAAGATTTTTGACCATGAAATTGATGGTTCTCCAGTTTCTGATTTCCACCCTGTCTGCAGGCATCCAGCTTGCTCTTTTGACTGCTGTCTGCTTGCCTGCTGGGACAGTTTCTCTTCCTTCTTCTTATTTTCTTTTCCAAGAAGTTTGGAAACCAGATTGACAAAGCTTTTAAAACTGAAGCCAGTAAAAATGAGTAGCCTCTGAGAAAGCTTCGGTGCGTGCCCAGAAGTGACGGACGTGATCTTTGAGGCATGGACTGTCTCCAGAGGTGGAGGTCTTTCTCATCTCTTTTATTCCCTCGAGTCTGTGCTGTGTTCCAGACAGAGATCGCCAGGTGGCCAAGTTCCACATAAATGAAGTTCCATTACAATGATTAGGTTGGGAACATAATATTAAAACGCTCTTTTCCCCTTTTCCTCGACTGCCTCCTGACTCATTCTTTCTGTTCCTTTCACAATGTGTGTCATGCTGTGTTGACTAAACCTAGAAAAACTTCTCATTGGGTTTCAGATGAATTTGATGGAGTTCAATCTACAACTTCTTTTCCTTATGCCCACCTCATTTACACATTACTCTAACAATTAAAACATCTTTATATTTTACATGAACTTTCTTGCTTAAAAAATTTCACTTCTCATCCAAAGCCCCATTTGTTTATAGATTAAGTGTACTCATTCATGAAAGCAAACAAAGGTAATTTACATAACTCTACTGTATTCTTGCTCCATTTTGGTTCTTGCCTCATTGATCTCTGAACTAAACCATGACTATGTAATCATTCACTACAATGACTGATCACTTTGGCTGATTGTTCCCTAGTATTTATTAATTGCCATTTAAATACCGTGGACTTTGAGGTGTGCCAGATTCATTAAAACACATGCAACTATTGGAGAATAAGCTCAAAGATCATTTTACTAGTGGTGCATTAATACCATTCTCTTCTTCTCTGGGTGTAATAAGCATCTATAATAACAACAGTGTTATTATTTCTTTAGGCTGATACCCTAAGAAAAAGTTGTCATCTATGAGTGGAAAATGTGACTGTCAATGTTTATGACTTCAGTTTCAGAGCAACTGGAACTGTTACCCTATCTAAATATCATTCCTCAGCCATTTCGAATTGTGGCCAGTATGTATCTGCTGATGACTAACTATCTTCAAGCTACTCAATGTGCTACACTCCTATAATCCCAGCGATCAGGAGAAACCACAGGAGGACTATGAGTTCAAGGCCACTCAACTTGACGTAGTGAACTTGAGGGCACCCTGAGTGACACAGTGAGATTCTGTTTCAAAAAACTAACAGCAAGTCGGGCGGTGGTGGCACACGCCTTTAATCCCAGCACTCGGAAGGCAGAAGCAGGTGGATCTCTGTGAGTTTGAGGCCAGCCTGGTCTATAAGAGCTAGTTCCAGGACCGGAACCAAAAGCTACAGAGAAACCCTGTCTCAAAAAAAAAAAAAAAGAAAAAAAGAAAAACAAAAACTAAATAAACAAAAGAATATTCCAAATGAGGCTTTATCCATCCTGTTCTGCTAGTCCAATTACCATTTATAGAATAAGCACTATGAACATTTATATCTTCTAGCTGGAGAGAAGCAAGGAGTCGGCTCAGCAGCAAGCATGCGGTGTTTTCTGCCTGTTATTCCTCTGCTTTGCTGAGTTCTTCCCCCAAATAAACAAGTTCCTAGTGATGCAGTCTACATCACAAGACATCTGATTTTTGCTGGTAATTAGTTTATTTTCAGTTTCTGTCAAAAGTTGAAATGACATGCGGGGAAAGGTTCTCTGGAGGGAGGTTGGCTCAAAGGTCAGCTTGAGCCATAGCCTTGTTCTCTACAGGTTGGAAATTCCAGCCTGTCCATGATTTAGAGTTGCTTGGACTCAGGGAGGGTGCTTTAGAATTAACTGAAATGACGAGAAATTATTCTTATTTTCCAGAAGCCTAATTTATTAATTCGACAGTGGAAAATATCAGTAATACATGGGCTAGAACATTTGCGATGCAATAAAGGGGTTTTATTTCTATCCCCATTTTTTTAATCTATTTGATTATTTGAAGTAGATGATTAAAAAACTGAAATTCACAAATATTTACCCAGGATCTATTATATACACAGTAGATATTTTGTTGAATTAAGGAATAGTCATGAACTGGGTAGTCACAATCCCTGTTATCTCTTCAGGAAATTTAAGGTTTATGGGTTTAAATTTAGTGAGTGCAAAGTCAGAGAAAGTTTTATGATTTAAATGTTAAATAATGTTACTATGATTTTCTTTCTGAAACTCATGGTGAAGTTTAGCCCCAATTACAAGATATTAAGAGGTAGTACCAGTCAGAGCCCTTATGAGGCGATTATAGCTCTGTCCTCATAGATGAATTAATCCATTCATGTGATTAATGGACTAATAGATTATCTGGGGAGTGAGTATACTATAAAAGTCAGTATGGCTAGGTCACATGTAAGCTCTCTGTCAAGGATGCCCTGAGCTATTCTGAACTCTGCAAGAGAAAAGACCACCACCATGTGGTTCATGACCCTGGACTATAGAACCGTGAACGAAAATGAAACTCTTTTATGACTTACCCAGTGTGTGATACTGTGTTTGGTAAGCAACAAACACTAAACTATGGTAGATATTAACCTATATTAGCCAGGTGTATGCAACATTATGCTAGGGACAGGCCTACCTCAGGATCTGGCAGGCTGAGTCCAAAGACCAGTGCATCATCCCCTTCTCCTCTTAGAATGATGAGTTCAGCCTGCAAATGTTATCTAATCCCCCTTATTTTGACACATTAATTCTTAGGATGAGAATTGTAGTAAGAGTTCTATCAACTGTAGTAAAAGCCTTCTCTAGTTATTCTAGATCAGCTTTTTAATTAAGACTTTATTATTGTGGGACCCAGAGCAGGTTACACAGAGCCTCAGTGTTTTCATCTAATAAAATGGGAATAATAATTCTAATCTCTTACAGTTTTATGAAGATTACATTGAACAATGTACTTTATGCCTGTAACATTGAAAGACAACACTCTGGAGACTTGGTTACAAGTCAGGTATTTTTTTAGATATACTAATTTAATCCTGACATCAATATAAGAAAATAGGGGTTTCCCCATAATTCTTAAAGAAATGATTTTTATCTTGTTTGTTATTACTGGGGAGAGAGTGAGCGGACATGAACGTGAACATGTGTGGTCACATAGCTTTGTGTAATTTATTTTCTCCTTCCGTCTTCACAGGGTGTAGCTTGAAAGAAAATGGCCCCCAGAGGGAGTGGCACTGTTAGGAGGTGTTGCTTTGTTGGAGTAGTTGTAGCCTTGGAGGGAGCGTGTCACTGCGGAGGTGGGTTTTGAGGTCTATATATGTTCAAGCCCGTGGCATAGTTCAGTTCAAGTCTCAGTTCACTTCCTGTTGCCTGCATATTAAGATGTAAATCTCTCGGCTCCTTCTCCAGCACCATGTCTGTCTGCATGCTGCCATGTTCCACCATGACGATATTGGACTGAATCTCTGAACTGTAAGCCATCCCTTAAATGTTTTCCTTTGTAAGAGTGGCTATGGTCATGGTGTCTCTTTACAGCAATAGGAACCCTATTACAGAAGTTGGTATCAGGGTCTGCGGTATTGCTTTGACAGGCCTGCCCATGCTTTTGTTTGAAGAAATATGGACCTTGGGGCTGTGGATTAGGAAGCAGTGGGATGCTTTAAGTGCTGCTAATGGGCCATCCTAGTATGTGCATGGAAGACAGTGGTGCTGAGGGTGATTTGAACTGTGGGGGCCTGGATCAAAAGGTTTCAGAGAAGAACGTTAGTATATGGTCTAGAAACTGTTCTTGTGATAGTTGGTTGTATTTTGCCCTCTTCTGAAAAGTCTACCTGAGGCTAAAGTGAAGAGTTTTGGATTAATTCCATTGGCAGAGGAAATCTCAAAACAATATAGACTCTTTCATGTGGTTATTAGTGTTACTCTAATGAAGATTTATAATGAAAAGGAACAAGCTGAGTAATAAAAAAATACAAGATGCAGAACAATTTCAGGAGAAAAGGCGCACCAGGAAGTGGAGTGGAGTGAAGGCCTGTGTTCAAGGAGATAAACAGATTAAGAAATGGACTAAAGGGAGTGGTGACCTCAGGGCAAAATTCCACCCAGCTAAATTTCCAACTTGTGAAAAAGAATTAAAGGAAAGCTTAGAGTCAGGTGTGATGGCACACACCTTTAATCCTAGCATTAGGAAGGCAGAGGCTGGTGGACCTCTGAATTTGAGGTCAGCCTGGTCTACAAAGCAAATTCCAAAACACTCAAGCTCAGTCAGCAAAGGAACCATGGAAAACAGAGCTGGTGAAAGCCTAAGTGAACAAGGGGCCACATTCCAGCCCCAGCAAGCAGCAGAACTTCACAGCTTCAGTCTTGTTCTGGCTTTAGAGTTAAGGAGAGAAGAAAGGGGTAATGGATAAGGAGAGAAGAAAGGGGTTATGGATAAGGAGAGAAGAAAGGGGTTATGGATAAATTTGCTTTCCTGACTAAGGAAAGACACAAGCCCAAACATGTGTCAGGGGTGACCCTGAATGGAGGCCTAGAGAGGACACTGTGTGAAGCTGTGAAGTTGAAGTCTGGATTGTCTTGGAGACTCCAAGATGTTGAAGATGCCAGAGCCATGGGATACCTGCTGAGGAGAGCTGCTAACAAGGAGTGGAACCAGCCCAAGGAAAGAACCATGCTGCAGTCAAAGCTTGAAGGAGTTTGAGATCCGAAGAGCATTTTGACTCAGACCTAAGATGCAGAGCTTGGAGTTTGCCCAACTTGTTTTCGATCTTGCTTTGGTCCAGTATTTCCTCACTATGCTCCCTTCCCCATGTTTTGGAATGGTTATGTATATCCCGTGCTATTATATGTTGAAAGTACTTGATTTGCTTTTTAATTTTGACTTTACAGGGGATTACAGTTACATGAATCTCAGGAGAGACTTGGAACTTTACACTTTTGGGTAAGTTTGAGACTGTTACAGACTATGGTGACTTCTGAAGCTGGACTTGTGCATTTTTGCATTATGATATGGCTACAAGCTTTTGGGGGCCTGGGAGTAGAATGTGGTGATTTGAAAGAAAATGACCCCCCCAAAGGAAGTTGCACTATTAGGAGGTGTGGCCTTGTGGCGTAGGTATTGCTTTGTTGAAGGAAATGTGTCATTGTGGAGGCAGGCTTTGAGGTCTCATATATGCTCAAGCCATGGTCAGTGTCTCAGTTCACTTCCTGTTGCCAGCATATTAAACTGTAAATCTCTCGGCTCCTTCTCCAGCACCATGTCTGCCTGCATGCTGTCATGTCCCACCATGATGATAATGGACTGAACCTGTAAACTATAAGCCACCTCATTAAATGTTTCCCTTTATAAGTGGTTGTGGTGTCTTTTTTACAGCAATAGAAACTCTAAGACACATGGTTTCTGGGGACTTAATTTTTCAGGCTTGAATAGCAAGTAACATCATCTACTGGGCTATTTCACTAGCCCCCCCCCATTGTTTTATTGTAGTAAAATACACATACTGAAAACTTAGTCATAGTTTCAAAATTTCCCACTCACAAACTAGTAACCCAAGATCTAGAAATGTAGGAGAACTTGCTTATGATTGTTCGATTTTTGAATTTTTGACTAGAGACTTGATGGCAGTCAGTTAGGGTTCAGGGCCCTCCTCTTGACACATGCTATAGTTCCTGTCCTTGAATTATCTTCTAAGTTCTATGCATCTAGTGGCTGTTTCTATGTGGATGTCTTTCCAGCGTGTTAAACATGGAGCCATAGAGAGAATATGTTTAATTAAACAAATATGTTTTATCTATTAGTTAAGACTCTTATCCAACTAGCAGAAATTGGTTCAAATAAACCTAACCCTGAAGAAGGATCAATTAGTGGCAGGGGTATCTACCAGATCCCAGGGAGAGGAGTGAGACAGATCCAAGGACTTGATTGCCATTAGGATATGCTCTAGTTACCCCTCATTTCTGACCTATGTGTCATTTCTTTTTTCCCACCAGACTGTCCTCACAGTGATGCCTGAGCATCGTGTTTCCCAGGCTCCTGTGTTAGTATTCATAGATTTGCCCACTAGGGAGTGAAGATCCTTTGGATATGAAGATGAAAAAATTCTAGAATGGGCTCCGATTGGCCCAGCTTGGATCAAGAGCTCTCTGGGCATCAAGCATATGGGTGTACATTACAAATTATTGAATATATATGAGTGCATTTTCCTCTCTGAATAACGTACCAGATTCTCACAGGAAGAGATGTGTAATTAAAAGCTGTAAAGCACCACTACAAACACAAATGTCCCAAAGTATCTAGCTTTTCTGATCCTCCTTTGTTTTTGGTCACTGGTACACAAGTGTTCTGGGAAGCTAGACTTTTCGTCATGTTGTGACCAGATTCCCTGATTGTTCTTTAACCCACGTATCGCGTTATCCAGAAAGTTCTGTTAATTTTTCCCAGGCAGTTCTCATTGGCGCCATTCTTATTTCCACTGTCACGCTTCTTGACTTTCCGCAATCATCTTCCTTAGCTCATTAAACAACAATATCTTCCTAACCAGATTCTTATCATTCGCTCCTTTCCATTACATCTACCCTAGGAGGTGAATGTTGAAACAGGGCCTTTCTGTCATTCTTATGCCCAGAGATTAATGGCGGATCCTTTCCTGCATGGAGAGACCTTCTGAGGTTTGGTTCTGTCTACTTGTCGATCCTTTTAGCCACTGAGCTCTCCTGAGTAAACGCTTGGACTCAGCCACACTCACTGTTCCAGGACCTATGCCTTCCAGCTTCAGTCTTTGTGCACTTTCCAGATAGCTATCTTTATTTTAAAAAGCAGCTCATTTGCAAAAGAAGCCCATTCCTGTTTGCTGTTGTCCGATTCTCTCCTCTTAACCCTTAGAGTCCCAGGGCCTGTCCTCCTCTCTTTTCCATCTACCTATTTTTATTTTACTTTCTTCACGGCATAGTCCTGTACCACTGCTGTCAAATTTCTCTCTCTCCTTCTTGTGAAATACTACAGAACCTACTGTTTTACTTTAGGTAATACTTAATTTTATCATACACTGTATTAATTTTTAAACGATTTGGGCATTTTGCTTCCCAAATAGATTGTGAGAGGACAGCATGCAAGACTTCCCTCACATCAATTATATATACCTTATGGCATGTATCACAGCTATACCCGTGCATGAGCACAGAGACCTGCCAAACATTTATAAATGGCATTGGGAAATATGTGATGGCTTGCTTGTGAACATTTTACATGAAATTTTCAGTTCAAAAAGAAAGGATTTACTAAAACCCTTTAACTAGTAGCTCCTCTTTGTGGATATGTTTTTAACTGTTAGTCTAAAAATTATAAAGTATTCATCAAAAGGCTGAGGTGGGAGTTGGTGGGGAAACCATTGAAGATTCTGCATTACAAGTCACTGGTTGGAGATCAAAAGGAAATGCGATTATGACAATCCATGATAAAACTGTGAGTTTATATCAGCTTTTCTGAATCCTTTGTGGGAGGAGGGATGTAACTCAGGAGTGCTTGCTTAGAGTGTTAAGGTTCTAGGCTCCATCTCCAGTGCTGGAAGAGAATCAGGGTGCTTTCATTGCAAGATGACTCACAGTTTTCCAAAACAGGGTGCTCTGTTTTCTTATTTACATTTTATCCAATTTCCTCTGAGGGTGAGTGATAAAGAATGGCATTTATGTTTGGGTCCTGAGCTGGTCAGTTTTTGTCAACTTGACACAAAGTAGGGTCACCTGGGAAGTGGAGATTTCAACCAAGGAATTGTCTCCATCAGACCTGTGGGCAGGTCTGTAGTGGTGGTGGCTTGTGGTCATGGGATATAGGGGTATTTATTGATTAATGACTGTGTG
This sequence comes from Microtus pennsylvanicus, assembly GCF_037038515.1. NCBI lineage: Eukaryota > Metazoa > Chordata > Mammalia > Rodentia > Cricetidae > Microtus > Microtus pennsylvanicus. The sequence continues at coordinate 16,300,769 of NC_134589.1, read as the reverse complement.
GGGGTGTGTGTGTACCACTGTGGGCAGTACCACCCCTGAGCAGGTGCTCCTGGATTAGATATGAAAGGAAACTGAACGAGTCAAAGAATGTAAGTCAGTAAACAACATTGCTCCAGGGTCTTTGCTTCATTCAGTTCCAGCCTCCAGGTCCCAGCTTCGAGTTCATGTCCCATCCTGACTTCCCTTGGTGGTAGATCATGACTCTGGAGTCACCCTTTCTTCCCCAAGGTGGCTTTGGTCAGAGAAGCACAGAAGGACAGAGTGTGAACAGTACCCATCACTGTGTGCTCTGGAAAGTTAGTCATTTAAACTCGGAGCCTCATCATCTAAAACCCGAGGCTCCTCAGCTGATGTTAGGAGGATTAAGTGGGGAGGCACGTTTAAGACAGTGAAGTACTTGAGGCAGTAGGTGATCAATCAACAGTAACTGTCACTGTTTATTCAAGAGGGAAAGTTGAAAGGAAAACGTGGGCCTTGTGGCTTATTTATGACTTCAGGATGTCAATGGAGGGCATGCTGGGATGAGTGCTCACACACAACAGGCAGATCAAGAACGGCCGTGTGGTCAGGTACAGTTGGGGGCACTAGAACAGCTGAAAGGTCTAGGACAAGGTCAGGGCACTTTGTGGATTTCTTACAAATTTTCTTAGGACGCATATATTGTATTTCCAAATTACATTACAGACTAAAACACCATCTTAATGAGAAAGGGTTTTTAATAAGTAAAACAATTAGGATTCTCAGAATTGATGATAGGGAAGCAAAGGAAATCTAGGAGAGGGGTTGAGGAGAAAGATGGCTTCGGTGTTGTTCTCTGTCTCTGCCGGACCACATTCTCACCTTTAGTAATCACATATTGTTTCCTTCACAAAGTCAGACCATGGCATCAAAGTGCAAGGCTTGATAGTAGGATTGTGAGGGGGAGGACTGGGTGAAGAGAAGCATGTTGGACAATCAGAACACTGAGCTTGTCCCGATGGACATGGACATTCATATATATGAATATAGGACTTGGAAAAGCTCAGTCAAAAGAAATGAGGACAGTGGTTCGGAGTTGCTTTATTGGTGCAAGAGACCATGTGGGCCACAGCTATCAAAACTTACTGTGCAAAATTCCAATAAAGACATCTGCTGCTAAAACTGGATGATTACAGTGGTTTTCCAATTTCCAGGAAAATGGGTTTAAAGGTTTTCATTTTGTGAATTATTATTAAACCCTGTGAAAGTGTTGGAAATACATTTAAAACGAAAATCACAGACATATTTTTTAAAAATAACATTATTATTTTAATATGTGAATATTTGCATAAGCATAATATAACCAACTTTAGTGCTGGTAAAATTGTGTCAAGTCCATACGGTAGAATTCAATCTACCAATATTTCATGGTGTTCCACAATGAACACCATAATTTCTAGGTGCTGCCACCTGAACTGGTTTTAAAAGCAACGTATTATACCCCTGACTGCCTTTTGTTATTTCTCAAGGGAAGGAATGTTATTAGCTTCAGCAAAACTCACAGGGAAAACGCTTAGATACAAAATAATCTTTAAAATAAATAAAAAAGACTAAACGAGAATTAAGGAGGGTAAATTCAAGTGTAAGCACAACATAATAGCCACTATTGTTTCTTGAGCACTTCATTGTTTGCGATGTTCTGAGCTAAGTATTTCTCAAGTTTCCATTTCATCTTCATAGCCACTCCATGAGGTATCATGACCCACACGAGACAGATGAAGAAAAGTTCAAGACGTGCTTAAGGTCATGTACCAGGGTAAGGGGTGGGTGACACTGATCAAACCTGTTTTCTGATCCCAAAGATAATGACATTCTAATGTTTCATCGTAACATTGAAGCCAAACTGTTGAAGCCAGGCAGTGGTGATGCATGCAGTTAATCCCAGCAAGCGGGAGGCAGAGGCAGGTGGATCTCAGTGGGTTTGAGGCCAGTCTGGTCTACAAAGTGAGTTCCAGGACAGTCAGGACTGTTCCACAGAGAAACCCTGTCTGGTGGTGGTGGAGACACAAAACAACCTCCCCCCCCCCCCAAAAAAAACCAACTGTGTTGAAATGTAATGCTTCTTTGTGTGTTAAAACTGAAACACAGGCACAGGTTGCATTTTAAGTGTTCATGTACTAGTGTGGCTGAACATCTCCAGCAATCCAGAATATTCCCCTCTGGAGCCCCCTCATCCACCTACAGTATAAGTAACCAGTAGTCTGCGTCTATCACAGTAGGTAGATGAGTTTTAGTGAGACTGAGCTAACTGTTGGAATTACAACTAACAGTCCAAATGTCGGTCTTTCACCTTGCCATGCTAACCACAGTCAATGTTACAGTCCTACCTCAGAATTCTCAAGTGTTCACTATAAGAGTTAGTTTTTGGACAAGGCTTCATATCCATTTTTTTGTATTGTGCTGAAATTAATACGATTTTTTAAAAAAAGTCAAAGAAATTACACAACAAAGTTCTCTGGAATGGGATAGATTCAGATGGACTGGTATCAGAATAACTGGCCAATCAAACGAACCAACCTCTTTACCCTCGGAACTGCATAGAAACAGTGCCCTTGACTGATGTAATTTGTGCATCTATTTCCAGTCACGGCATTTCATTAGGAGGCAGACTGAAAAGTCATGTAAGCTAATGGAATGGGAGTCTACCCAAGCAACATATGCAACGACGATTCTTTGTAACATCTTGCAACACGTGAAAAAAAAAATACTTCAAGAATCTTGCAAAGTTGAATGGCTGTTTCGTGATTTGAGGGCAAGGAAGCATTGGAAAGAAAATCTAGGTGGTGAGTTTTGGGGGAAATATGACCTAATCTCCTTCAATGAGGTCTTACGTGCTGATGACTCTCCTGACTGCCTTAAAAATCACATTCATTCTTATTCAAGCTGGCAATGGCAGAGGCAGCATGGCAACTTAAGTCTAGCAAGCTAAGGTTGGCGAATCGTCAGTGGTTGTTCTAGATGTCAGCTTTCTTTTCTCCTTTGTGTTATCCCCGTGTTGTTTTTCTTCCCATCCCTCTTCTAATCTCCACCATAGGCAACGGTGGCATCTTGAAAGCAGTCTACCTACTGCGATCGAGAATCGGGAGAGGAATTAACTGACACTTGTTGGCTTCGACGACTTTGAGTGACACGTGTGCCGGCGGTGTCCAAAATGGGGGGGACGACAGACTGGAGGAACGCTCGTGCCATCAAAGCAGGAGGAAAGGCCCCCCAGAAGTGGGCGCACGTGACAGCAGCAGCCACCTCGAGAGTGACATCATCCCGGGGGCGGAGCCAAACTCTGTAGGGCCTTGTCAGTTATTGAGCTTCCTCCCCTCTCCCTCACCAAATGCCTTCGACCCCACCAGCCCAAGCCCCCTGAGGAAGCCAGAAATGCCTGCACGTCCTGCAGCGCCAGGGTCCCCTCTGTCAGCGCGGCGCGGGGTCTCACCCCTACGAGCCCTCCCAACAGCTCCCCACCCCCAGGCCGTGGAAGGGCAGGGGGCGGGGGCGCGCGCGCTCCACCACGCACGCGCCCCCACGCACGCGCTCTCCCTCCGCGCTCGCGCTCCTCCCCAGCCCAGCCCGGAGGGGGCGGGGCTGCGGGCGGCCTCCGAGGGTGCGACGCCCCCGGCGCGGCGGCGGCGCTAGAGAGCGGCCGGCCGGGCGCGGGTTGCTGGGCGCGCGCTGCTCCGGCGGGGCCCGGTGGCCACAGCCGCCTCGCGCCAGCCGCCCGCCCAGCGGGGCCAGCTGCGAGCGCCGCGAGCCCGGGGCCCCAGGCGGCAGGCGCCGCGCTCCCTCCGCCGCCCTGCGCGCCTCCTCGGGCGGCCCCGCCCCCGTTCCCATCCCCCTCGCGCTCACCTCCGGGGCTGTGCGGAGCGCGAGGCGGAGCGAGGCGCCCGCCGACACCGCCGCTGCAGCAGCCGCCGCCGCGGTGCTGAGGGGCGAGTCTTGCCCCCGCGCCGCCGCTGACAGGAGGACCGCCGCGGGCTGCCAGCGCTCGCCGGCCGCGAGGCCCCGCTGAGCCCGTCTGAGGCGCGGATCCTCCGTGGGGCGTCCGCCGGCGGCGCGGTCCTCACCGGAGATCACGGGCACGCGGGCTTGACCCCGAGGTGCGCCGCGCCCCTCAGAGCGGCAGGTAAGGATCGGGGGGCTCAGGGAAGAGGGTTGCTGAGGGTGAGGTGACAGGGGCGTTCGCTTGCGACGCCTCGGCTGCCTGGGTTGGGGCGGGGGCGAGCGGGGAGACAGGGAACCGGGGATTGAAGTGCCTCCGGTGGCGAAGGCGTGGGGAAGGCAGGCTGCCTCCGAATGTGGGAGCGAGGGCGGCTTCGGAGGGCTCCGGGGTCGGCCACTTGGCTGTCACCGAGGATAGTCTTGATATTTGGTACCTGGAGAGTCTTTGGATGATGGGGACCGGGATGAGATGCGAGGCGGATTGCTAAACGTGGCAGGGAATGTGGTGCAGAACGAGTTGCAAAATGTATCCCTGAATGCAGCATAGAAGTAGTTGTGAAATGTGCCAGGTAAAGGCACAGGATGGGCTGGCCTCTGTGGCGTAGAAATGCAAGGTAGAAGTGTTATTAGGAATATTAATAATTCCTTTGGGGAAGGAGGTGTAGTATAATGAAAGACTAATAGGGCTCTTTGCTACATGTTCTGTCATAGGAATCGAGAGGACCTGCGATAAGCAATTTTTTTTTATATATATAGGGAAAGTACCCACGTGAAAGCAAAAAAAAAAAAAAAGCCAGGTTGGTTGTGTGAGATGGGAAAGAAAAAAAATAGGGCTAGAATCATTTCAGGTTTTGTCATCGGCATGTAGGGCTTGCAATTGTAGCCTGCCTTTCTGTTCTAGGTGTGGAATGCTTAAAATGTTTCTCACAAAACATAAACAATGATAATTAGCGTCAGGAAGAAGATTGGACATCTTAACCTCCTCTTCTGCTCCTCTTCAGGGAAACAAAAACCCCACAAACAAAAAGACAAAACAAACCAACCATCCTGACCATAATTGTGTGTTCAAGATCGTTAGCCAAAGGGAACTATTTTTCATCTGTGTCCCTGTCTTGGCTTTTACACAGGTGAAAATAAGTGGAACAAGGAAAACAAAACAATATGGTGAACAAAAGGGATAAATTTTCAGGCATTTGAAAGGTTGGAGCCAAAAGCTATGTCAATGGTTAATTACAGAGACTGGCAATAGTGAAATATTCTGGTATGTTCTAGCTGTTGGGATGGGATAGTGATATAAGATAAAAACGGATACAGTAAATTGACATAAAAAGCAACAACATGAATACTGTCAATGTAGTGTGCCTCGTAGCATTCCCAGGTAAATTGTCTTAGGCATATGAGCCCCAAACGGAAATAAATGAAATAAATATTCCTGTTCTCTCTTCTTCGGTCTCTCCACCCACCTCCTCCTCTCTCTCTCTCCCTCTCTGTTTGTGTGTGTGTGTCTCCACATGCTGAAAAACGTTGTGACTTCCATTTAAGAACATCTGTTTTGAGAGAACTGTCAGAACATACTGAAATTTCAAAAGTAACAAAAGACAGCTAGATGAGCTATGTAATATAGCATGTGCATATACACCCAGTGTCTATGTAACTGGAACAAAAGCAGAAATATCTGAGGTGTTCACTAGAGTGTATTTAATTATTAATGATATTTTAGTGTGTTATGTTAGAATTCTTATAAATTGAATTACCTGCTTGAATGTTGTTCTTATTGTAGTAATTTGCCAGATAATCCGAAAATTCAGCTTCACCCTGGTTCCAGAATCATTCATTGAGGGATCATTTCCTGCAAAACAAAACTGGATTTTCCTTGATTTATTTTGAACTTCAGTCTTTTCTGCAGCTATTTCCTTTACCTCAAGGCTCTGTTGAAGCTAAAGAGAAGAGGGCCAGAAGAGAATAAAGAGCAGTTCTGTTGGGTCTTCCTGTTTTGTTCTGACTGTAAGCCATATGTACTGCCACCCCCTACTGTCTGTAAGAAGAGGTGTTGCGGAGCCCTGTTCTTTTCTTGTTATCACTGCCCCCTTGTGTAAGGGAAGAAATTGATAGCTGCACTTTTGGGAAACAATCTTTTCAGATTGTTCTGTATCATTAGAGAGGTTATGTAGATTTATTAATCACTTGTTTATTTTAGAGTGCAGAGCTAGAAGCGTTATCTTAACCAGATCTTAGATTTGATGCCCCTTTTAAATAGTATCTGATATTAGTCAATTTAGATTGCTAAGACTGTTTACAGTATATTCAGGAACACGGTATTCTATTCTAGTAATAATAGTGTACATTTATATAGCACACACTTTGTGCCAGTCTTGTACATTGTTTATACAGTTACAGAATCCTATTAGATATATATTGTTATTTCCATTTTACCAGTGAGAAATGGAAACCAGATCCCTTTGCCAAAGATTATGTAGCTGGGACATGGAAACACTGTTTCAGTGTAGAAACTCTGGCTGGGGACTCTGTTCTTCATCGGTATACTGTGTTGTCCTCTCACGTTAGTATTGACAAGCCGTACAGTATGCTTACCTTGCACATATCCATCATAAAGCAGATGCTGTTAGATGTGGATAAACCTGCCTACACACATGCACAGGACAGCTATACAAGGAAATGCTCATAGGAATCTGTTTCTAAATTTGTTTCATGTGATTACAAGCAATAAGTACTATTCCTCAGGACTTTCCAGATGGTCAAAGAAATAGTTACAGTCGTGTTTGCTTTGAGGGGGGATCTTTAGAAGTAAAAAGTTACCATCAGGTAGTTTGATACACACACACACACACACACACACACACACACACACACACACACACAATTTCCTTTAAAGTACCAGTAAAGCTTTATTGCTAATTTTATTTGGAAAATCAAGAAAAAAATTATTATTTTTCCTTCATATCCACATTTTATGGTCTTTATTTAAAAATATTATTAACAAAAATGGATTGGATCTTTTGATAATTAACTCTTCCAAAACAAATGTTTGCTCAGATTTTTCTTAGCTCTTAAACCATTGTTTTATAGATACTGATTACATATGAAATATTTACAGAAATGAATAAAGTACAAAGAATAACAGTGTCGTCCATGCTCCTCATACACCTTTACTTTTTTAGGAAGTGGACCATTGCCTCTCACAATTGTGATAATTATTTTCTTCTCTTTGACAACTTATTTTTGCCATTCTTTTCACAGAATTTTTCTGAGTATATTATGAATCACACATCTCATGTAACCAAACACTCCTCTCCCATAATATACATTTGTTGATATTATGGGATTTAACATATTTATTATGGACAAAATTTTCAGGATATAAAATTATATAATTTAGTATATTCAACAAATTGAAATATAGGCTCAGACATGCTCTGAATTTGTATTGATAATATTCTACTTGCAAATGTAATTTGGTTTGCATCTTTACTGTAAAAATTTACCACTGACATTGTTAAACCTTAATTGGTTATTTCCTTCTCCCATCATTAACTTTTTTTTTTTCCTTTTGAGACAGGGTTCCCATATGTATCCCAGGTTGACACTGAATTATCCTGTAGCTCCATCCTTGGTGCTGGTATTAAAGGCATGTGGCACCTTGTCTGGCTGTTAGTACTATTTTTCTCCAGTGGTGCTGGAGTGTAAGTCCAGGGCTTTGTATATACTAGGCATGTGCACTCTCTCAGCCCCTCACCATCAATTTTTACCTATGTGAAGCTAACTCTCCTTTCTTCCTATAGTTGACTTTGTTCCTTTACTATTTCCTAAATAATTATGAATTATTTTGAATAAAGAAGGACATAGACTCTAGACGGGAATATACTAATAACAAGTTTCCAAAAGGGAAATACTGGGTTGGTTGATAACTTACTGGATATATAGTAGAATAAGTGTGCATAACAATGCATAAAGTTCTTTCTTTTTCATATTTCTTTTCTTCTTGAAACACAGTTAAAATCTGAGACAAAGTTGTTGGGAATGCTAGTTGAATTATACTGGTTTGAACTCAGAGTCACCCAAAGTTAAGGAGAATATTTTTTTTTAAGATTTCTTTCTTTTTATTTTTTTTAAATTTTATTTTTTTTAATTGAATTATATATTTTTCTCTACTCCCTTCCCTTTCTCTCCCCTCCCCTTTTGCCCTCTCCCATGGTCCCCGTGCTCCCAGTTTACTCAGGAGATCCTGTCTTTGTCTACTTCCCATGTAGATCAGATCCATGTATGTCTCTCTTAGGGTCCTCGTTGTTTAGGTTTTCTGGGATTGTGAATTGTAGGCTGGTTTTTCTTTGCTTTATGTCTAAAAGCCACGTATGAGTGAGTACATATGGTATTTGTCTTTCTGGGTCTGGGTTACCTCACTCAATATGATGTTTTCTAGATCTATTCATTTGCCCACAAATTTTAAGATGTCATTTTTTTCTGCTGTGTAGTACTCCATTGTGTAAATTACCACATTTTCCTTATCCATTCTTCAATCAAGGGGCATTTAGGTTGTTTCCAGGTTCTGGTTATGACAAACAATGCTGCTGTGAAAATAGTTGAGCACATGTCCTTGTACCCAAAAGTGGTATTGCTGGGTCTTGAGGTAGGTTGTTTCCTAATTTTCTGAGAAATCATCATACTGATATCCAAAAGGTCTGTACCAGTTCGCACTCCCACCAGCAATGAAGGAGTGTTCTCTTTACCCCATGTCATCTCCAGAATAAGCCATCATCAGTGTTTTTGATCTTGGCCATTCTTATAGGTGTAAGATGAAATCTCAGAGTTGTTTTGATTTGCATTTCTCTGATGGTTAAGGATGCTGAGCATTTCCTTAAGTGTCTTTCAGCCATTTTTAGATTCCTCTGTTGAGAGTTCTCTGTTTATGTCTGTACCTTATTTTTCTATTGGATTATTTGTTCTAAGGCCAATTTCTTGATTTTTTTTTTGTATACTTTGGAGATCAGCTCCCTGTTGCAATGTGGGGTTGGTGAAGATCTTTTTCCATTTTGTAGGCTGCCGTTTTGTCTTGTTGACCATGTTCTTTGATTTACAGAAGCTTCTCAGTTTCAGGGCTCCCATTTATTAATTGCTGCTTTCAGTGTCTGTGCTACTAGTGTTATATTTAGGAAGTGGTCTTAAGGAGAATGTTTTCACTGATGGCATCCAGATTTTCTTTCAAGGATTTTCAAGCTGCTGCATATGTTGATTTATTTTTCTAGCACTAGTCTGAGCAAGGTAACAAATACGGGAAGCTAGCTTAATTATTAGACATTTCTTTTTTTCTCTGTGAATTGTTGTTATCATTAGTATTAGTATAAGTAGTATTAGTCTATCATTAGTATCATCTTATTTGCTTAATATGCCTGTGTCATAAATACTGTTATTTGGTAGAAAGATAGATAACACTGTAAAAATAAATTGTTTATGCTTTATTATTTTGTGAAGACTATCTCATTTTTTTGAATTGCATGTTTTCTAGTAACATGCTAGATGAAAATTACTTAAGATTAAAAAAAAACAGAACAAGGAGATAAGATGATGGAGAGCATGTATCCCTGGTGATTCCCCTGAAAAAGTTATGTAAAGAAGTGTTAAAAGCTTAGGGCTTAAGAGATATATTATCTATTTCAAGGTCGTTTTTCTCATAGAGGACATCTTACTAGTAGTGTTTAAGGTCAAGGTTATTGGAGATGGAGAACCAAGAACTCAGTGTCTGAATTTCAGAAATCAGGTTGTGATTGTGAAACAAGTATGGACTTATTGTTACTCCAGAAAGTTCTAAATAGTTGTAGTACCATAATTATTTCTGGAAACACATTTCTTTTGTTAGATCAATTTACTTTTGATTTGTAGTGCTAAACATTGAACACGGGGCCTTGTGTGTATTGGGCAAGTGTTTTTCTGTTGAACTATTTTTCTAACACAAGTCAGCTTATTAAAAAAAAAACATTGGATAACTACATTTGTGGATGTTAAAAGTATTAAATGAGTTGATTATTTTATGGGTCATGTCAGTGTATCTTGCTGCGTTTAGCTTTTCTTTACCCTTCTTTAGTTTATGATAAACATGACCAAGTTTAAGAGACAAAACTTAGGTTGATGCTAGTCTTAATCATAGGTTTTTTCTTCCCATAGAATCAGTTTCTGTTTCTTTTTCAGTCACGGTAGACACAACCTCTCAGGTGTCTTTTTATTAGAACTCAAGCTAGTCTGATTTCAGTTACCTAAACTCAACCATTGCATTTTAGTCAGCGATCTTGGTGTGTTAAAAAAAAAAATCCAAACTGTTTAGAAGACATCTTTTCTCTTTATGTACTTTTCTTTCACGGGTACCTCACATTACTGCCAGAGTGATATGTGTGTCTCCCCTTTATGTATGGTGGTTGTGATGGTAGGGGTGCGTGTGTATTTCATATACATGAATGAGAGGTACACCTGTGCATGTAGAGGCCAGAGGAGGACAGTGGATGTTTCCTCTATTGCTTTCTTCATTCTTTTGAGACAGAGTGTTTCGTTGAACTGGAGGCTTGCCTTTTGGCTAGGCTAGCCTAGCCGACTGCCTGGCCAGTGAGCTTTCAGGGTCCATCTGTCTCCGTCTCCCAGTGCCGAGAGGTACAGGTGCATGTAGCAATGCCTCATGTTTTCTAAGGATTTCTAAGATTCAGACCTAGGTCCTCATGCTTACACATGTTTTTCTCTCTGAACCTCTCCCCAGCTTCAGCGTGATAGCTTTAAATGTTTAGCCGATCGTTTTACTTTCTTCAGAAGCTTCCAGTGCTTCTCATCATAGGAAAGATCAAATGGGAACTCCTTAGCAAGCGTATGAGGTAATCTATGGTCTTTTTCCTGCACCCTCTTTTGACTTACTGCCTTCCACATTCGTTTTCAAGTTACTCAGCAATTCTCAATTCTTTTAATAGATAATAATCTCTTACATTTTCATACCTTTCTGTATAAAGCTCCCTTTGCACTGGACTGTCTCTCCCCTTTACTTTGTTGTGAAGATAAATTCTTACTGTCTTGGCCTAGACAGCATCGTTTCAGTTTAGAAGGTTATTCTTACTCACCTAATTGGGTTTGTGTGCGTTATTCTGTCTTCTCCCTTTGTACCAGGTAAACTTACATTAATAATTTGACTGTCTCATCACTAGTCTGTTAGATTCCTTTAAGCAGGACCCACTTCTCATCTTTCATTTTGCATCAGTGTAGTTAGTACATAGAGGGTACTCACTGTCCACTTACTGAGTAAAGACTGTTTTGGTTATGCCTTTGAAACTTCGTTCCTTGTCAGTTGTGGTGGCACACACTTTTAATCTCAGCATTTAGGAGGCAGAGGAGGGTGGAACTATGTGATTTCCAGGCACACCAGGGATACATAGCAAGACCCCAGTCTCAGGACAGTATAAAATGTGTCCATACACATATACCCAAATCTAACTATTCAAATACTTAGATGTAATTAAAACTGTACCTAAAGATAACAAGATTTTGTACTTATGTTTCCTGGGGTGGTGGCAGGAGGAAGATTCTCGGTGTGAACTTGAGCCAAATTACTTTCTTATGTATTACAGAAATTGACCAACTGTAACCTATGGGCTAAATCTAGCCTGTCATCTATTTTTATGTGCTCTGCAAGCTAAGATTTTTTTAAGTGATTGAAAAATATTAAAAGCACAGTACTTCATGATGTGATATTTATAAGAATTCAAATATCTGTGTCCATAAAGACAAACTTACTGGAAATGCTCATTTGCTTACATACTGGCTGTGACTCTTTTCGGGTCAACAGCAGAGTTGAGTAGTTGCCATAGAAACTGTATGTCCTACAAAGCCTAAATATTTACTTTCTAAAAAAAAAGTTTGCTATCCTTTGTTCTATTCCATACTCTGTGCCCTTAATGTTCCTTTAATGTTAGGAGTTATATATGTCTCTAGAAGGTTTCTACAGAAAACACCTGCTTCTGTTTATTGAGAAAAAGTCAGAACTGCTTACTTGAAAAGCCCCTGTTGCACTTCCTTATAACATTCTTATGTCTAACTCTGAAGTTGGATTCTGTCCCAAGCAGAGCCATGTGCAGTGCCACACCATAAATCTCAGCACTCAGGATGCAGAGGCAGGCAGATCATGTATATATATTGGTACTTTTGAGACATGGACTCACTGTGTAGTTCTGGTTGTCCTGGAACTCATTATGTAGACCAGGCTAGCCTCGAACACATAGAGATCAAGTGTTGGGATTAATGGCATGTGCTTAGAAATTTCATATTGTTTTTCAAAAGCTAAAATTAGAATTCATATATCTGTGTCCTAGATATTTCTTCTACCTCTGAAGAATATAGTTAAAAACAGTAGCATATTAATTAGTATTTCTATTTTTCTAACGTTTACTGTTGATATTTTACTATTTTCCTTTTGTGGCAAAGGCATTGGAAAATATTTTATATGATTTTTATGTTCATTTAAATTTTTTTATTCAAAACATTTTTTGCCTGTGTGTGTGGTAAATGCGCATGTGCATTTGTGTATTTACATATATGTGGGCAGGTTTGTGTGAGTGTATGTGGAGGAGGGCAAAGGTTGAGATTGAATGTCTTTTTTGATTGTTTCCTACTTTGTTATATTTTGAGGCAGTCTCTCACTTACACCCGGATCTTGCTGATTTGGCTAGTTTAGCTAACCAGCTTGCTCCAAGGATTTGTTTCTGCCTCCCCAAAGCTTGGAATTACAGGCAGACTAGTGTGCCTGCGTGCCTGGCGTTTTCCTGGGTGTTAGGGACCTGAACACTACTCTCATGCTTGCAGAGCAAACACTTTACCTGCTAGGCTCTCTCTCCAGCCCCCATATGTTCATTTTTGTAAACATGAGTAAGTATTTCAGACATACAGTTTATAAGGGAAAGTACATATAAATAAGAATGACGGAAACCCCTTAGTTGTTCCAAATGGATTTTTGGAGTAGTAGACATACATTTTTCTTCTTATCATATCATCATATCTGGTCTTAAAGATAGACACAAAGATACTTGACTCTAGTTTTCTTATCGTCATGGAAGCCTCCCCTTCCCTGTAGATTTTTTTTTAATAGATTGCATTTACTGAACTTGGAAATGAGATCTAGTATGTAGATAATATATGATTTAGTCATTTTAGACTTGGAGAATCTGCTTCAGATCTTAGTAAATATTTCTGCCTACATGAAAGTAGTGTCAACCTTTTGTTCCAAATCTTGCATGGGAGAGTGAGAGTGTCCCAGAAATTTCTGGTTGCTGGTCTATAAAAGCTTAATAAGTGATTTGCTCTGTCTAGAAACCCGTTTCTGTTCCAGTTCTAGCAAATTGCCGAGCTCCCTAGGCTTGTCAGCTGCGTGGTGGTGAAGGTATTTAGCTTTTGTAGCCCAGTGGAATGAAGACTTATTAAAGCACACAAACAAATAACGACTGCCAACCGCCTACCGCCAAATCCTGCTTCATCATTGATCTTTCTAACTTTGCTAGGTATTAAAAAGGAAGAGAGACTTCCTTTGAAAGCTGTTAGATATTTTTAATATTAGACAGTATTTAAGAATCACTGCTCAGTTTAAAAGTGGAGAATGGTGGTAATCTGTAATCCCAGTACTTAGGAACTTGAGATAGAAGTTTGTGGCTAGCCTGTACTATATAATAAGGGCCTGTCTAAAATAAACAACAAAACAAAAAAGCAATTTTGGCTTTCTGTAAAGAGAGACCAGTTGTGTAGTAGAAAGAACATGCATTCTGAGTTTTAAATCAGTAAAACAGCTGTGAATTATTGCCGTCTTTCACCAGCTGTGAAGGGTTTTCAAAAAACTTACCTTGTGAGGGTTTTATGGTGATAGAGGTCAGTTATCTAAGTGAGAGTAAAAGCCACTGTTTCTTGAAACAGTGAAATGTTGACAGATATTTTCCCTCAGTTTGGTCATGTAAATGTTTTTAACTTTTACAAACATCTTTTTTATTTTTTGAATAATTGGAATTTTGCTTCCCTCGCTACCCATCAGTGCTCCAGGTTGATAGTTTTTGTAGTTGTTCCTTTTTCTAAACAACATATGATTAGACAAAGTGAGTTGTTTAGGGGATTTATTTCTGTAATCTTTACGTAACAGTGACAACAATAATAAAACAAAGGACTTGTCTAGCTACTATTTAATAATCAGAAAAAAATTAGCTATTTTTCTATAATAAGGATAGTTGTTCAGACGCTCAATTTGAGCTTGGGATAGAGCCCAGTAGTGGAATACTAGCAAGCCCAAGGACCTAGGTTCAGTTTGCAGTAGAAGAGGGAAGAGTTGGGAGAGGAGAGGCGCAATGATTATCTAAACTATTCTTTTGTTAATAAAAACTCAGGAGTCAGATATTGGGTAAAAACCTGATTGATCTGAGAAGTGGTAGAGAAGCAGTCAGTGACACCCCCCCTTCCTTGATCCCCTGCCTACTAACTTCCCATGTCTGTGTTTATGTCCTGGGTCCTATAAAATCTCTATGGTTAATTTTGGTCAGCGGTAGCTAGTTCTGCCCTCTGATTCAAGGTAAACATCATTGGCAGTCTTGGGAGTGTCGAAGTACCATCAAAAAATATCCCACCACAGACAGGAGAGAGGAGAATGATTTTGTACAAATCAATATCCTTGTGCTAATTATAAAATAAAAAATAGTTTGTCTTGGGCTGACAGTGTCTCTCAGTTGGTAGTGCTTGCCTAGTGTGCAGGAGACACTAGCTTTGAGCTCCAGCACCACTTAACCTAGTATGTTAGTACAGGCACTTGGTAGACAGAGGCAGGAGGTTAAGAACTTCAGAGTTCAAAGTCATCCTTGACTACATAAGAAGTTCCAGTAAATTTTGTCTTGAAAGTATCTTATTTAATGCCCCTGGAAAGACCAATTTTATGCAACTTTAGATCCCATTTATTATGCATTTAAAAACTTATTTATTTACTTTTTTGAGTGTTGGTGTTTTACCTGCATGTATGTCTCTTTGAGGGTGTTAGAAGCCCTGAAACTAGAATTACAGTTGTGAGCTGCCATATGGGTGCTGGGAATTGAACCCAGGTTTTCTGGAAGAACAGCTAGTGTTCTTAACTGTTGAGCCATCTCTCCAGCCCCTATTGTTGTCCATTTTTAAAATAATGAACTTCATAAGGACTCTTCATTGTTTTGAAAGATAATTTCATCTCTGAACATGTCAAATAAGAATTATCTAGTTGTTAACAACTGTTGTCACTAACTCTAGTGGTCAGTGGGTATTTATTTCTCCCACTATTCTACCTTTCTTTTTTAAATTACAGAGTAATATATCTGATTATAATTATTAAAACAGATAAACAAGGGGTAAATAAAATGTTAGTATTTTCCTTTCTTAGAGCCTGCCCTTTTCTGCTTAAACTCCTTGTGGCAGCAAGCAGTAGCTAATATTTCAATTTTTTCAGTATCTTCCTCTTTTTTCAAAAATTTATTAGCAGATATAATACATTCATAAGCTTTTTTTAAATAAAGGATATTATTTACTTGCTCAGTGACTTGCATTCTTTTACCCTCTATCACAGCTCTCTTTAGTAAATGGAATCCTAATTTTTAAAAAGCTGAGTACTTAGTGCTCATAGCACCATCATTTATTGTTACTATACAACTAATGGATGTTAAGATTGGTTTTTTTTGTCTGCTATTATTAACTATTAGGGCTGTTAGTCCACTATTTTGACTAGTCTACTATTTTGACCAGAGAAGCAAGCATTCTGAATAAAATATTAGCAAAATGAATCCAGAAGAGTATTTATAAGAGAGTATATCATGATCAGTAGGTTTATTCTAGGGAGGGAAGGGCATTAAAATATTAATATCTTATTAAATGACCAAAGTTGTAAGACTAAAAATTACATTACTTCTTATGGGAGAGTTGGCAGGTTTGAGATTTGAAGACAGTACCTTGAGCATATCTGCCCATGAGAATGAAAGTTTAGTTTTATATAATTCTTTGATCTTGAAAAATGATAGACCAATATTTATTTTGGAATCTTTGGGGTTAGGGGATTTTGTTTTTTTTTTTGCCCTGGCCTTGTTTCTTCTGCTTTGGTTGTTAAAGCCTGATAGCATTGACAGCACAGACACATTAGTGTTTCAGAGACTGGGGTGGATGATGCGGGTGGTAATCCTAGGGCTGGTCCCTTTTAAGATACCATGTATGATTGCGTCGGGCTTAGCAAGCACCCTATTGTCCTCTGTACAGATTGTCTTGTAAATACTGGCCTGAATCCCATTTTAAAGATTTTTTTTTCTTGTGCTTATTGGCAAAATTGTCTTCTTTAGAATGAGTGTTTTGAAGCCATTATTTAGGACTGGTTATATATGATGTGTTCTAGTATTTACCATCCATTCTACCATTGCAGCTCTGGGAGTGGTGGGCATTGGATTGTTTTCTCCACCTGTACTGTTAACATGTGTACACCCTGAGGTTATCAGGTCTAATCCTGAAGACTTTATCTCATTTATAGTGCGAGAAGCCCAGTGTTGCCAGTTCAGCTTCCTTGTTTTAGACTCTTATTCTTGATGATACAGAACTCTGTAAGTCTCTTTTGGGATCCCAGATCCCTTTCTTTTTCGTAATTTAAGTGCAACAGTTCTTTTGGCCATTTTGTGTTAATATTGTCAGAAATACATTATCCTTTTCAAAGATATAGTCTGAATATTTTTTTAATTTCAAAAATAATCTATTAAAATAATTTTTCTATATTTACTCTGCTCCTTTAATTTTCTTTGTGGGCTCCCATTATCTATATACTTAGTTTTCATTTACACACTCTCAGCTTTTCTCTTTTAGGATTTTTTAAAAATCTTTTTGAGTTTTAAGACTTATTTTTTTAACATTTACTTTTTTTTTCTTTTGATTTTTTGAGATATGATTTTTCTGTGTAACAGTCCTGGCTGTCCTAGAACTCCCTTTGTAGTCCAGGCCTGCCTCTGCTGGGATTAAAGATGTGTACCCCCACACCTGGCTCATTTACTTTTCTTACGGGATTAACTATTTTTACTCACTGTTGTCATTTTCATTGTCGCTTTCCTACTGCAGTCGTAACTATTGATGACCTCAGTATCTATGTGGAGGATCCTACTAATATTCTCAACTTTGCCCTTCCAGGACCTTCTTGTTATTTTAACCGTTCATTTCTGTGTTGTATATTATACAGGTAATTTTGAACCCTCAGTGCATCTGTATTGTCTGAGAAACTTTGAAAAACCACAGATGTCTAGGACTTATTTTTGTATATTTGGACTTGATTTATGGGAGATATGACCTAATGTGTTAATAATTTTCACGGTGAGTTTAATATGCAACAAGGATTTAGAGCCATGCCTCGGAACTTATTAATCACAACTTTCTATAATACCCCTTTCTACCTTTTGTGTTTTTGGCTAACTTACAGAAACTGCTCTTCTTCTCTGTTGCTGTGATAAGCCATTCTGACCAAAAGCAACATGAGGGAGGAAAGAGTTCATTGACTAACACCAGGTCACAATCTATGGAGGACTTCCCCTGAGGGAAGTCAGGACAGAAACGTAAGGTTGGAATCATGGAGGAATTGTCTGGGTCACTTGTTCGTGATAAGTTAGTTTTCCTGTGTAGACCAGGCCCACCTTCCCTAGGGATGGCTCTACCCACAGTAGGCTGAGCCCTTCCACATCAGTCATCCATCAAGACAGTCTCTCACAGTGGTGACCACAGGCCAGTCTCATCTGGACAGTTCCTACCTTGAGGTTCCCTCTTCCCAGATGACTCTATGTTATGTCAAATTGATGGTAAAAACTAACCAGCCCAGTACACAGTAGCCTTAATTTTACCTTATCAGAACCTTTATACTTCCTCAGTGCTGAAATACAAGTGCAAATCACTACACCCACATTATGTGGTGCTGGGGAATCTATCCAGGGCTTCCTTCATACGAGGCAAATATTCTACCAACTTAGCTGCATCCTTAGCTCCTAATAGGACTTTTTCATTTATCAAACTTACAATTCCATAACATTCAGCTGTCTTTCACTTCCTTTTCTGCTAGGTAGATTTCCAGCCTGTCATTATATATATATCTCCTGAATCTATTTTCAACCTGTTTGAACCCTGACCTTTAGTTGTTCTTACATGGTAAAACATAATACCTATTAGTACCAGTGTTATGTTTTATAGTTTTATACTGACAAGTAAGTGTTGCTGGAGTAGAATAATTTTGTCGACTTTAAATTATTGCTTAGTCTCCAATAACTTTAAATTAATTGCTTAGTACTGCCCAGATCTTCTGTTCTTTTATATTTGTTTACTTTATATTTTATACTTTGGTTCTTTTATATTTGTGTTCACTTAAATGATTATATTTCTCCTTGAACTCATATTTCCAGCATTTTCTTTTTATCCTCCTTCTCAACACTAAGAGAATAGAAATAATCTTCCTGTCACCTGCATCTTTACCATTGTTATTATAAATTATGCATCTTTTCTTCTTTCAAAGGCTGTTCCTTTCAGTTGTCCACTAGAGTCCATTTGCCTTCTCACCTTTTCAAAGACATTGTGTAGCACAAATTCTAATTGGTCTTCATAATAAAAATCCAGAGTCAGATATAGGGGTTAATGCAGAAAGATCAGAGAAGCAGAGCAGCCAACCACTAGAGAGTTCTTACCTCTACCAGTGCTCAGACCAAAGGGGCGATCCTATCTCTACAAAACCCAGAATACATCCATCTGTATGAATCCTCAGACTGCCTCTGCTCCTGTCTGCTCCTGTCTTATATTCCTCTCTCCATCCAGCCATATCACTTCTGTTTCCACCTCCCTAGTGCTGGGATTAAAGGCACGGGATCCCAAGTGATGGGATCATCGTTGTGTGAGCTCTGTTTCTCTTTTAGACAGATTCAATTGTGTATAATCCAGGTCTGCCTCTGTCCCTGAATGCTGGGATTAAAGGTGTATGCCACTACTGCCTGACCTCCGTTACTAACTATATTTAGCTCTGCACTCTGATCTTCAGACAAGCTTTATTTGTTAGATTACAAACAAAATGTCACTACAACATTGTTTCTGTATTTTTATTTTTTCCTTTTCTAGACTACTAACAACTGAAAAGCTTTCCTGGTTCTTCAATTTTAAAGACACTCTCGAGCATCTCTTTGTGTCTACCATCCTCCATCTTTTCTCCCATTTGTCTAGGTGTCACAGAAGTGAGTTATCTTTACTCACTTGTCTGGTGTTTCTCTTTTCACATCTTTCTTCTAATGTATAATTAAAAGATTCATTGATAAATTTATAAATTGAGCATATAACAATTTAATTTTAGAATGTTTCTATTACCTTAGAAAATTTCCTTTAACTTGTTCTCAGTCAGCTTCGGTTCCTAACCCTAGCTCTAGGCCATGTTAAACTGTGAGTCATGATCCCATAGGAGCTTACAGAGTGAATGTGAAGGTCATGAAAAATTTGTCAGCAGTAGAAAAGTTCTGAACATACAGCAACCGAAAATGAGTCAAAAGCCAATATATAATGAATTTAAGATGATTTTTATAGGGCTTGCTTATTGTATCATTTCTTTCAGCCTTGGTTTTGAACTTATGACTTGTATTTTATGGAGTGCACGTGCAGTCAAGGCATGCTACTGAAGGGAACACTGCCTGACATTTTGGCTCAAAGTTGATATTGTATGTTATGATTTGTGACTCCCCCCAATATATATGGTTTTCAGCACTCATAGAAAACAGTAGTTTAATTATGGAAAGCAAAGACTTTTAATATTTTTCTGCTGTCATTTTTCAGCATATTACCAATGTAATGTTGTCTTTCAACTTAAGTTGGATTGTGTTAGAATATTGATAATAAAAATTGTTGAGTCGTTGACAATAAATGAATTTTGATTTAGAAGAGAGATAAAATTTCCAACAATTTCTGAAATGGATCTAAACAGACTTTTGCCATTTTTTACTACATATTTATGTTAAATGGTTCTTTAGCACTGGCAATTATAAAATAAAAATATTGAGCAGTAAAGAAAAATGTTGAAGATATTGTATATCATGTAGTATCAACTATTCAGCCAAGACTTAATTATTTTTTAAAATAAATAAGCACATCATTTTATTAGTTATAAATTTGCTTTTGTCTTTAATAAGTGATAAAATTTTATGTATGCCAAAGAATTATCTTAAACTTCTTCAGGATTTATTCTCATGAAGTGTTTGATTTGTATATCTACTTTAATCACTTATACTCCTGGGGTTGTGTAAAGATTTCCTGGATTGAAAAGGGATCATGAATGGAAAATTTAGGAAACTGCTCAAGCAAATACTATCTACTTTTTGTTTTTTTAACTGGTGTTTGAAAATTCATATAAGTGGTATCATAATGTGCAGTTTTGTTTTACAAATACAAATTTAATCTTTTGCTTCTGGCTTCTGCCTTAGTATGTTTTTTAGGTTACTTTGTGTTGATCACGTATCAATATTTCATTTCATTTTCTTGCTGAATATTATTCCATTGTGTAATGTACCATTTTGTTTATCTATTCACCAAATGGATGTTTGAATTCTTTCCAGTATTTGGCTTTTATGAATAATGGTGCTGTGAACATTCATGCACAATGTTAATGTGGATAAATGATTTAATTTCATTTGGGCCCATTCCTAGGGGATTGGAATTGCTGGCTTTGTGATCAGTTTGAGTTATTTTTTGCTGTGAGGTAAGGATCTAAGTTTATTTCTCTGTGTGTCTGCATTTCTAGTTGCTTCAGAATAATTTGTTGAAAAGATTATCCTTTCTTCTATTAAATTGTCTTTGTATCTTTTGTAAACCTGTACCTGGGGTAATATGGAAGAATCATTAACACTGGCTGTTTTACTGCATTGAATTTCCTGCTAAACCCTCAGAAAGTCAATTAGGTCATTGCTTTCTCCAGATAGGACTACTGTAACTCCAGAACAATGGAGACCCTTCTCTCTGCCAGCAGGTACCACTGGGCTGGTTAAAATACTTAAGGTCTGCAAACCAAGTTAAGTCTTGTATGTTTGTGGAAACAAAGATACTGGTTTTCAAGGCATTCCCTATCTTGGTTGAACCACATTTTGGGGAATGCAATTGGGAAGAATGAGAGTAGCCCCAGGAGAAAACAGCAGAGGCATGAGTAGTTAGTTTTTCTCTAGTTAACAATCCCTAGTATCCATGAGTAAACACTTCTTTGTTCTCTGCTTTTGGATGGCTTTCAGAGTATTGAAAAGTCAGCTCTCTATTTTGAACTGTTCCAGTCAGGCTTCCTCCTCCATCTTTTTACTGAAATTGCTTATAATGATCATAAGTGGCTTTCACATTATTTAGTCAGTGGTCCTTTTTTAGACTTTGTTTTGCTTGACCTCTATTTGCCTTATTTGGTACATTTGATTACTGTTCTGGCTAGTTTTATGTCAACTTGATACAAGTTTGTTATCTGAAAGGAGGGAATCTCAGTTGAAAAAGTGCACCCCCAGGGGCTGGAGGGATGGCTCAGTGGTTAAGATCACTGGCTGTTCTTCCAGAGGTCCTGAGTTCAATTCCCACATAGTGGCTCACAACCATCTGTAATGAGATCTGGTGCCCTCTTCTGGCCTGCAGTCATACATGTAGGCACAATACTGCATACATAATAAATACATAAATCTTTAAAAAAAAGTGCATCCATAAAATTCAGCTTGCAGGGCAGGGCAGGGCATATACTTAATTAGCCCATTGTGGGTGGTGCCATCCCTGGGGTGGTGGTTCTGGATTCTATAAGAAAGCAGATTGAACAAGCCATGAAGAGCAAGCTAGTAAGCAATCTATGACCTCTGCATCAGCTCCTGCTTCCGGGTTCCTGTCCTAGGGACTTGAGTTCCTGTCCTGACCTCCTTCAGTGATGAACAGTGATGTGGAAGTGTAAACCCTTTCTTCCCCAACTTACTTTTTGGTCATGGTGTTCATTACAGCAATAGTAACCCTAACTAAGACAATCACTCTTTTCCTTGAAATCCTAACTTCTAGAATTTCCACTGTTTTTTAGTTGTTTTATGCTGTGTGTTCCATATTAGTGGATTTATTTTGTTTATTCTTTTTCATCTTTACAACCCATTAAATATTGAAATGCTCTATAGAGTTTTTTTTCTTCCTTAGACATTGCTTCCTCTGAAGTCCTTCTAAGTGATGCTGTAAGAGTTTCCTCTAAGTCTCAGACCATTGGCACTGAAGTCAGAAATACATACATTTTTATTCCTCATGTACAGCATTGAGGTCACTCTCTTCCTTTTCTAAAATTATCTGGCTTTGAACTGAATGTCATCAGATTATATTATTTAGAACCCCAGTTGATCATAACTCCTGGTTTATGCCCTATAATGAATGAGTTTGATTCTGATTATTTAGAGTTAGAACAAACTTCACAACTAAAAATCTCAGTTCTCCACAAGACTGATTTTTATGCAGACACCAGCCAAAAGTTTAGAGGCTGACTACTCTTAATTTTTGGTCAGTATACTACAAATTTGAGGGTTTCTAACCATCTTCTTGGGTTTGATAGTTCATGGGAACAATTCATAGGAGACAGGAAAGCAGTGTACTTACAGCAGTAGTTTTATGGTAGTATCATGAATTTAAGCCAGAATGAGCTGAAAGAAAAGCTGTAGAGGGTGGAGAGGCTTTCCATTGGGGGTGATATCTTTTCTCTGGGGAGTCAGGGCATATCTTTCTGTCACATGGCTATTTGACAGTATACCCACAGTATTTCCAGTTTGAGAAACACAAACCTTAGTATCTAGTGTTTAAGGAGATCTCGTTATGTAGGCATAATTGAATTAATGGTCATGAGTTGAAATCAGTCTGTAGCTTTTCTCTTTATTCTGGTCAGTCCACCAGTCACATGGTTGATCTTTCTGGTGTAGCCAGAACTCTTGGAGTCATATCATTACCATAAGCTGTCTAGGAGCCACTGTTAGTCCTGCCATGAATGAAAAAGATACTCAAATCACGCAGGAAATTACCAGGACTTGAAGACTACCTCCCATATGTCAGTCAAATTATTACCCAGAGTCACCCGCTCTTTTATTTGTTTCTCTTTTCTCTTAGCAGTACTATTTCTTCTATTAATCCTTGGTAAATTTGATCATGGGATATTTTTCAGCATTTTGTTCTTTCAGTATTTTAAATTGAACATATACAAGTGTTCTAAATTTCCAACTTAGTCATTCTTTATTAACAACCAAAGAATCCCCATAATTTCACTTTTGTGCATCTCACTCTCAGACCACCACTTGTTTCTTTCTACTTTTCTCCTTCTAACCCCAATTTGCAATATTTTAAACCTACTGGGTTTTCTAATCCGTTGATTGTGCTGCTGTTTCATACTGTCTGTCGGTAATCTCACTCCCTTTTTTAATCAACACAGTGGATCCTAATTATCCCAGCACACAACCCTGGACAGCATTTCCTTTTTCAAAGAGAAACTTTGTTGTTGTTTCTTAGTAGTGCTGGTGTTTAAACGCAGGATCTTGCACAAACGAGCCAAGTTCTGTACTGTTGAGTTAAACACCCGGCTCTCAAATTTCCTTTCTTGATTCATTGTCCTTACAGAGCCAAAACTGCATTCCGGTTAAATCCAACTTTCCATGCCTGCACCCATGTAGCCGAGTGTGGTTAGTGAAAAGTATACAACATTACTGATTAGTTTTATTTTAAATTCATGACCGCAAACCTCAAATGGGACCTTAATCCTTTCAGGTAATCATGTTATATAGTGCAGGAGTCAGTGGGCCATTTTTTTTGACAGTTTTTCCTCTCACCTTACACTTTTAACACTTTCCATCCTTTTCTTAACTAATGCCATTTCTTCATTCTATACTGAAAAAGTGGAAGAGAAGTCCTCTAGAAGACACTTCTAGGCATCTTACTAATATTTAATCTACCCATTGTGAATAAGTATGCATTTTCTTTCTGCTGGTAACTGTTTTATTTGCGCAGTAGACTCTGTCTCCTGATGCCTATTTAAGAATGCTACTTGTGCCAGGCATACTGTGGCACGTGCCTTTAATCCCAGCCGTTAGGAGGTAGAAGAAGGGCAGATCTCTGAGTTCAAGGCCATCATAGTCTACACAGTGAGTTTTAGGACAGCCAGGGTTATGTAGAGAGAGACTCTGTCTCAAAAAACAACTAAATAAATAAAGTAAAAGGAATGCTATTTCAGCAATTCCTTTCCTTTCTAGTTAACTCATTCTCATCAAACATGCCACTTCTTTCATATTAAACAAAGTTCTTTGACCTCATTTGTCCCACTAGCTACTACCTAATTTTCATACTAGGGAGGTGGAGGCAGGAGTGATATGGCTGGGCAGAGAGAGAGATAATGTGGGAGAAACAGGAGCTCATTTAAATCTAAGGATGCAGTCTGAGGTGCAGTCTGAGGACAGGATCGTCCTTTTTGATCTGAGGATTCTGTAGACGTAAAAGGTCTCTCTAGTAGCTGACTGCACTGCTTTGCTTCTCTAATCTCTTAGCTTTCACTCCCAAATGTCTGACCAGGTTTTTTTTTTTTTTTTTTAATAAGAACAATTAGAATTTGTGCTATGTAATTTGGATAGGGAACATTTAGTGTAATGAATTAATAATTATAAAAAGAAATTTGAGTAATGAGAGCTTGGTTAGGAAGACCAATCAGAATATAACAACATAAGGAGAAATCGTTACTTCTATACTTAGAAAGTTCAAGGAAGCATGCTTGCCAACCCTTGGTTGACATCCAGATTCTGCTGGGAAGGGCATGACCCTGACTCTCTGAATGGCAGAGAAATTGTATGGTGGTATCACACAGGTGGAACTTTCTTGAAGTTTGGCCTCTAGAACTTTTCTCTTGCCATTTTAAATTACACTGGTGCTTACCAAAAGTATCCCAATATAAAACCACCAGAGTGAAAGTGCTGACTGTTGGGTCCTCTTGCTGCTGTGCAACACAGGAGTGAGGGACTGGAGAAGCTGCACGTACCGAAGTGAGTAGTTTGGTACTAGAGCAGCTGTCTGTAATAACAGGAACCAGATGCTGGAGAAGCCACATGCTCTCTCAAACCTAGAAACAAAACCAGCTTTCCCACAAGGTCTTACCAGTGCCCTCCGCCCATGAAGTTTACCATTGTGCAAGCTGGCAAAAGAAGATACATCCAAAGGGCTAAGGTCTATTTTCAGAACAAATAAGGAAGGAATTTGGATCTGAAAGCCAGTGAGGTGAATATTAGTTCAAGTCACATTTTCTTTCTTTTCTTAAGCCCTCTCTAAGTTTCAGTTGTACAGTAGCAGTTTTATATAAAAGAGTGATAAAAGGGCAGGCAAGTCCATTGTCCAGTGACTGGATGTGAGGGTGTCTCACCTTGTTTTACCTTGGGACTTTATCCTAGCTGTAGTTTATTTTAGCCCACCGTTGGCTTCAGAGGTTTTGAGGTGATTGGTACTTTTTCAGCAGGAGGGCTTGTTTATCCAGAGCTCTCTTTCAGTACAGTTGAGCCACTTTACAGGCTTGATGGCAAATGTTTTTGCGTTATACATCTTGTATTGTTTGTTAAAATTAGCATGTACATTTATATTTTATTATTTCCTCCTATGTTGAAAAGGCAGTATACAATATTTTCTTTTTTGCATTTTTGACATTTTTAGGATTGTGTTTTGGGGATTAATATTACTTTGTAGGGATTTTTATTTCTGTCTCTCTCTCTTTGTAGTTATATGATAGGTAGGTCTTGGTCAGCTCCGTGTCCAGGATGTATCAGTGGAAGATTGTTTTGTGATAGCTGGGCCTGGTGGGTCAGGCCTGTAATCCCAACCACTTGAGATACTTGAGTCAGGACTCAAATCTAAGACCTGCCTGTGCTACAAGGTAAATTCTAAGACAGTCTGGGCAACTTAATAAGACTGTCCCAAAAAATAAAAATCAGTGATACAATGCGTATACAAGTACAGTTCACAATACCATACTAGGGAACAGTTTTCTTTCTTTTTTTTTATTTTATTTTATTTTTTTTAGTTGTTGCAAAAAAAAAAAAATTTCTGCCTCCTCCCCGTTTCCCATTTCCCTCCCCCTCCTCGCACATATCGCCCCTCCCCCATCCTTCCCCCCTCCCCCCCACTCCATTCCCCCTCCCTCTCGAGAATGGAGAGCAGTCCAGATTCCTGGCCCTGCGGGAGGTCCAAGGTCCTCCCACTTCTATCCAGGACCAGGAAGGTGAGCATCCAAACAGGCTAGGCTCCTACAAAGCCAGTTCATGTATTAGGATCGAAACCTAGTGCCATTGTCCTTGGCTTCTCATTAGCCTTCATTGTCCGCCACGTTCAGAAAGTCCGGTTTCATCCCATGCTTATTCAGTCCCAGTCCCGCTGGCCTTGGTGAGCTCCCAATAGATCAGTTCCACTGTCACAGTGGGTGGGTGCACCCTCGTGGTCCTGACTTCATTGCTCATGTTCTCCCTCCTTCTGCTCCTCATTTGGATCTTAAGAGCTCAGTCCAGTGCTCCAATTTGGGTCTCTGTCTCTGTCTCGATCCATCTCTAGATGAAGGTTCTAAGGTGATATGCAAGATATTCATCAGTAGGGCTATAGGATAGGGTCATTTTCAGGGGGAACAGTTTTCTTAAACTTTTTTATTTTCTCCTTCATTTATTTGTATTTTCTTTTAGAAATTCTCGTATTTTCAGAAAGTCTCACAGTTCCCTGAATCTGCTATCCGGATTTAACTTACCATCATAACTTCTATTTTGAAAATATTTCCTTTATTCTTCTTATCTAAAATGTGAATATTTGGCATATTTATATGCATATATTTACACAATATGTTGTAGAATATTATTTTAAGGCGTGTTACTTTTGTTTCTTCTCTGGAAATTTGTTTAGTGATGCAAAGATGTGTTTGATTAAATAAAATTCACCTGTCAAGTTTCAGGAGGTTGCCCCTGATAAACTAGAATCAAATCAAATTGACATACATCCATAGCCTCTTCTTTCCCATGGAAACAAAAGCAAAACCTCTTCTCCAAAGCATTTTTTGATTTCCATTTGACAGATACATTTTTTTTTGACTTTTTTAAAGTTAAGGCATTCTTAAAATATCTAGGCTGGTTTATTTCCACAGTCCCTCTTTCAATTCCAGGTCTCTTAGCAGCCTTCCTTTGGTTTTCAGCAATCAAAAATTTCAAAATCAACACAATACTACGCAGGATCCAGACTCCCTGTGTTTCCCATCTTTATGTGACTTTTTCCTTTTCCATTACTTTTTACTGTCTCTTTAAAGACTTTATTATTTTTAATCTATATATTTATTTATTTCTGTGACTGTCTGTACTCATTTTCTTTCCTTGTTAAGCCACACACGTTGTAAAACACACTGGAACCTGTTTAGAGTTTTTTTTTTCCATTGAACTTCTTAGAGTTTTTTTTTTTTTCCATCTGAACCTCTTTTACTGTGTATCTTTAGCCATTTTTGACTGCACAAGCAAACTTTAGAATGTTAAGCTACACCTGGATCCTCCACCTGCTCTAGCAGCTGGCTCTGCCCTCTCTTGGGTGGGGTCATGAAAGCCAAGCCCAAAGGTTGCACCAGGTTGGAGATACATGACCAGAAACTGCTTTCAACAGTTGACTCTAGAATGCCAACACTTGCTCTGTGGCAGGCATTTTTACTTCTTTTTTTTTGTTGTTCCTATTTAACATACTGGCTGCTCGAGGGCTTGCCAGCAGGCACAAACTCTTAAAGTAACCATATTCCCCCCTCCCCCCCCCCAGCTTTTTCAGACTTTAGATGGATATTTGAGTTCCATGTTGGGTGCCAAAATATGTAATGCTTTACTCTTTTGACTCTTTTTTTTCGGGGGGTTGGGAATGATGCCACATGGCAGCTGTCTGTAATTTCAGTTCTGGGGGGCCCAACATCCATGCAAAAACTCTGATGTTATACAGAGAAACCCTGTCTTGAAAAAAAATAAATAAATGAGTTAAAAAAGACAAGCTTGAAAAGTGGTAGTAGTTCTTAGGTGGTAGGAGAGGATCTATAAAGTGTGGGGACATAAAGTTTCTTTTATTTTGTTTATTTATTTGGTTTTTTGAAGCAGGGTTTCTCTGTGTAGCCCTGTTTGTCCTGGAACTTGCTCTGTAGACCAGGCTGGTCTCAAGGATCTGCCTGCCTCTGCCTCTGGGATTAAAGGCATGCACATGGGATTTAAAGTGTAAGTGGATTAATTTACAATTCTGCCCTTAACACTTTAGTTGCCTTTTCTCTTTTTAAAATATCCCCGTTTTCTGACTTTGTTTTTATTTGCCCTCATGCTTTTTTGTCCTCCTATGATAATTTCGTTAGCTGTCACTGTGACTACTTTAGTTCCTGTTATATTCACTTCTTTATATTCTGACCCAGACAATTATCTTGGTAATCTTCTTGATATCCTTTTGTAATTTATTACTTTGAGGTCAGAGATTTTTTAAAAATTATTACTTATTCATTATCTGATCTACCATTGACTCTTCATTTAAAAATTTTACTCTAGGGCTGGTGAGACAGTTTTGTGGTTAAGAATACTGGTTTTCTCCCAGAGGACCTGGGTTTGATTCCCAGCACCCACAGGGCAGCTCACAACTCCCTGTAACTCCATTGTCAGGAGAGCAATGTTTTTTTCTGGACCTGTGCAGGTACTGCATGCTTGTGGAACAGATATACATGTGGGAAAGCACCCAAACACATAAAATAAAAGTAAATAAATCTAAAACAATCTTAAATTTTACTCTACTGAAAAAAGAATACACAGTTCTACTTGTGTTTACTCTCCCAACGCATCTCCCTTATTTGAAACTTTATTTTTCATTAGATTTATAAGTTGTTTTAAATTCATACAGTTCATGCCACAGTATTTGGGATAGTAGCTTATGGATTGTGGCATAAAATGACCAAACATTTGAACTGTCACTACCAAATGCTCACCAAGTTTTACTCCTTTCTACTCCAACAAGAACATCTTTCATCATTAAAGCCATTCCTTCTTTGATCTTCTATTTACAGGATTTTTATCTTAATTACTATAGTACCTATTTTTAATAATTGAGTTTTAGATGTGTTAACATCTCACTATTCCATCATTTTACTAGTAAGTAATTTAACGCTACCATTGTTAACACCTACTGTTAAATGATACTGAGAATGTTCTAGGGAATAAATGTGTTTATTGAACTGGTTGTGTCTTTTTCCTAGACTTTTTACATATTGAGTTAGGATTGTTTTCAACCTCATGTAACAAAAGTCTAAAGCATTGACTTAGTCAAATAGGATTTTTTTTCTTTTGGTAAAAGAAAATCTGTATATAGGCATTTCAGGGTTTGTGGCAGTTCTCCACTGTCATTAAGGGCAAGATCCTCTATATGTCTTTACTGTCTTTCACAGTGACTTTTATAATATGATAGCAAAGAAACCGTTGTGTCTCCCAACTGTTCCTTAAAGGCGTTGCCTGCAAACCTTTTGTTTTGATCTCATTGATTAACTGAGCTCTATGTTTGGTCATAGGCTGCAGGGGAGTTTGAGAAGCTGTTATTTTAGGTGCTTTACTTACTTATGCAAAACTAGTATTCATCTAATATGGAGGATAGTAGAATTTGGCTACATAACTAGCTATTAGTGGATGATAGGCAGTCACACATTTTTGTTCTTCAAAACAGCTGTATACATTGGGTATGTTCATTGCCAAGGACAAACTGAGAGTCAGAGGTTCAGTCTGGTACATCCCCATAGAAGGTCACTGGAAGGGGCACAAGTATGAGCACAGCTTAACCTGTCCAAAGCCTATCTTCTCTGCAGTTTATTGTTTACATAATTTTGTCCACATTGAGCCTTATTTAAGTAAATATTGTGCATGAGTACTACTAGAAATAACTAAATCTGATGATCTGTTAAACTAGTGCATTGGTATTTAAAGTAAGTCTAATAACCACAATCTTTTTTATTCATATAGTATTTTTGATTAATGAGAGTAATTTTTCTTGGAAGGTAAGGAACAAATATCTGGGAAATCAGATTACTCTGTTTTCAGGATGTCGTAGATGATACCTACTTTCTTGTTTTAATTACTTCTCTTCAACATTTAAGCTTTGCTCAAGCTGTAATGAGGTTTTCCTGTTCTATGTTGAGAAAAGTAATGGTGTTCATGTTAGGTTGGTTTGTGAAATTACAATGCAGCTAATAATAACAATTGTCTTGGTCAACAGCCCAGAATAGGCAAATCAAGAATTTTGAGGAAAATAAATGATGAAAAACTTTATTGTCATGCAATTAGGGCTTCAGAATTAGGACACAAATGACAAGGTGAATCTCAGTGAGTATGGATTAGATATTTTGATTTTTAAAGCCAGCACTCAGAAACAGCCTTGAAACTTTTTGTTCCCCCAGAAGACAAAGCCAGCACTGCCTTCAGTGTGCGGCGTGCCTGGGAACTGACCCTTAGACAATGAAGCAAGCAAGACCAATGTTCTGCTCTCCTTTAGAATGGTAACATTTTTATTTAATAAAATCTGCTAAGGTTTTTGTGTAAATGTGACTTTGAACTTACTTTGAGAGTTTGTTAACAGAAATTATTTTCTTATGCCAAAGCACACATTAAACATATACTTGATCTCTGAAACCTCTAGTCCCCCTCTTGTAAGTCCTGAGGATGCGCAGCACTGTCTGTTGTGAACGGTGCTTGGCTTCATTTCTCCTTAGCTCTCATTGCCGTACTAGATACGCATTTTAGGCAAAAACTGCTGATTAACCTTTAAAAAATTCCCCATAGTGCCTGTTTAAGGCTTATACTTAGTTTGATCTTAATAAGCACCAAATAAAAAAAAAGACTAGGAGACATTTTATATATTTGTAGTTATTCCTAGAAAAGACCCAAAGCAGTGGGCCATCTGTTATGTTACATATCTTAGAATCAGAAAAGCATTGCAAACCATAAGAATATAATTTTTGAAGAATTTTTCCCAAAGCATGTGCTAAAATTGAGAGGCCCAGGCCCCCACAGATTTAGTGAGTCCATATATATCCCTAGCACAACCCCTAAGCAGCGTGGCTCCAAGTTCTGAGCCAGGAAAGGAAACACACCCTGAAATTGGACCAGAGCCAGGGGAAGAGACACTTTGTCCCTAAGCCAGAGAAAAGCCCCCAGACCCTGAAACCAGGACCAAAAGAATGCACTAAGCCCCTACATTCAGAGCATACCAAAGCTATTTGCCCTGGTCCAAAAATTAGAGTGAAAAAGATAAAAAAAAAAAACAAACCAAAAAAACAAAGAAAGAAACACAGTTTGTCCCCAGAATCAGAGCCATTTCTGCCCCTGATACAAAACCAACCAATCAGGGAAAAGGGGGCCAACCACTAAGCCCCCTAGAGACTAGGAATTCTGTTTAGGAAGTTACTAGCTGTTGGGAATTCCTCTCTGGCCTAGAAATCCAATTACATCATAGGGGGCAGCCAATCCCAAGACTGGAAGTCTGGAATTCTCCTCAACTCACTGGGAAGCCCAGCCTCTTCCCCTATATAAACCCCTTTTTTGCTGATTTTTCTCCTGTGCTTTCCCTGTTGCTGCTGCTGTTGTTGCTGCTGCCTCTTCGAATAGACAGAGGGACCTGAGTTAACTTGCAATAAAGACTCTTTGCTTTTGCATCAGATATGGTCTTATGGTGATGTTTTGAGGATCCAAATTTGGGGGTAACAAAAATGATATATTAGTCAGGCAATGGTGGCACACACCTTTAATCCTAGCACTCAGGAAGCAGAGGCAGGTGAATCTCTGTGAGTTTGAGGCCAGCCTGGTCTACGGGAGCAAGTTCTGTGACAGCCAAGGCTATACAGAAAAACCCTGACTCAAAAAAAAAAAAAAACAACAACAGAAGTTGCTTTGCAGTGTTTATTCATGTGTTGGTCATTTCTTGATATTATTTATGAGACTGTTTTAGTGCCTGGACTTATTCCTCTAGAATAATAGTTTAATTTCATAGACATACTAGATATGTTTTATATAGCTTGGAGAAACCAAAGAAAGCAAGTCGCAGGGATATTAGTTGTAGTTCCATAAGGACACCTTTTTTCATGTGACCTTTCATTGAGCTAGTGACAAAAGAGTTATGTAGTCTAACATTAAAATATAAAGTATTTTATTAGATGGGAAGTGAATGAAAGAATCTAAAAATCCAAGCTCTTGGAACGGATTTTGCATTTTTTGGTGTATATTAGTGTCATATAGTGGGTACATTGTAGATAGATAGGGAAATTATCTGAAGAAACAGTTAACTTGAAAGCCTCCACTCTGATACTTTAACTACTTTGTGGAGTTTCAGAGAATTTTACTGACTTAGTAATTAAAATTTGTGCTGATTTCAATGATTAACAAATACTTTGGGGGCAATTAAAGCATTTTGAAGCTAGAAATGGTGAGCACATGTGTGTCACATTGAATTTTATTTATTTCACTTTTAGTCCTATATGCATCTCCTGTGGGAATTATATAAAAAATTCTGTGTATTTGCTCACAAGTCCATGGTTTTACATGTCTTTAAATGCATAGATTGAAATACTATAGTAGTAAGAAGACCATATTGCGCATATTCCTTTGACTTGTTCTTCTCTCTTAGGGATAAAAATTGGTTAGATTTTCATTTTAGAACAAAGAGACATGCTGTGTCTTTTAGAATCATGCATTATATATTCTATGGTTTATAGTAGCTCAGTGTTAAATTTAAATATTCCCCTGTTAATAGATTCTCCCTCCAACTGTTTTTTTATTCCTTCCTTTCTTTTCTTTTAAATATTTCTTTTATTTTTTTGAGAGTATAATTACGTAATTTCCCCATTTTCTCTCTCCATATCCTCATATATACTCTCCTTGTTCTTTCCAGTTCATAAGATCAGCCTTCTCTGCATGGGTTTGATGTGGATAGTGATATGCAGATAAAAATATAATTGATAAATTTAATAAGTGTACTTTTTTAGTGTTTCATGTGTTCAGACATTATCTATGTACCAGTGAATTAAACAACTTCTCTGCCATCCTAGAGCTTGTATTTAGTAGGGAGTTGACATTGAATAAATGTGTTTTTTTTTTGGGTGTGTGTGTGTGTGTGTGTGTGTGTGTGTGTATGTGAAGGGCTGCATATCTGTCTGCTCATCCTCTCAGGGGCCAGAGAAAGATACTGAGTATCCTGCTTTATCATTCTTCCATATTCTTTCTTTAAGACAGTGTCTCATGTCTATCTAGGGTTAGGCTGGCAGTCAGTCCTCCTGTTTCAGTCCCTACAGGGCTGGGATTTTCACATGGGTAGTAAGAGCTGAAGTTGGGTCCTTATTGCTCTCCAACCCACTGAGGCATCTCTCTAGCATGAAGATGAAGTTTTTTTTTAAAAGATTTATTTATTTATTATGTATATAACATTCTGCCTCCATGTATGCCTGCACGCCAGAGGAGGGCGCCAGATCTCATTACAGATGGTTGTGAGCCACCATGTGGTTCCTGGGAATTGAACTCAGGACTTCTGGAAGAGCAGCCAGTGCTCTTAACCACTGAGCCATCTCTCCAGCCCGAGATGAAGTTTTAAAGAAAAATAAAGCATAAGAAATGTGAATGAAAACTTTGATATATGAATCTTACCACACAGTCATCCCCTCCTGGAGTTGAGGAAGCTCCTCTCTCTCTCTCTCTCTCTCTCTCTCTCTCTCTCTCTCTCTCTCTCTCTCTCTCTCTCTCTCTTTGTACCTCTGTTTTAATCAGTCATTGGCTGAGAGTCTTTCACAGTGAGGACAGTGAGAAACTTTCTGCTAGGCTGATTTCATTGAACAAAGGGTAGTTTTTAGAAGTGAGGAGCAGCTATAAGCCATTGACAGCACATTTTAGTTAATACATGCATAGCCAGCCACTACTTAAATTATAGTCTAGTAAGTCTTTCTTTGTCCCGCCAGCCAGTTTCCAAATAATGACACAGAGACTTATTAATTATGAAAGCTCGGCCTTAGTTTAGGCTTTTCCCA
Organism: Microtus pennsylvanicus; assembly: GCF_037038515.1. Lineage (NCBI taxonomy): Eukaryota > Metazoa > Chordata > Mammalia > Rodentia > Cricetidae > Microtus > Microtus pennsylvanicus. Next base: position 16,266,721 of record NC_134589.1, on the reverse strand, counting down.
CTGGCCCTTATAACGTAACCCATTTATTTTAACCTGTGTTCTGTCATGTGGCTCATTACCTCATCTCTCTGTACTGCTCATGCTGCTTCCTCCTCACCTGCCAGACTCCTCCTCCCTTCTCCCAAGTCCTCTCTGTCCCTGTAAGTCCTGTCTAACTTCTTCCTAGCTATTGGCCAGTCATCTTTTTATTGCACCAAGCATAGCAATACATTTTCACATAGTGTAAAACTGTCCCACAACCGTACATAGTTAGCAGTTTTGTTTGTTTGTCTTGGGGGAGGGGGTGTTTGAGACAGGATCTTACTGTGTAGCTCTGGCTGACCTGGAACTCTATCTGCCTCTGCTGGGATTAAAGCCATGCAACATGAACCACAGGCTGAATTCTGTGGTTAGCATTTTGTTGTGATTACTTTAATCTCACATCTGCCTGTGCATGTCCTCATCTGTCTATATCGTTTGATTGCTTTTATCTCATATCTGCCTCTGCATGTCTTCTTCTATGTCATTTGCTTGCTTTTATCTCATATCTGTCTCTGCATGTCTTCATCTCTCTCTATAATTTTTGATTCATTCCAAAGTAAAATATACTCTATGGTAAGATCTTGCTAAATATTTAAGCATGAGATCATTAGAGTTCAAATTTTGTTTATTTTGTTCTTTTGAGGTAAAATTTACACGTAATATGTAAGTCTGCTGTAAACATTTGCTTAGTTTTGACAAGTGCATACGTCTATGCATTTCAAGGTCCATTAAATGAAGAATCTCACAAATTATAGTATTATTGTTATTTGCAGAAAAATGATATCTTAGAAATTTTAATTTCATTTACCCTACTTCTGCCTTTTAAGGTGTTGTCATCATTTTAAGGTTGCCTTTGTTTTATTTATTGAAGTGCTGGGATTCAGCATGGGACCTTATGTATATTGGGAAGCTTTGTACCACTGGTCTGCTTTCCTAGCCTTTTACATGTATTTTAAAGTTATCAAGCTTTCGATATTGATGCTATTTTACAGTCCATATGTACTAAGATGTTAACCCATTGTGTGACTCTTTTTACATATCTGATTTTTAAGTATTACTATCCTATTGAAAGAACCCCATTTTGGTATTTCTGCTAGTCATACACTGTTTGGTTTTGCTTTTAAAAAATATTTTATTGTTTAAAATATTATATTATTTTGTTTTCACTTTGTGAAGAATTTTTAAATCTGAGATAGATATTTTTAACATTTATTTTAATTGTATATATATATATATATATATATATATATATATATATATATATAGGCATGCTTGTGCAGTGATTCATGTGTGAAGATCAGAGGGCAATCTGATGTCACTGGCTCTGTCTTTTGCTGTATAAGTTCCAGGAATGAAATCAGGTCTCCAGTTTTAGTGGCAAGTACTTACAGAGGCTGAGCCATCTCTGCCTGCGAATAGACATCTTGATTGTTACTACTTTCAGTCAGAATCTTTTTTTTTAAAACAACCTTTTATTTAATCTTTATTAAACAATGCAGAGTTCAGTCAGAAATTTAGAAATCTTCCATTGTCTTCTGTCCTTCATTCTGTTGAAAGTCATCTCTTAGTCTGTTGATTGTTACTATTTTAAATAGTGTAGCTGTTTCAGAGATTTTTTTTTTCCTGTTGTAGATGTTGTTAGCACTTTGGCTATGATTGCTTGGTGTTTTTGTTTTTATTGTTTTTACAGCCATAACTTCATGTATCTGAATAGTTCAAAAATTCTTACTTCTTATTACCTCAAATATAACTTCTACTTGATTTTTTTACTCTGAATTTTCAGTTATGTGTATGCGACAACTTTTCAGTGGCCTGCATATGGTGTTAATATTCTTTTCCACATTTTCTAACCTTTCTTTGTGCTTTGATTTGGATATTTTCTCTTGATGTAAGCTCTTAGTGTTTGTGCAGTTTCCTTCACAGGACACAGAAGAGAAGAGCAAAGATAAAGGCATGGCAGTTGGACCACAAGGGAACATGGAGGCAGGCTTTGTTTATTTTTGTATACAACATAAAAAGCATGTTGTTGTGATTGTTTAGTACAGAGGAGAAGAAAAGTTAAAACAAAATCCAGATGATTTTTTTAACTTAATTTCTTTATTGAATCTTTGGAGATTTCACATCATGCACCCTAATTCCACTCACCTCCCAGTCCCTTACTCCTGCAGGGCTTCCCCACAAAGAAAATTAAAAAAAAATTCAAACTAATACAAAATAAGACAAGCAGGCAAACACAAAAGGAAAAACAAAAAACCTCTTTGCTCCTCCATTTTTCCTGCCTCTCCAACACCTCTTCATTTGTCCTGGTGACTTTGGGAGTCTCAGTGTGCCACATAGTTTACCCTTTTGTCCAGTCAGCTTTACTTGCAAATGTTCATCACAGTGAGCCATTGGTCTGCTTCAAGGCCTCTGGTTTCTGGTACACTACCAATCACTGGATGCTCACCAAAACTCCTCTAGGATATTCTGGAGATGCCGAGTCTTGCAGGTCCTGCAGGTATTGTTTCACAGGACCAGTCCCTTCATGGGCTCCAGCAGGTCCTAGATCAGGGAAATGCTAGGGTGGGCCTGGGTGGTAGTTGAGGTGCTCCGTCCAGGCCACTGGGGCTGCCCCTCTCAGGTGAGGAGCCGAGCCAGCTCTGCTGTGCCCATGCCATCAGGGGCAGTTCTCCCTTGCCCATGGTGAGGGGTGGGGCCATGTCTTCTGCGTGGGTGTATGTCTGTGTAGAGTAGGGGGGCAAGCTCTCCCATGAAGGCTGGAGCCAGCTCTCTTGCTGCAGTGTCCAGTGAGGGGCAATGCCAGCTATTCCAGGGCCAGTGAAGGATGGGGTCAGCTCAGCATGGCCCTCTGATTTCATCAGGCATAGTTCTTATGGTCCCCTAAGAAGACATGAGCCACAGACATCAACACAGACCCCAGCTACAGCAGGATCATGGACTCAGACATGACCCTCAGCAGCAGCTTGGGTCCAGACAATATCTTGGCTTCAGTGTCTGGTGGCACAGCCCCCGGACACCAGTGAGCCCACAGGATGCAGCCCTGACCCTGGGCTTCCATGTAACCTTTGGTGGCAATATGGGCCTCCGACTTCAACACAGATCTCAGCTGCCATAGGATCATGAACCCATGGGTCCTCAACAGCAGCCTAATCAGTATATCAACAGTTCCCTAAGGGTGATAGTGCAGGCCCCTCAGATCAGCATGATCCTTGTGCAGCATGGGCCTCAGACACTAACGTGGCTCCAGGCGTTGGGTATCCACATGTCCTTTGATGATAACAGGAACCTATGACATCAACAGAGACCCTAGCTGCATTAGGGCCATGGACATCATCATGGCATTGGAAGCAGATGATATTTTTTTTAATTTTTTTATATTGATTTTTATTGACCTCTACATTTTTCTCTGCTCCCCTCCCTGCCTCTCCCCTCCCCTTCCAGCCCTCCCCCAAGGTTCCCATGATCTCTCCCAGTTTACTCAGAAGATCTTGTCTTCTACTACTTCCCATGTAGATTAGATCTATGTAAGTCTCTCTTAGTGTCCTCATTGTTGTCTAAGTTCTTTGGGGTTGTGATTTGTAGGCTGGTTTTCTTTGCTTTATGTTTAAAAACCACTTATGAGTGAGCACATGTGATAATTGTCTTTCTGTGTCTAGGTTACCTCACTCAAAATAATGTTTTCTAGCTCCATCCATTTTCCTGCAAAATTCAAGCTGTTGTTATTTTCTTCTGCTGTGTAGTACTCCATTGTGTAATTGTACCACATTTTCCTTTTCCATTGTTTGGTCGAGGCGTTTAGGTTGTTTCCGGGTTCTAGCTATGACAAACAATGCTGCTATAAACATAGTTGAGCACATGACCTTGTGGCACGATTGAACATCCTTTGGATATATACCCAAAAGTGGTATTACTGGGTCTTGAGGAAGGTTGTTTCCTAATTTTCTGAGAAATTGCCACACTGACATCCAAAGGGGTTGTACCAGCTTGCACTCCCACCAGCAATGCAGAAGTGTTCCCTTTTCCCCACAACCTCTCCAGCATAAGTTGTCATCAGTGTTTTTGATCTTGGCCATTCTTACAGGTGTAAGATGGAATCTCAGAGTTGTTTTGATTTGCATTTATCTGATGACTAAGAATGCTGAACATTTCCTTAAGTGTCTTTCAGCCATTTTAGATTCCTCTGTTGAGAGTTCTCTGTTTAGGTCTGTACTCCATTCTTTATTGGATTATTTGTTCTTTTGATGACCAATTTCTTGAATATATATATATATATATATGAGATCCGACCTCTGTCTGGTGTGGGGTTAGTGAAAATCTTTTCCTATTCTGTAGGCTGTTGTTTTGTCTTGTTGACCATGTCTTTTGCTTTATAGAAGCTTTTTAGTTTCAGGAGATTCCATTTATTAATTGTTTCTCTCAGTGTCTATGCTGATGGGGTTGTATTTAGGAAGTGGTCTCCTGTGCCAGTACATTCAAGTGGACTTCCAACTTTCTCTTCTATAAGATTCAGTGTGGCTGGCTTTATGTTGAGATTTTTGATCCATTTGGACTTGAGTTTTGTACATGGTGATATATATGGGCTTATTTTCATTCTTCTACAGGTTGATAACCAGTTATGCCAGCACCATTTGTTAAATATGCTTTCCTTTTTCCATTTGATATCTTTCGCTTCTTTGTAAAAAATCAGGTGTTTGAAGGTGTATGGGTTAATATCTGGGTCTTCTATTTGGTTTCATTGGTACTGTCCTTATGCCAATACCAGGCTATTTTCAGTACTGTAGCTCTGTAGTAGAGTTTGAAATCAGGGATTGTGATGCTTCCAGAAGTTCTTTTATTGTACAGGATTGTTTTGGCCATCCTGGGTTTTTTGCTTTTCTGTATGAAGTTGAGTACTGTTCTTTTGAGGTCTGTGAAGCATTTTGCTGGGATTTTGATGGGCATTGCATCGAATCTGTAGATTGCTTTTGGCAAGATTGCCATTTTTACTATGTTAATTCTGCCTACCCAAGAGCATGTGAGATCTTTCCACTTTCTGGTGTCTTCTTCAATTTCTTTTTTCAAAGATTTAAAGTTTTTGTCATAGAAGTCTTCCACTTGTCTGGTTAGAGTTACTCTGAGATATTTTATGCCATTTGTGGCTATTGTGAAGGGTGTTGTTTCTCTGATTTCTTCCCCAGCCCTTTTATCATCTGTGTATAGGAGGGCTATGGATTTTTTTGAGTTAATTTTGTATCCTGCTACATTACTGAAAGTGTTTATGAGTTGTAGAAGTTCCTTGGTAGAATTTTTGGGATTGCTTATGTAAACTATCATCATTAGCAAACAGAGTTTGACTTCTTCTCTTCTGATTTGTATCCCCTTGATCTCCTTTTGTGTCTCATAGCTCTAGCTAAGACCTCAAGAACTATATTGAATAGATATGGAGAGAGTGGGCACCCTTGTCTTGTTTCTGATTTCAGTGGAATCGCTAGGAGTTTCTCTCCCATTTAGTTTGATGTTGGCTGTTGGCTTGCTGTATATTGCCTTTATTATGTTAGGTATGTTCCTGTATCCCTGCTCTCTCAAGACCTTTATCATGAAGGGATGTTGTATTTTGTTGAAAGCTTTTTCGGCATCGAATGAGATAATCATGTGGTTTTTATTTTTCAGTTTGTTTATGTGGTGGTTATGTTGACAGATTTTCATATATTGAATCATCCCTGCATCTCTGGGATGAAGCCTACTTACTTGATCATGGTGGATGATGGTTCTGATGTGTTCTTGGACTCGATTTGCCATATTTTATTTAGTATTTTTGCATCAATGTTCATGAATGAGATTGGTCTGTAATTCTCCTTCTTAGTAATGTCTTTCTGTGGTTTGGTTATCAGGGTAATTGTAGCCTCATAAAAAGAGTTTGGCAATGTTCTTCTGTTTCTATTGTGTGGAATAGTTTGAGGAGTATTGGTATTAGTTCTTGTTTGAAAGTCTTGTAGAATTCTGAGCTGAAACCATCTGGTCCTGGGCTTTTTTTGGTTTGGAGACTTTTGATGACTGTTTCTATTTCTTCAGCAGTTACAGGTCTGTTTAATTTGCTTATTTGGCCTTGATTTAATTTTGATAATTGATATTTATCAAAAAGTTATCCATTTCCCTTAAGTTTTCCAGTTTTGTGGAGTACAGGTTTTCAAAATATGACCTGATAATTCTCTGTATTTCCTCTGTGTCTGTTGTTATGTCCCCCTTTTCATTTCTGATTTTGTTAATTTGGATATTCTCTCTCTGCCTTTTGGTTAGTTTGTATAAAGGTTTGTCTATTTTTGTTGATTTTCTTGAAGAACCAACTCTTTGTCTCATTGATTCTTTGTATTGTTTACTTTGTTTCTATTTTGTTGATTTCAGCTCTCAATTTGATTATTTTCTGTCCTTTAGTTCTCTTAGGTGACTTTACTTTTTTTTCCTAAAGTTTTCAAGTATTCTGTTAACTCACTAGTGTGGGATTTTTTTCAGCTTCTTTATGTAGGCATTTTGTGCTATGAACTTTTCTCTTAATACTGCTTTAATTGTGTCCCATAAATTTGGGTATGTTGTGTGATCATTTCCATTGAATTTTAGGAAGTCTTTAATTTCTCCGTTTATTTCTTACTTGACCCATTGATGATTCAGGTGAGCATTGTTTAATTTCCATGTGTTTGTGGGTTTTCTGGAATTAGTATTGCTGTTGACTTCTACTTTTAAACCATGGTGATCTGATAAGGTACATTGCGTTATTCCATTTTTTTTATTTGTTGAGGTTTGTTTTGTTTATGAGTATGTGGTCAATTTTTGAGAAGGTTCCATGAGGTGCTGAGAAGAAGGTGTATTTTCTGTTTGGATGGAATATTCTGTAGATGTCTGTTAAGTCCATTTGAGTCATAACTTCTGTTAATTCCCTTATTTCTCTGTTCATTTTTTGTCTGACTGACCTGTCCATTGGTGAGAGGGGAGTGTTGAAGTTTCCTACTACTAGTGTGTGTGGTTTAATGTATGATTTAAGTTTTAGAAGTGTTTTTTTTTGTTTTTGTTTTGTTTTTTCGAGACAGGGTTTCTCTGTTTTCTCTGTGGTTTTGGAGCCTGTCCTGGAACTAGCTCTTGTAGACCAGGCTGGTCTCGAACTCACAGAGATCCGCCTGCCTCTGCCTCCCGAGTGCTGGGATTAAAGGCGTGCGCCACCACCGCCCGGCTAGAAGAGTTTCTTTTACATATGAGGGTGCCCTTGTATTTGGGGCATTGATGTTCAGTATTGAGATTTTTGTCTTGATGGATTTTTCCTGTGACTAATATGTAATGACCTTCTTTGTCTCTTTTGATTGATTTTAGCTTGAAGTCTATTTTGTTAGATATTAGGATAGCTACACCCGTTTCTTTCTTTCTTTCTTTTTTTTTTCGTATATTTTTTTTCCCCAACCCTTTACTCTGAGATGATGTCTGTCTTTGAGGTTGAGATGTGATTCTTCTATGCAGAAGAAGGATGGATTTTGTTTTTGTATCCAATCTGTTAGCCTGTGCTTTTTTATAGGTGAGTTGAGTCCATTTATATTAAGAGATATTAATGACCAGTAGTTGTTATCTCCTGTTAATTTGGTTTTCATTGTTGGTTATTTTGTGCATTTTCCCCTTCTTTGGGATTTGTTTCTATGAGACCATTAACTTTCTGTGTTTTTATTGGTGTAGTCAACTTCCTTGGGTTGGAGTTTTCCTTCTAGTATTTTATGTAGGGCTGGGTTTATGGCTAGGTATTGGTTAAATCTAGTTTTGTCATGGAATATCTTGTATTGTCAATCTATGGTGATTGAAAGTTTTCCTGGGTATAGTAGATTGTGCTGGCATCCATTGTCTCTTAATGTCTGTATAATTCTTGACCATGACCTGGCTTTCATTGTCTCCAAAGAGAAGTCAGGTGTAATTATGATAGGTCTACCTTTATATGTTACTTGGCCTTTTTCTTTTGCAGCTCTTAATATTCTTTCTTTACTCTGTATGTTTAGTGTTTTGATTATTATGTGGCCAGGGGTCTTTTTTTTTTTTTTGATCCAGTCTATTTGGTGTTCTGTAAGCTTCTTGTGTCTTCATAGGCATATCCTTCTTTAGGTTGGGAAAATTTTCTTTTATTATTTTGTTAAATATATTTTCTGTGCTTTTTAGTTGAACTCCTTCTTTAATATTATTTTTAGATTTGGCCTTTTCATGGTGTCCCATATTTCTTGGTTATTTTGGGTTAAGCTTTTGGTAGATTTAATGCTTTCTGTAACTGATGAGTCTGTTTCCCCTATTGTATCCTCATTGCTTGAGAGTCTTCTTCCATCTCATGTATTTTGCTGTTCATGCTTGCGTTTGTAGTTCCTATTCATTTTCTCATGATTTCTGTTTCTAAAATTCCCTCGGCTTGTGTTTTTTTTTTATTGTCTCGATTTCAGTTTTCAAGTCTTGAATAGTTTCTTTCATATGTTTGATTTCTTTCTCTTGGTTTTCTTTTTTTGTTTTTTGTTTTTTTGTTTTTTGGTTTTTCGAGACAGGGTTTCTCTGTGGTTTTGGAGCCTGTCCTGGAACTAGCTCTTGTAGACCAGGCTGGTCTCGAACTCACAGAAATCCGCCTGCCTCTGCCTCCCGAGTGCTGGGATTAAAGGCTTGCGCCACCACCGCCCGGCTTTCTTGGTTTTCTTTAAGGGATTTGCTGATGTTTTCCAATTTTTTGTTTGTCTTTTCCTCCATTTCTTTAAGGGAATTTCTCATTTTCTCTTTAAGAGTTTCAAACATTTTCTTGAAGTTATTTTTTACATCAATTTCTTCTGCTTCATCCATATTTGATTTTTCAGGTCTTGCTTTTGTAGGGTCTTTAGGTTTTACTGGTATTGTGCTGCTCTTTGTTGTGTTGCATGTGATCTTATCTTTTCTACTCATCTTTTCCTCTAATAGGTGTGGTTGGGGTTATCTGAGATTCTGTTGATTAATCTTCTAGGTGCCAGTGAATCCAAAGTTCAGATGGTTGTTCCTCGTGGTACAGTCAGTGCCACAGTTCTAGCTACCCCATTTGTTACTCCTTATTCCTGGAGATTGCTCTTTGCTCCTGGGCTTTGTTCTGCCCCCTTGGAGTTTGCTATCTCAGGCCTTCTTTGGTCTAGGTTACGGGCTTTGACCTGTTTCTGTAAATCCTGGTCTGGATCCACTCCTCCAGGGGTCCCTGGCTTGGAGTTGGTCTTGCAAAGGTCTCTGGTTCCTGTCTACTGCCTCAGAGTTCCCAGGCTCGGGTGCGCCCAGAATTGCAGAGGTCTTGGCTCAGGCTTACTCCCTCAAAGGTCCCAGACTCACACTTGGACTTGCCTATTCCTTTTGCTGTGCCAGACCAACGCCCAGACCCATAGAAGTCCTGGCTCAGTCTTACTCCCTGAGGTTCCAGACTCATGCCTGGCCCCACAGAGATTTCTGGTTTCTGCCTACTCCCTTGGAGGTCCCAGATTCAAATGAGTTTTTAAAATCAGAGTTCTTGCAAATAATATTAGGGGGTGTAATGGAAGCACAATGAGGTTTTTCTTTGTCTAGAGCAGTACAGAGAAGAGAGGTTTGGTTCATGAGCATCAGCAGTCTTTGGGGGTGGTGGATAATTCTGGCCTTTTTTTTTTCTTTAAATAGAAGGATTTGTTGTGGCTAATAGTTCAGAGGAGAGAGTTCATCACTACCATGGAGAAGTGTTTTTACATTTTGCATGTTAAGAGATAACTTATGATAAAAGAGGACCTTTGTAATAACTTTTAAAAACTTTTGTGATTTCCAAATGGTAAGTACCATTTTTTAAAGTATTTATTTATTATGTATACAATATTTTGTCTGTATGCATGTCTGCAGGCCAGAAGAGGGCACCAGACCTCTTTACAGATGGTTGTGAGCCACCATGTGGTTGCCGGGAATTGAACTCAGGACCTTTGGAAGAGCAGGCAATGCTCTTAACCACTGAGCCATCTCTCCATTTTTATGTCACTTTCACCTCTCCCTGTCTTTTCCAACTCCTCGACAATTCTTGCCCACTCCTTCTCTCTTTCATTGCCTCTTATTCTTTATTTATCATGGTTACATATATATGCACATATAAATTTAAAAATACAATCTGATGAGTTTATTTAGTGTTGTTTTAATATGTGTGTGTACGATATCAGTTTTTTTCTAGTTTAACTTTATAATGATTCTTTGTAGATTTCACATTATGCATCTTGATTCCGTTCATCTCCCCATCTCTCTCTATATGCCCTCTGCCCTTGCAACCTACCCCCAAGATAAAATTTCAAAGAAAAGAAAAAAAATCTCGTAGTGGAAGCTGTGCTGTAACACAACGAGTCACACAGTATACCTTTTAGTCCATATCTTTACATGCAATGAGTCATTGCTTTGGTTTGAGGCCTATGGTTTCTGCTACCCTATAGATCCTCAATGTGACTTCTCTTGGATATACTATTCTGTGTCATGGAGATCCTGCAGCTTTGGGTCTGCAGGACACATGCTCCAGAAGATCATAGAGGTGGTGGGTGTTGGGATGGGCCAAACCTGGGTCTGGGTGGTTGCTGGGTTGGTCAGCCTGCCAGCTCTCCCTCATCCTCACCACCCAGTGGTGAGCCCTCCACACTGCCCCAACTAGCTCACCCTATGCAGTAAGCAGCAATGGACAGTACCAGTTCTCCTGCTCTCATACCCTTGGGGCCAGCTTTACTGTGTTGTCCAGGTGTGATGCTGGTGAGAGGAATGGCCAGCTCTCTTATCTGCCACAGGTGACAAATAGGGGAGCTTCTATCCCTTGCCCATCCCACCTATGGTAGATGCTGGATGGGACTTGATCGCTGATACTCATGTTTTTAGGGCTGGTTCACTTGTGCCTCTGTCAGTAGGGTCAGTTCTACTGTGCTGCTCAGGAGAGGTGCAGGGCCTTGATATAGATACAAATAATTTGCATTGGTATAAATCTTTATTTATTGATATAAGTTTAAGGTCAATTTTGTTATATGTATATGTATTTCTGTTCTTGATTAAGGTATTGTGATTGTGTAGTTCATTTAAAAATGTAATTTATAATTAGGAAATATAGGTTGTTAATGTATAATCATCAATAATAGTCAAGCTTGTAGTCATGTTAGTTAGATTTTCTAGATATATAGAGATATATTTCAGTTAGATAGGCATTCTTCACATCTTTCAAAGACTACAGAATATGGCACTTAAAATGTTTTAATAACTTAGGGTTTTTCATGACAATGAGACACATTTGCTCCTAGCAGCACCAATCTACTTCAAGAGGAAAATGGGCATCAAAGAGGCTCCTTATGGAGTTGGTTAGACATTTGGGCAAGAAACTGCTCTTGCCTGGACTGTTGCATAAACTGGACATGAAGAACCCGCAGAGAGGACTGCTGAACTTGCCAAAAGGTGAGATAGTCCTTCAGGGTTCCTGATCTATGAAAGAGTCTACGAGACATTCTGCAGGATACAGAAGAAAGTGACTGAAATGTCTTTGAATTTTCCTGCTTCATGGAAATGTCTGCTGGATACTATGGGCCTGAAGGCCAAAGATGGATGCCCCAATGGTACAGAAAAACTTTGGGTGACTGTACAGGCAGCAAAATGTCTCTGTCATTTCTAGAGTTTTGTAAGTTGCTTACTTCTTGTTTACTTAGGTAATATCATATCCTTCTGGAGTCTTTGATGGAGTTGAAGAATGGATAGTTATAGTTTTCCTTAGTTATGATAAAAGATAAAATAGATATAAATATTGACTATAATTCTTGATTGATAACTGTTTTGTTATATGTAATTTTACTATGTTAAAATGAAAGCCTTTCTTTTTTGTTTAAACAGAAAAGGGGAAATGGTGTAGAAGGTCCCTCTGTATTTGTGTTGCTTTCATTGGTTGAATAAAGAAATTTGCCTTGGCCTTTTGATAGGGCAGAACTTAGATAGGTGGAGTAGACAGAACTGGATGCTGGGAAGAAGGGCAGTATGGCAGACACCATGGTTCTCCTGCCCGAGATGGACACTGGTTAGACTCATGCCGGTAAGCCACAGTCAAGTGGCGATGCACATTAATGGAGATGGGTTAAACTAATATGTGAGAGTTAGCCAATAAGGGGCTGGAGATAATGGGCCAGGTAGTGTTTAAATGAATACAGTTTTTCTGTGATTATTTCGGGTGTAAGCTAGCAGGGCGGCTGGGATGAAATGCAGGCTCCTTTCCCTCAACAGGACCTGTTCTGAGTACTAGTTCTCCCTAGTACTGCAGCCAGTGAGGAATGGGGCCAGCTCTGTGCAGCCTATCCTCTCAGCCTTCTGTGGTAACAGGAGCCATGGACATCAACAGAGACCATAGTTATGGTAGGGCCACAGACCTAGACATGGTCTTGGCAGCAGTCCAGGCCCAGATATAACCATGGCACCAGATGGCAAGCAGACCCACCTACACCTTACTTCTTCACCTCATCAGATCTCCTCTCTCCATATGACATGAACCAATCATGAACCTTTCCATCTCTCTCTCTCTCTCTCTCTGCCATACTCCACCATATATTATTTTAGCTGCGTGCATGGACAGCCTTTATATAGTGGTTCTGCTGAAGTTGTCCATATTGGATTTCATGGTCTAAGTTAATGAGGACAACTGACCAGGTCTCTTCTTCAGGAGGGCACCAGATCTCATTATGGATGGTTGTGAGCCACTTTGTGGTTGCTGGAATTGAACTCAGCCTAGAAGAACAGCCAGTGGTCTTAACTGCTTAGCCTTCATAATAATACCCAATTTATGGCACCACAAGGCACCTAGCTGGCCTGTGTTTTCTCCTCCCTGTCCAGTGTGTGAGTCTTCTCGTGCTCTGTCTTAATTGCACTGGGCAGGCTTGTCAATGGGGGATATGTAGTTTTGTAAATTTGTGTGTGTGTGTGTGTTGGGGAAGGAAGTATGGGGGGGGGGAGACAGGGAAATTGTTCTAGAATTGGAGAGTCGAATGAAATGTAGGATGTATTTATAGCTACCTAATTATTTCTGTGAATCTTAGTACTGTTGTTACTAGAAATTTTGAGGATTCTATTCATGGTTGCCATAAGATACTGGGGAAATTAGGGTCCCCTATTGAGCTTCTTAGTCTCATTAATAATAAAATTTAAGACTGCACTCAGACAGAAGCGTGGGAGATAGCTTTATTAGAGTTTAAAAGAAAACCCCCAGGACAGGCAAGCTGTAAATCTTGGCAACTTCCTGGAGGAGGAGAATGGAGAAGAAAGGGGGTGGGGAAAGCATGTAGTTTGAGTCAAACTAGTGTGGAACCAAATAGTGGACAAGCTACATGGCCAAGAAGGGAGCTTTAGAGAAAGAGTGAAGCCCAAAGTAACAGAAAAAGCACAATTATATTCTGGCTGGCGTTGGAAAGAGAGATAGAAAGAAGAAAAAGGAAAAGGTGTAGTTATATACACAGATAATTGTTGATATGCTTTTAAAATTAAACTTACAAGTATTTTGAATGGAAAAATGTCTTGTTAAACTTATTTTTCTTATTTTCTTTTATAGTTTTATATTAAAAGAGCACAACCATGTTTCGGAATAGTCTCAAGATGCTTCTTACTGGTGGGAAATCAAGTCGGAAAAACAGGTCAAGTGGTAAGTGACTACCGTACACTTACTCTGTAATAGTTTAAAAGTACAGACCGCCTTAGGGATCTGAACTATTGCCGCCATTCTTCAAGATTTTATAAGCAGTTTATTAAATTTGGAACATAAGGTTTACGTTTTTTTTCTTTTTCTTTTTGGGAGGAGGTTTTGGAGGCAGGGTTGGGTTTCTCTGTAGCTTTGGTGCCTGTCCTGGAACTCGCTCTGTAGACCAGGCTTGCCTTGAACTCTTAGAGATTCACCTGTCTGTGCCTACCAAGTGCTGGGATTAAAGGTGTGTGCCACCACCCTTTAATTTATATTTTTATATACTGCCATATTCTTTATTAGAAGGTAGGAACACTTGAATATTTATCAGCAACAGTGCTAAAGAAAAACTGTGAGGAAAAAGTGCTTATTTCTATTTTATGAGAGAATAATATTTCTGAACATTTATTTATTAAAACTCTAGACCTATATTTATTTCTAAAATTAACATAAGAGTTTATTATAGTAATAGATACTCTTAGTGGAAGAAACCATGAAAGTTAGGACTGTCCCCATAGATTTATATAGAGAGATATAATTATAGGTGCCATGGTTCACCCATATAATTCCAGCATTCTGGAGGCTGAAGCAGCAGGCTCATGAGTTTAAGGCTGGTCAGTCTTAACTACCTAGGGAGTTCTAGCTCAGCACTAGCTACAGAGTAAGATACAGTCTCAAAAAGAATTCAGTGTTTTTGTAAGTGCTAAAGTTTATGAAGGGTTTTGTTGTTGTAGTAGTTGTATGTGTATTTGCTTTTATTTTTTAAAAACAGGATAATTTGGGATTTTAGGTAAAAGAAAACTTTTGGGAGATGATATTGAACATAAAGGAACTGGGTATGTTATTGAAGGGTGATAGCCTTTTTGCATTTTATAATGTTTTCAACCATTTCTCTTTAGTTTATAAGTTTACATTCTTAGTTTATTCATTATTACTCATTTCAAATGTTGTAATTTGTATTGTGACTTTTTGAATCTTTAGATAGTTACATTTACTAATTTCCAAATATTTGTTGGTTTCCTGGTTATTCTTATTTTGACAGAAACTACTACACTAACTAAAGGAAAATGTTTCTCACTTTACTGACATCAGTAGTTGTAGCCACAGTTCATTTTAGCTCTTTGGTAGATACTGGCTAGATATTTTCCGTTCAGCTAAAGTAATTGTATCTGGAGTAAGCACAGGACCCACAGGATTTGGTCCCACAAAATGCCTTCCACTTTTGCTGCCAGTTATCAATGGTAGATTCCTAGTTTACCCTCAACTTCTTTCTGATTGTTTATCTACTGGAGATTCCTAGACCTTCTCCTCAGGTCTATTTGCTAGAACAGCTCATAGAACTCAGGAAACAAGCTATTTAAAAGATGACTGGTTTGTTGCAAGAAAGTATAGACTTGTAAACAGTTCATTGGAAGAGGTGGGTAGGATGGAAGACTGGGAACAGTCTTGAGCTTTCACATCCTTTTGAAATTTGCCACCTCGCAACACTTCCATGTGTTTACCAACCCAAAAGTCTTTGAACCTAGGCATTTGGGATTTTATGAAGTTTTCATTATGTATATATGATTGATTCAGTTCAACTCCTCTGCCAAGAAATCAAAGGCCAAGGCGAGTAGAACCTTCTAATCACATTTCCTGGCATCAAGCTCTCATTTAAGGCTGTCCAAGAGCCACCAGCTACTAGTAATCCCCTTACAAGCAAATAAGATTGAAACACTTTGAAAATTCTAGAGGTTTTTAGAACTAAGTACCAGGAAAAAGGACAGAGATCAAACATATATTTATACGATACCTCATATTACTGTTGGATTCTAGACTAATTGTATTGTTATCTGATAGTCTTTTCTGTATTATTTAATAGTTTTGCTATTTATTGAGATTTGTTTTTTAATTCACATGATAAATTTTGGTGAATGTTCTGTATATACCTAAAAATAACATAGGTTCTGTATGTAGTGTATATCAGTTTTGTTGGTTAGTCCTCAATTATTTTATATCCTTAAGTATTATCAATTGAGAAGGAAGTGGTAAAACACTATTCTGTGATTAGGGATTTGTTCATTTCTCCTAGTTCCTGAAAGTTTTTGTTTCATGTTTTGAAGCTATCTTGTTGGATAAATTCAAACTTATGATTGTTATATCTTCCTTCACCATTATGGAACGTCTCTTATTTCTAGAAGTTCATGTTGAAAATTAGCCTTGTTTTGTATTAATATACTGCTTCAGACATCTTGATCAGTGTTTGCAATATGTGATTTATTTCATTCACTTACTTTGAATACTACTATATGATTGTTATAGATAGTGACTGATTGAATACTACTATATGATTGTTAATTTATAGATAGTGATGATTGAATACTACTATGATTGTTATTTATAGATAGTGACTGACTGAATACTATAATATGATTGTTATTTATAGATAGTGACTGATTGAATACTATAATATGATTGTTATTTATAGATAGTGACTGATTGAATACTATAATATGATTGTTATTTATAGATAGTGACTGATTGAATACTATAATATGATTGTTATTTATAGATAGTGACTGATTGAATACTATAATATGATTGTTATTTATAGATAGTGACTGACTTTTCATTCATCCCAGAAAGGTTTTTGTTTTCTGTTTGTGTTAAGAAAACACATTAGCGCTGGGCGGTGGTGGGGCAAGCCTTTAATCCCAGCACTTGGGAGGCAGAGGCAGGCGGATCTCTGTGAGTTCGAGGTCAGCTTGGTCTACAAGAGCTGGTTTCAGGACAGCTAGGGCTGTTACACAGAGAAACCCTGCCTCGGTGGTGGGGGTTGGGGTAGGATGAAAACACATTAGTCCACATTAATTCAGTCAGGAATGTATCGGGTTTTAAATATAAGACATTGCTTTGTTTTTCTACTTGCCCTTTCTGTTCTGTGCTCTTTTGTTTTTATTTCTTTTTCCTTGTTGTCTTTTGGATTGACCAAAACACCATTTTATTTTTATTTCCCTTAGTACCTTGAAATTAATGTTCTCTTGTAATTTTCAAGATTCAAATATCAATCCTTAGTTTTATCAAAAATTTATATTAATTGGTAATTTGGTCCTTTTCTCAGACAATGTAAGAGCCTTCAATTTTTGTTATATATTTGTATTTTGAGTTCTCTAAGGCATTTTTATTGTATAGTTGCTTTAGTGAAATACTTGAGTGAAGCATCTTCAGGAAGGAAGACATTTTTCTGGTTTATGGTCTGAGGGAATTCAATGAAGGCATGGCAGTGGGGGCAACTCATTACAGGCGGTGTTAGCACGAGGCTGCTGCTCCTTCTTTAAATAGCCACAGGTTAGAAAGCAGAGAGAGCCAGAGCAGTTGTAGGTTAGCTAGTGGCATTTTCACCCCTCTTCTCCCCGCTCCCTGCTGGGGATCAGCTCAGGGCCTTTTGCATAGTAAGTAAGCATAATCATTCTACCACTCTACACTTTGCCTTTACTTTGAAAGTCGTTTTCTCTGGGTCTCAAACTAGATGGGAAATTCTTTTTTCATTAAGCACTGAAATAGTTTTTTTTATTGTCTTACTGAATTATATTGTCTCTGAAGAAACAAAAATTCTCATTGTTTGTCCCCAGGTGCTAAAATTTTCTTTTTCTTCACTTTGCCCATCAGTGTTTGACATGGTATGCTTAGATTTAATTTTTTTTTCTTACCTTACTTGATTTTTGTGAGTTTCTTGTGTCTGTGTAGATCTCTCCGGTTGCAAAAAAATCTTGTAAAAATCTTGTAAAATGATTGAATAGGGAGGCCTTCATCTTCTAAACAAGAGTCAGCAAGCCATAATCTGCAAGCCAAATCTAGCAAGTGTTGTAGTGGCATACACCTATAATATAATCTCATCACTTGAAAAGAAGAAGCAAGATGATTAGGAATTCAGGGCTAGTCTGAGTAACCTACCTAGTGAGTTCATGACCGTCCTAGGCGACATAAGATCCTGTCTCAAAATATGAGAAGGAAAAAAGTTTTATTGAGCACAACCAGATTCTTTCACTTATGTATTTGCTCATCCTATTCACCCAGACAGTCCACACAGACATTATAAATTTTGCTGATTCCTGTTGATCTCAGTGGGTAGAGACTTTTGCATATCAGTCTTCTACCCATGTTCAGACTTAGTAAATACTGTAGTAAATACTGTCATGGTCCTAAATTTTATCAGAAAGTACTAACTTTCATCTTAGAACTCTATAGCAGATCTCCTTAGGCATTAGAATCTAGTTCTGAGCTACAGAGTGATAATACAAGCACTACCACATCATCTTTTTCAATACTCATTGTTCCTTCTGCTCTCACCAAAAATACCACCAAAGTATTTTACCCCATTCCCATTTTGTCCTTAAGATATATATATAAATCAGTAAATTATTCTACATTGTTTTCTCTTTGAAAATATCTTCTCTAAGGAAATTATACAGATGTTCTCATAACCATGAATGTTAACTGAGATTTTATAGCAATTGAGTTGATGCATAAATTAGCTCTTTTCTCTGATTGGCTCTTGCCACACTTTTTTTTTGAGAAGGGGTGTGTACTAAAGATTAAATTCAGGGCCTTGCACATACTAGGCAATTGAGCTGTGTTTCTACCCTGAGTTGAGTTGTGTTTCTAACTCAATTTTTTAAAAGAACTATTAGAAACTTAGTTTGGCAAGACCTGACCTGTCCTAGCTTGTTTATGCTTGTGTTCTATGAGTAGTATTCAAAAAGTTTCCACTTTATACAAGTCAATCTTCACAATACTTTATGTTTTCTCCATAACCATGACATTGACCTTGTCTGGAATAGACTTGCCATTTATATTTGAGTCACTTAAAAAAATCCTATTCAGCCATTAGAGTTGTACTTATATTTCACTCTGAGCCACAGTGATCCTTCTTTGGCTCATGCTGCTAGAGTGTTTATTACATGTCCATGTCTTCCCAGTGTGAAATTCAATGAAATACTTTGTATTGTTTGTGGGTTTTCAGAAATGCTTTCCTACTATAGTTTAATTGTCCCAAAGATCAGATATTTATGTGTGCTTCCTGTTATTCCTGTAATAGTTCATACTACTCTATACTTTCATTTACTCATCTATATTTGTATTTCATTGTAAGAGAATGTAAAGAGATCATGTGGCCAGAATTGCATTCAGTGAAGCATGTATTAGATAAATTACCTTACATTCACACGTGTCCTGTGTTTCACAAACAAAGATAACCTTCACATATATTACCTCATTTCATCTGTATAGCAAGTTCCACTCCATTTTATGTGTGAGGTGAAATCTTTAGCTTAATATTCTATAGCTAGTTTTCCTGGGAGTATATGTAGTTCAGTGACATATAGTGCATGTTTTTATCACACAGGTGAAATACAGTTTTAAATAAGAAATCAATATTGCATGATTAGAAGAAGCTCATGCTGTTCATGTTTCCTTAAGATGTGTTACTAATTGCCTTTGACTTCATTTCCTCTAATTCTTTTTGCTTCCCTTCACTCTGTTTCAGCCATATGCCTTCTCCTACATCATTTTTTATGCATAGTGTTCCTTATGTCTAGGGTGTTAGTTAGGTCCCTTCCTTAATTAAGGCCATATCTCAGACGTCATCTTCTCATTGAGGTCTTTGCTGGCCACTAGATCTACATTTTTACATTCTTCCTTAACTTTTGCCCTCCCTCTTTTTGTCTCTGTAACAGCAATACCTTTTTATCTTAAATATATCTTTTTTCCTGATCTATTATTATGTTTTTATTTTAGGAACATACATTTTGTGACACTCCCACCCCTGCCCTGCAATCCCGGCTCTCTCTTGACAGGGTCTCACTATGAAGCCCTGAGTGGCTTGGAACTTGCTGTATAGACCACACTGACCCTCAACTGCCTCTAAGTGCTAGTATGGAAAGACATGTACCACCATGTTTGGGCAGTTCATTCTGATTTCAGCTCTTGTATCCTGTTTGTAACATAACAAGTGCTTAGTAGTGTTTGTTTTGTGAGTGAATAACATTTTAAAGAAAATAACTATGTTATCAGTATGTATAAACTACTGTGGCACACAATTATAATCACAGCTATTCAGAAGGCTGAGTCAGGGGAAACTTTTTAGCTCAGTAGTTAGTGGCTAGCCTGGGCAGCTTATCAAGACATGCCTAGAAAGAAAGACAGCAAAGGATCATGGTAATCTCACTGTTCAGAGATGATGAGAAAGCTATTGAGGTAATCCTAGGGATGCAGAGGACAATGAGGAAGTGGTCTGGATAGTATGCTTACTGCAGTGGTTGGGAAGTGACTGGACAGAGGAAATCCTTTGTTCTGGGGTTTCTGGCTGGAGACTGGCTGTCTTCTGCATTGCATTGTTTCAGGCCGATGTAATATTCACAATGATCATTATTCAGTGATTGCTGTCTAGAAACATGCATTAATTTTTTTTAACCAGTGTAATCATTTTCATTTTCTGGCCTCATTTTAAATTTATTGTTATTATAACATTAGGATTATTTTTCCTTAGGACTCTAAAACAGTTTGACACTGTAAGTTATTTTAGTGGCACACTGTAATATTTTAGTCCAAAGATTTTTTTGACTCTCTGCTTTTATAGTTGTTAATTACAGAGTTTGCAGTTTCCATCTTTGCTGATGGAGAAGGAAGACAGAGGAAACTCTGTAAGAGTTTACACTATCAACACAAGCCTTTTTGTGACCCATTTTTAAAAACAATTGAAAGTAAATGAATTTCTGTCCATAGTAGTTTCTCCCTGTCCTCAAATTTTATAAGGCGCTTGAGAGTGGCACAGTAATTTCTTAGTGCCGACTGGAGTTCTTTGATAAAGCTTTCATAAGTGATTAATTCAAGCTCGTATATTATATTTGTTTTTAAGGATTGAATGGATTCTCTTGTAGCTACCTGGCCTCAGACTTGTACCATTACTCCTGCCTCAGTCTCCCAAGTGTTACAGTTACATAAAAACAGACATCACCAAATTCAGCATCTATTTTTTTAAATATTTCAGGATTAAGTTTTATTAGCATAAAACATAATCTCTGTTAAAATCCAGTTTACTAACTGTGATCCTAGGCAAGTTACTTTAAAACCAAAACTATTTTGTCAATTGTAAATGGTCACAGTTTACTGTGTCATTATTTCCTGTGTCAGTCAGACTGATTGCTTGCCATCTAATAGGTAGAGTTCAAAAGGCAGTGAATGACTGCTTACAGTTTTTAGAGGATTGTTCTGTGTAGATCCTCAGCCAGAAGCAGGCACCTGTCCCTGCTTCCCCTCACTAGGGCTTTACTGCATTTGTCGGGCACTAAGGTAGAGAAAGCTTTCTGATGAGAGGTCAGTGTGCTCCATCCCTCTAGTCATTTTAAAAATAAAAGGACTTGCCTGACCCCAGACATTTTTTTTTCCTATTCTGCTTTGGCCCATATTTCAAAGCAGGATGACAGTTTTAAGAATCAGCAAGCATGGCTTGCTAAATGTTCCTTGATGAAAAGCAAATTTTCGAAAAAGATTAAGTTGAGCCATTTGAACTGATCTAATTGGGCATTATTGCCACTGATCAGTTATTTAAAAAACCTAAGTATAAGCCCAGTATAGTTCCATATTCTTTCAATCCCAGTACTCTATGGTAGAGGCAGATAGATTTTTGTAAGTTTGAGGCAAGTCTTTTCTACCTAGTGAGTTTCAGGACAGCTAGAAACAGAAACAAAGAACAAATCCAAGTATATATCAGATATACTATTTACAATTCTATATTAATAAATTTAAGAGTATACAATGAATAAAATTACTTAAGGAATAGATTTTGGTTTCTCATTTTAAGAAGAGATTTAAGTAATAAGTTTTAATTTTGTTTCTTATGGTATATTTTATGCCATGTTTTGATAGTGATTTTACTAAGTTAAAATAATAGTTCAAATACTATAAAGTTTTCACTTGAGTATATTAATTTTTTGTTAAAAATTTAAATATTTTAAGTTTAAAAAGCTTCTTTTCAATGTGGATTGGCCCTAAATTTGCCATCCTCTTGCTTCAGTTTCCTGAGTGCTGGGATTATAGATGTGTGGCACCATTCCTGACTCAAATTAAACACAAAACAAAAAGAAACTTTGATTTTAGGTTTGCGCTTCTGCAAATTTGTGGTGCTATTCTATGGTCGCCATCCGTAATCAAATACATATTCATGCATATTCAGTCTCATATTCCCTTTCCTTTCTTCTGTGGTTTTAAAGACGGAGTTCATACTGTCAGTCTTCCTGTTACATTCTCTCAAGTGCTGTTATAGTAAGTGTGCAGTTCCATGATTGTTGCTATCTTATTTATAGGAAGTTTAGTAAAAATCTACATATGTCCTCCATTTATGAACTCATAATTAACAGAATGTTAATGGTAAAACCAAGAAGTGGGTAAGATGCAGAAAGGAAAAGAAACTGACTTTAAACATTTTGAAACTTTATTTCAGTGTATCCATTGCTGGGTTGAACTCACTGTGTAGTCCTGACTGATCTTGAAATGTAGAGATTCTCCTGCCTCAGTTTCCTGAGTACTAAGATTACAGGCATGCCTCAACACACTAGGCTTTGTTTTAAATTTCATGCACAGCAATCATAGACTCCTTGTCTTCCAATATCCCTAGATTACACTTCTATAAATAGACACTTTTAGTTTCATGATTGTAGGGATAAGTCCTGCCCCTTAGGGGGCGTGTTCGCCTCGGGCTAATGTTTGCCTATAAATTTGGAGCGTGCTTGCAGCGCTTGCTTCTGCTTTCCTGGTCTCCGCCAGAACAGTGGTTCTGTAAGTCTATTTCTCCATTAAAGCTGTATATATTTTTACAATCTGTCTGCATTCATTTACGCCGTTACCCATGATTACTTTAAAGAAAACCAGAAACAAAGAAAAAAAATCTAACTTATAAACAAGTCCCATATTTATCCTCACCCTGTTTCTATCAATTGCTTTTCTTTTGAATTTATTTGACTCCCTAAATAAAATAGGCTAACATACTTTCCCCCAGATTTAGAGGATTCTCACCTAGAGTCATTTTTTTGTGAGTCTTTACAATCTATCTTGCTATACAAATTCTGATTCGGTGTGTGCACACACACATGCATCCATGGAGGCCAGAGGAGGATGTTAGGGATGTTAGGCATTCTCCTTTATCTCTTATTTGCCATATTTCCTTGAGTCTCAGTCTGTCATTGAACCTGGAGTTTCCTGTTATTGCTAGGCTGACTAGTTAACAAACTCTGGAGATCTTGTCTCAGTGAATAAGGTGGAGAGCATTAGAGCAAGGCCTTAGGCCTTCACACTCACTCTCACATCTATGCATGTACACTCCCATACACATGTGCCACCCCGAAACAAATACACATGTGTACACAAATGTATCAATATCACACAGAGGGAGGAGAGGGAAGGAGGGAGAGAGAGATCTGTGTGTACATAGAGCCACCATAGAAGAATGCAGCTACTGAGTAGTTAGAGCTAGCATGTATATATACAAGGATGGAGTTAGAGCTAGCATGTATATATACAAGGATGGAGGAAGAAGAATAAACTGGTGATAAGGTTTGGGCTTGGGTGGTTAATCCTGTTAATGGTGGAGAAGAAGTGGGAAGATAAGGATTAGTTTAATGGGATTCTTTTTATTGCAGCTCCCCATCTCTGGTGATAAGAATGTTACTCTTATCTTTGTATATAGAAGGCACCTTTCATACTAAAATTTTCTCTCCTTTTTGGAAGGAAAATGAAGGAGTAACTTTCTGTATCTGCTGTTTTCAAAGTCCCTTAACTCAAAATACTCTTTATGACAAAGTAGCATTTTGGGCATAGCAATTCTATAATTCAAACTTATCATGAAAAGGTTAGTTAATAGAGTCTGTAGGCTATTTTGTTAGTGAAATAATAGTGGTTAAAATATTTGGTAAATAAAACACATTTTTCTATGAAAGTTTTTTTTGCTGTTTTTACATAAATATATAATATTAAAATATCCTTAATGTGAAGATTTAAACTTGGAAAAATACTTTTGTTCCTCTTGTCATACAGCTGATTCAGATTCAGCAAATGTTATTTATTTGTTTTGTTTATTGTGGTCTTTGACATCCAGTTTAGGACCACCTATATGCTAGGCAAGCCCTGCACCACTGAGCTATATATTACCCTTTTCCTACTTTCTTTCTGTAGCAGGGAATGCTACTTTGTTGTTCAGACTGGTCTTGAACTTCTCTGTTGCCCTGGCTGACCTTGTATTTAATCCTTCTGCTTCAACTTCCCAAGTAACTCTGATTATAGGCTTGACCTAATGGGCCCAGATGGCATACATTTATTAAATACTTACTATGGATGATGTTAAATTCTTTAATCAAAATTGGATATAATTATTATATTAAATAGTTGTATTAGCTTGAAATGTGTATGCACATGTGGAAATTTTGAGATGATTTCCTTATTTGCTCGATACAGATTTTAATTGGAAGAACTTGTATTTTTGATTAGGAAAGACTGTAGTAAGCAAAATTTATAGTTATTGTAAGATTGCTTAGGAAGTAGTCAGTGACAAAGGATTTTACTAGTAATAGATACTTCTCATATAAAGTCTAGATTAAAAAAATAATAATAAAGCCCAGCATGGTTTTGCTTGCTTTTAATCCCAGAATTTGGGAGTCAGGGGCAGACAGATTTCTAAGTTTGAGGCCAGCTTGAGCTAGATAGTGAGATTCAGGCCAGCCAGGGCTCCATAGTGAGATACTGTTTATAAAAAGGTGATGCGGAGTAAGGAGGCTAGAGAGATGACTGAATGGTAAAGAGCACTGTTTGCTCTTCTAGAGGACACAGGTTTGAGTCCCAGCACTCACATGGTGACTCACGATTGTCTATAACTCCAGTTCTTGAGGATCTGGCCCTATCTTCTGGCCTCTGTGGGCACCAGGCATGCATGTAGTGCACAGTCGAATGTACAAGCAAAACACCCATATGTACACATAAAATAAAACTTAAAGAAAAAGCCTTGAAAGTAAAGGACTGAGTGAGTAAGTAGGATGGAAGAGAGATAAGAAAATGGAACATGGGCGTTAGTATGATCAAAATACATGATGAACATGTATGCAAGTATAAGGAATCTCAGAGTTCTGTATAATTTATATATGCTAACGTAGTCTTTTTGTTAGAATTTTCTGCGGTGGTAGATGCTTTTTCATAAATACATCATCCAGTGCTAGAATGGAAACAATTTAGAACTATCTCCAAATCTTGTTTAATAATTTTCTTAGTCTTTGGTGCTTACACTGTCTTTGGATTTGTGAGTTGTGCTCCAGGTTTGTTCCTACAAGTGGGGGAACTTAAAATTTAACAGAGAAGAGAAGAGAGAGTTCTAAACCAATAGCAAGTTGAGAGGCAAGGCAGAAGGGGAGAATTCAAATTGAATTTGTTCTTTTCTCTCTGAATTTAGAGAATAAACCTAGGGCTTCACACATGCTAAAAAGTGCTCCGTATCTCAAACTTATTTATTTTTACTTTTTATTTTGAAACAAGCTATAATTAAGTAATCCAGACTGACCTTGAACTCATTCTATAGTTCCAGGCCTGCCCTCTTTCTTGGTTTCCAGAAGAGCTGGAATTGAAGGACTGCACCATCAGACCTGGCTTATAAATTGAATTTTGAAGTCTGAATAGGACTTAGGGCCCCACACAGAGGAAGCAGCATTTCTCTTAAATGGATGTAGGAAACTGCATGGTTCTCATGGTAGTTATAGGAATCCTTGTTATTCTCAGAATTCAGGTGAGTTATATAATTGCTAAAAAGATGGACAGTTAATCACTTTTAAGCTAGTGATGTACTTTATTTACCATGAAAAGAGTTGTGATTATATTCTTAACACTGCAAAGGATCCACTGCAGGATTTTAAACTGAGAAGTAAAAGATTTTAGCATCAAGCTCAATTCTCAGTTTTGTTTATTCTTGTAGAAATTGAAATAGTCAGAATTAACAAGATAGTCCGGCTTAAAACCTCAGAGACATTATAATAAGAGATACCACCAAGAACTTCCTCCAGCAGGAGTTTCCTTATCCTTTAGGGGTCTTCCCTGAGGTAAATATGCATCCTTGATTTCCCCACAGAAATGAATTTAAGGATGACCCAGTTTGAAGAGGAGCTTGAGTTTATTAGGAGAACATTTTGCTTGGACTTAAATGTGGGATTGATAGAAAGATACTCAGGGTGGGAGAGATTTCAGGGAAAGAGTAAGGAGCACTGTTGAGTGTGAGCTTCTCAAAGGGATGGCACTTGCATCTTAGCAGAACTACATACCCTGTCTTAGTGACACTTGACTTATAGCTAAAGCAGTGGTTCTTAACTTGTGGGTCACATCCTATGACCCTTACAGGACCATGGAAAAACACAGATATTTACATTACGATTAATAACAATAGCAAAATTACAACTATGAAATAGCAACAAAAATAATGTTATGGTTGGGGTCCCCACAACCTGAGGAACTGTATTGGAGGGCAGCAGCATTAGGAAGGTTGAGAAACACTTATTTAAAGGGTTGCAAAAGAACCTGTTTTCCCCCTTTCCTTTCTTTCTTGAAAAGTGAGAGTATTGGTGGCTCCAGAGGAGGTGTGGTGGGTGAGACTACAATCTGATAAAATAAAACCCTGGGCTCTAGGGTTGCTTAAGGGGATTGGATGGAATTCCTTGTGAGAACACTAGAAAAATTACAGGTTTATGGTTGGGAAAGGAGAAAGACCATATGTACTTAGGCATGATTCATTGCTATTTTATCGTCTTATTTTGAAATTATTTTTGAATAAAAGAAATATTTTTCTCTATGTCAACAACCTTTACAGTAAATATTTGTGTTGGAATTTTTGATTCTCAAGTGAAGAAAAGCTTCAACCAGACTCTGGGGTCAGGAGCGCTTTATCTTGACATATCCTCATAATTGTCCTTGCCTTTCTGTCATGTTTCCCAGTGACTGTGGCATTAAGGAATTATATAAGTTTATACAACTTCCAGTAGTAGGAAGAAATAGCAGATAGGTTTGTTCATTCTGAAGCTCAGTAGCATCATCGAACACTAAGTTCCTTCTACTGTGTTTATTTTCAGTACATGGCTGTTATTCTTAGAATGTTCTTTTGTAGCAGCAAGAGGACTGCCTTACCTTCAACTTCTATGCCCTGCATGCAACATTGTTCAAAGGCTGGTAGAACATCTGGGCTTTTCTCATGTGACCCTTTTTAGGATTAAAGAAGACTGTCCTGAAAGCTACCTGTCTCTCCCCCATTTACTTTATATCCTATTAGCCAAATTGTATTCTGTAATCTTTAGTCAAGCAGTTAATGGAATTGCAAATGTTACTAAAGTTCTTTAGCTAATCAAGCATGGATACCAAGATACCAAGGTTGAGGATAATTGTAGCTTTCCTGGGAGGAGCGACCTAATATAAAGCCAGGTTCCTGTTAGCATTAAAGATGAAGTAGATGGCCGGCATGAAGTCTGCCATTTTGTTTGCTAATCTTCTTACGCGCATATATATACAGAGCCTGGATACAAGGTCTAATGAGGAAGCCTGAGTTTTGAAGTTAAAACATTTAAAATTGTTTATGTAACTTCTATGAGGTTGCCAAATGTCCACACTAAAACATGGAAAATGTTACAGAGATAAAAATAAGGGGCTGGAGAGATGACTCAGTGGCTAAGAGCACTGGCTGCAGAGGATTAGTATTCAGTTTCCAGCAACATTGGGCAGCTCACAACCTTCTATAACATAAACTCAAGGGGATCTGATGCCCCCTCTTCTGGCCTCTGTGGGTATCCCCATTCACATGCCCATCAAGTACATAACTCTAACTATAAATAAAAATTAAAAGAATTAAAATGGCATTTAAAAACCAAATCAAGACAGCAAAACACTTAACAAGAATTAGAGCTATAAACCCAAGTTTGTACAAATATGTGTAAGTTGGGAAGAATTTCCATAAGTTTTTCTATAACTTTAATTTGATATGAAGGTTTCAGACATGTAGAACTGTTGTGTCAGTCAGCCTATGAATATTTCAAACTAGAAGATCTTCAAAGAGTTGATCTCTGATCAACTAAAACCTTATCATCTAGGTCTAGGCCTCAAATGATAAGGTTTTAGTGTGATAGGCCCTGCCTGGGAAACTGATCACCTGATTATTCAAGAAGATAGGTTTCCATGATTGTTCTTGGCAGGGGAACTCTTTGTCAGAAGTAAGCACAGAGGAGATATTTCCACTCATGTTTTCTTTTGAAAAACATGGTTTTTAAGATGCACCTTTTTAGGGGAGATGGGAGGAAGGGAGGGGAGCGGAGAAAAATGTATAGTGTAGTAAAAACAACTTTTAAAGAAGATGAATATAAAATGTGGGAGATAAAGAAAATAGATACATCTTTTGTGTCTCTAGGGGTCAAGTTTTTTCAAGTTCAGATATTAGCAACAAACTTTTCTGGTTTTTTTTTTGTTTGGGGCCTTTTGTTTGGCCACTTTTACATCATCTTCTATTCTATAAGCAAAACAAAATACTTGGTTGTGTATGTTTACTGGAGCATGGAAGAGAGAGAAATAATACTGTGGTGGCACAACTGAAAAATTTTAGCATTATACCTGACTGTATTGTTTTGCTCCAAAAATTTACTGCATGCCTTATCTGTTACCCGGTAGTATTCAGATTATAGACAGTATGGTCATTTCTTTTCTTAGAATAGTGTGTTTTTCCATTCTTTCTTTTCTTGAAGGTGGATGGCCAGATGCCTAGTGAATCGGGTTTTTTGTTACCTTTCCAATGGCACTGTACTCCAGAACAAGAGGATGCTATTGGGTACTACTTAAAGACGTCTTCTCCCCTCCCTCCTCGTGTCATCTGTGCACTTCTGATTACACCACTGAGGCAGGATAGACAGATAATGAAAATTATGGGGCTCTGGGATGGAAATGGAGCCACTCACCTTTGTGTTTGAGGCTTCTTACCAACTTAGAAGCAACAATACCAACACAATTAACAACGTTTGCTGTGAAGGTTGCTAATATAAAAAGATTATAAAGAGATTTCCTAAAGTAACAACAAGCCAGGTGTAAGGCCTGTGTTATATGAGGGGCCTTGTTCCTTTTCCCCAGGTGTTTCCTGGGAAGCTCAAACAAGACTGTTAATTCTGTTTACAGTGAAGATATCCTAACTTCCCTGATATCTAGACTTTTACGTTGTCATTTGTAGTCCTATTGAGTGTCTCAGGAAACACCTAGTGATCTCATTTAGATGTCTTAGGAAACCTTTGAAGGTAGTAACTTCAAACCCCACTAAAATCCTTTGTCACTGTTGTTAAAAAACAAACCCTTGGAGAAGCCCTTGTTTGTATGGCTTGTCTTTCCTTCTGAGTGCCTTTCTCAACTTTATACTGAAACTATATTAAGAATATCTTTGTGTAAGCTGAACTCTGATTCATAAATGGACTACCTTTTAAAATTGTCTTCTGCGTCAAAGTCTCAAGTCCCTGCCATGAGTTAAGGTCTCCAAAAGTCTACGGGAACTCCTTAGGCCTCCTACCTCCTGCCTCTGTTTACCAAAACGTCAACATAATGAGCACCTACTTTGGGTCAGTATTATAATGAAGCTCCGAAGTATTGAGTATTATCTCAGACCGGAAAGAAATGCAGCAGCTTTTGGAGGAGGTGGTGATTACCACTGTGCCTTCAGAGTGAGTAGGCAATTCCACAAGTGGGAACAGGAAGTTGTGAGACAGCTCGACACGTTCAGTAAAGGTAGCTCTGCCATTTCTTCCATTTATTAATTACATTTTTTCCTTGTTTTCCTGACTTTGCATGAATTTTCCATATTGTTAAGTTCAAATAGTGAAACATAGCTACCAAGATCTTACAGTCCAGGCACCAAGAGGGAGATATAGACCAAATTCATAGGACCCCCTGTATTATGACCATAGATGAATTAACTCTGGTGTAACAGATCTGATATCAACCTTTAGACCAAGTCAGTTATACATTGTGGTAGGAATTGAGTAAATTTGTGATCATCCACTTTTGGATAAGGTGTATATTCTAGTAAAAATCAGCTGTGGCAGAGAGGGAACAAATTAGTAGGTAGAGTGAGGGTTAGCAAAGGGCAGCTGTCTGAAAGGGATATGGGTGATGGTGGATCCTACGCACAGGAGCTTCTGCCTTTATGGAGATAGTGACAGCCACTTTGGTCACATGTGGGTGTATTTCACTTGAATGCATTCACTGACTAAGAACTTTATTGCTTTGGGTTTTGTATAGAGATTTTGCTATGTAGACATGATTGCTTAAATCACTGGTCATTGTTGTTTGAACTTAGTCTTCATTCATCTTCCCCTTCCCAGGGCTCAAAGAGATAATGCTGAAAGTTCACTCCAATCAAGTGATCAGTCCCTGTCCTGAAGCTGTCCAAGGGCTTTCAGCTACCGGTCATACTGTTAACATACAAAAGATACTCATCATCCCTGTCTTAAGAGTCAAAGACCCTAGAAACTCTTATTTTTATAAACAGGGAACTAAGACCAAATATGACAAAAGATGGTTCTGCCATCCCACTTAAGAAATTACAAGACTTTTAGGAACTATATTATGAACAGATTTATACACATGTGTATATATATTCCTACTATGTCACTTTGCCTTCATTATGTAATTCTTGGAATTTATGTTCAAAGATGACACTACATCTCTGACTTTGGTGACTAGTGAATGGCAGTAGCATGTACACAAATCAACTATTACAATAGTTAGTTTACATCATGCTAAAGGTTAGATCATGATATCTCTTTATAGTCATACTTCTTTTTTTTTATTTAGTCCTCAGAGATTTTATTTAAAAATCAAAAGTAGGAAAATAAGCTGATCAGTTTAGGAAAAGTGTGTGATAGTTTCAGTCAATTTTATATTGAATAAGTTAGAAGGTTTATTATACATTCACATATATTGCTCTTTATTAGAACCAGAAATTTGCCCATATTACAAAGTCATAATTAGCTCGAACAAAATATACTAATATTCTAGATAAGCTAAGCTCTTGCAAATCTCATAGTTTTCTACTATTAAATTATGGTAATACAGAACCAAGGTTTTAAAATTATCTATGTGCCACATTCCCTTAACTGTGTAGTCAATAGGTGATTATGGCAAGGCTTCTCACCTGTTGTTTGACACTAGTTCCTTGGGCAGTTGAGGAGAGGGAGCCTGAAATGGCCCTATCCTGTAGTCATACTTCTTCATTCATAACCCTGGGAACAAATAAGTTATTCTCCATCCCAGTAGTTTTTATTTTTTTATTTTTAGAATGTCACATAGAGTATTATAGTATACACCTTTTAGGCCTTTTTTTTTCAGTTTGAGATTCATCTAAGTTTTGTTAAGCAGTAGACTTTACTTATTATTGCAAGTGATACTTATTTACGTAGTATGAATGTATCACAATTTGTGTATTCATTCACCTGCTAGAGAACATTTGGGTTCTTTCCAGTTTGAAGTAATTATAAATACAGCCACTGTAAACACTGATGCACCCAGGTGTTTTTTTTTTTAAGATTTAGTTTTATTATTTTTGACTCTGTAGGTGTGTATCTGCATTTGGGTATGTGCACACAAGTGTAAGTCAAGAGACACTGAATCTCTAGGAGTTGGATTTGTAGACAGTTGTGAGCTGTTTGATATGGATGCTGGAAACAGAACTTTCTGGGATGAAGAGATCTTGATTATGGGCTTATATTTGGTTCGCTAGTGTTTTATTGAAGATTTTTGCCTCTTTGTCCATCGGGGATATAGGCCTGCAGTTTTATTTTTTGTTGTATTTTTACTTGGGTTAAGTGTTAGAGTAATACTGGCTTCATAGAACTAGTTTGGGTGTGTTCCTTCTGTTTTGTGAAGAGTTTAAGAAGCACTAGTTGTAGTTCTTTGAAAGTCTAGTGGAATTCTGTGGTGACTCCATCTGGGCCTACATTTTCAATGGAAGACTTTATTACTGCTTCTATCTCCTTTATTATGGGTCTATTTACGTTATTAGCCTCTTCTTGTTTTATCTTTGGTAGTTTGGATGAATCAAAAAATTAATCCATTTCTTTTAGATTTTCCAACTTAGTGGAATACAGTTTTTCTTAAAGTATTCCCATATAATATTCTCTATTTCTTTGGTGTCTGTTGTAATGTTTCTGTATTTGTTTCTGACTTTGTTAATTTCAGTCCTCTCTCAATTTTTTTCATGGTTATTTGGGCTAATGGTCTGTCAACTTGTCTATCTTCCCAAAGAACCATGTGTTACATTTATTGGGTTTTTTTTTTTACTTCATTAATTTCTGCTTTGATTTTGAAATTTCTTGGCCATCTACTTCATTTGGGTTTGGCTTGTTATTGCTTTTGTAAATTCTTGAGTTATATCATTAGGTCATTTATTTGTGCTCTTTCTTACTTTTTAATGCAGGCACTTAGGACTATAAACTTTCCTCTTAGAACTGCTTTTTGCTTGTTTTTCTATTTTCAATTTGTCTCAGAAACTTAATTTGTTGAGTTTTCATTTTCATTTGGTTCTAGAAATATTTTGATTTTTCCTGGTTTCTTCTTTGATCCATTCATCATTCAGTAAGTAATGAGTTAATTCCATATGTTTGCACACTTACTGGAGTTATGTTTGCTGTCAAGTTTAACTTTTATTGCTTAATGGTTGGATACGATACATGGGATTATTTCAATTTTTCTGTTTAAGTTGGCTTTGTATCCCAGAACATGGTCTCTATTTTAGAAGAGCTTCCATGTGCTTCTGAGTGAAATGTATGTTCTTCAACATTTAGATAGAATATTCTGTAGACATGTTAGTCCATTTGTTGTAAGATGTTATTTAATTCTGAGGTATTTCTATTTTTTTTTGTCCAGATGACTTATCTATTGGAAAAAGTTGATCTAGGTAGTTCTTATTAGAGAACATTTATACAGAAGTAGTGGGTTTGATGGGAGATATGCTGTTTTGACTTGGACATGTGGACTTTGCTATTTTGTTGTGTGTCTGATGGGGTCATTTGTCCTTCCTTAGCTTGGGCCAGTGCACAAGATGTATGACTTGAGGTAGGCCAAGTCAAACTGGTAGATAAGCTGTTTAATTGGACCATGGAAAGATGGCTCCCAAACCAAAGATGAGTCTAAAGCTAGGCCAGACAAAGGGTTTTCACAAATGAAGAAGGTTCACAGCTACAGGTCTAGAGCTCAATTTGTGGGTTTGCTGATGGGAGAGGGGGGAAAGTGATTTACCTAGGAAAGGAGGTGACACACCCACAAAGAGAGTTTGTTACTCTCAGGTTTGGAATTAGGCTTATGAGCTGACAGATGGCAGAGAGTTAGGGTAAGGGCAGGGAGAGGGAAGTGACTTCTTGCCAGTTTAGTAAACCTGTAGGAATAAATTTGCCTGCATACTTTGTATTCCATGACCTTGTCAAACTGAGTTCTAAGATTTGTCCATGTCTTTATTTATATGTGCTTTTATTTTTTTAAGTAGCCAATGTCCCTTGAAGATAGTATCTTTCCTTTCCTGCAAGTGTGTTCTTTGTTCTATTCCTCTTTTTATGGCACTGGTTAGTATGTCTAGTGCAGTGGTAGCTAAGGGTGACGAGCATAATACTCTTTCCTGGTACCCCGTGTTAGTGTGGGAAACATCCATTCTTTCATCACTTTGTATGATGTTAACTATAGGGTTTTTTAAAATGGATTTTCTTTACGAAGTTATTGAAATTTCTCTCTGTTCCCAGTTTTGTAATTTTTAGGTGTTAGTTTTTAAAATGCTTTTTTGCATCAAGTAATATGATCATGTAATTTTTCTCTGAACTACTAATATGGTAGATGATGGTCACATGGTGGACTATATTTGAATCATTCATATAGCAGACTATAGGTGGTCAAGTGATTTTAAAGTACTAACCTAGTCTAGCTTTTCAGGCAAAAACATCACTCACTTGGTGAGTGCATGTACATTATTGAATTGGATTTGTTAATATTTTATCTAGTATTTTCATTTGTTTCTATATTCATAAGTGTGCTGACTAGTCATGTCAGCTTGACACGCAAACTAGATATCTGAAAGAAAGGAACCTCAGTTGAGGAAATACCTCCGTAAGATTCACCTATAAGGCATTTTAAAAATTTGTGATTGATGGGGGAGGGCACAGTCCATTGTGGGTAGTGCCATCCTTTGACTGATAGTCCTGGGTTCTATAAGAAAGCAGGCTGAGCAAGTCATGGGTAGCAAGAAATAAGCAGCATCTCTTCATGACCTCTGCATCAACTCCTGGCTCTAGGGTCCTGCCCTGTATGAGTTCCTGTCCTGACTTCCTTCAGTGATGAACAGTGGTATGAAGTGTAAACAAGATAAACCCTTTCCTCCCCAACTCGCTTCTGGTCATGTTGTTTCATCGCAGCAGTAGAAACCCTAAGACAGTAAGGCATATTCGTCCTTTTCTGGGTATGCTTTTATCTGATTAAATTTGTTCTCAAAATGAGTTAGGGGTATTTCCTTTTCCATTGTCTGGAAGAAATCTTTAGAATTGGTGTTATTTCTTTAAATGTTTGTAATAGTTGACCTGTGAAACAGTTTGAGCTTGGATATTTGTGTTTCATAAAGTTTATTTTGTTTGTTTTGGCCATAGACTTACTTTGTTTAAGAGTCACAAGAGTGTTTGTGTTAACTGTTGAAGCTTGAATGTATTTTAGTAGTGATTATTTATTTAAAGGTACATTTAGAAGGGCAGATTCTGGTACTAGACAGCTATATGACCTTGAGAAAGTTACTTTAGTTCATAATCTCTTTGGTCCTTAATTTATTCATCTGAAAAACGAAAGTGTTAGACTTACTTGTTTTTAAGGTTTTTTACTCCCTACTTTTTGATAATTCTGGTAGGATAATAATATATGCATTTGAAGTTGATGTGAAAAACCTTAGTTTCTATTTTTTTGATCTGCCTATCATTCATTGAGCATTAGTTTTCTTAAATTAACATTGCCCTTTAAATTATGTCCCATTTTTCTTCAAATAAATAATTTAATGAACAAATATGAATAGAAGTATTTATGTTCATGCAGTTATATATAATAATAGACTTAAGGTATATGAAAATTATCTTTATATGATCTTCATAAGAGGATTAAGATGGTTAGTTTTTAATGTATTCTTTTAAAAAAGGATTAGTTTGAAATTTAGAAATATTTGAAATGCATTTTCCTTTTAGTGATATCTCTTTGATCTTTATGATTTTTTGAAGTCATATAGTTTTTCTACTTACTAGAGACAATGTGAGCATTTAATGTAAAAATTTTTTCAAAAATGCCACATTGTTATGCGTTCTGTCATTTGTTGGGTTAAAGCAAAGTGAAGTAGCATACAGATTTACTGCTGAAGGAAACACAGAGTTGCAGGCTGCAGCTGGAGGATTTTACGTCGGCACCTGTGGGTTTGAGTGCGTTCAGTATACAGGCTGCAGTAGGAGGCTGGCACTGACTCTGCTGACTCCAGTGCATTCCTTCGCTGCTGCTCTGCCGGTTTCTCTACTGTCCAGAAGACAAACAAAATGGTGCAGCATGTTCAGGACTTGAGGGAAAATAACCGTCAGTATGATTCAGAGGTGGGTCTGCTACACTGATCAGAAAAGAGATTATTTAACAAATATAGAGGCTTAGGCGGAGATCAGCATGTCAGATTTCCATAGCTGTTTTAATATTTGATGATAGCCATTTAAGAATGAAACTGTTAGAGTTGTGAAATCTGCATGACTTCTGTATATAGAGGTTCTGGTATATGGCATGTATAACAGTAAAAGCATACATGGAAGCTTATGAACAGATTCGTTTTATAAAATGTGTGTGGCTTTAGTGTATATAGATCTGTGTTATAAATGGTTTTCTTTTCCTACTAGTATTAGCTTGGTTTTATTTTTAAGTAAACACTTAATAGCTTTTGTATTTTCTCTGTTGCTTTTTGTTTGAGTTCTTGCCAGTGTCTCTGCTTATATCATTCATTTTATATTAGCAGAAATCATTCTCCAGTGAGATGGGGGAAAATCAGTAGGGTGAGCACTAAAGTTGGCACATCATGTTTTATTGATGACTGTAATGCAGTGGAGTTCGTATTGCACATAGTCATGACTTAAATGATTACCTCTTCTATGAAAGCAAAATGTTAAGAACGGCCATGTTGACAGTGAGTATAAAATAAAGGAGAGCAGGTAGGATGAGTAAAATTTCACTGTTGTTGGCTTCTTGAGCTGTCTCAGCATTGATCCAAGACACTGTGGTGTTAGGAGCACACTGTAGAAACAATTGGACATCAAACACTAAAAATCATGGATGCTTAGTTCCCACCCCTTTCCTGAAGCACTTTGCTTTTGTGGGTGTATTTTGGGTTTCTGTAGCTGCCTGTAACCAAGGAGCTGTCCAGTTGAGACAAGATATATTTTCTTAAACCACACCCAACAAGCAGATTCTTCGTTTTTATGCTTTGGGTACTATTCGATCCGGTGCTGATTTGTGACCATCTTCTCTGGGGTGACTTATAAGTTGTAAAAAGAAATATACTATTATATACTATATCCACAAGCTCTAGCTTAAGATATTTCAAACATTTGAGTTGTTTTACCAGCACAGAAAATCAGTGTTGTAGTTGTGCAGCATTTTCTCTGGCTGAGAGAAAGAGTATTTGTGTGATTCCATGGTGAGTGTACTGCAAGGATTCTGGTCACGCAGGAAACAGGGCTGCTGGTATATTATTTTGGTTAGTATTGTAGATAAGACATTCCAAGTTCAGTTTTTCTTATTTGAGCAAATATTTGTTGAAATATTTTAAACAATTGATCTTTGTGTAGTATTAAAAAATTGCATTGCAGTCAGACTGATTTTTAAATTTATTTAGTTTTTTCCGTAGTAAAGACATTTTGTATGTGATTAGAATTAACAACTGTATGGCTGTCTGCCACTGTGTTAGATTACCTCACCCACTTTACTCTAGACAGAAATAATACGGAATCAGCATTAATCTTAGTAGTCTGCAGAGTGTGTTTAGTGTGTACTCTCAAGAACAGTTTTTTTAGACTGAGCAAATTAACTCTATCTCATAAGAAATTAAGAAAAACCATTGTATTGTAGTTCTGATCTGTTTTTATTGAACAACAAAAAGAAAAACATGGTATTCTTATATGCCAAATTTTAAACAGTAAATAGTTAACTATAGAGGGAAACATACTGTATTATTAGAATGTTTCATGTATCCAAATGTTATATAACCCTGATGGAATGTTGCAGATGAAACAAAGAAATCTGATTGGTTCCTCATAAGAAACAGTAGCCTGAAATTCTTTTTAACCAGAGTCTTCCACAGCAGGCTGTTTGCCGGCATCACAGTGAAAACAGAAATGCCTTGGAGATGTGGAGAGGGTTAGAACTAGAGACTGACATTGCTGAGGCTCCTACTTAATTCTTTTCCTTGAATATATATCACCTTGCAGACATTTGTCCTTACCAGCAAACAGCTCCCTCCCTTTGTTATTATTAAGAGAGTGTTATGTTTTATCAAACTGATGAACTTCTTAAATAACATTATTTATTGAAATAATCTCTCTAAAAAAATTTGAAGTGATAAAATGGGTTAATGAG
Source organism: Microtus pennsylvanicus (assembly GCF_037038515.1). Classification (NCBI taxonomy): domain Eukaryota; kingdom Metazoa; phylum Chordata; class Mammalia; order Rodentia; family Cricetidae; genus Microtus; species Microtus pennsylvanicus. The sequence continues at coordinate 16,229,322 of NC_134589.1, read as the reverse complement.
TAATGTAATTTTAGGACATTCATGAATATGAATGAATGGGCTTGCTGAGAGAAGAGTACATGGTGGGAAGTCTGAAGAACAGGACACTAATAGAAACTGTTCGGTCCCGCCGTTCTCCATTTTATTAAAATTACTTTAATAATTGTCATCTTAAGATATTGATGATACTAAGTTAAGGGCATACTATCTATAATGTTATTCAGAGAATAGGATGCTACAAGTAAAAAACAGTTGGAGAATTGTTCTCTCCTGGCTAGTATTGAAATGTCCTTGAGATGTGGGAGTAATGTGTTACCTTTTATGTATTTATTATGGCTAGATGGTCTGCTGGACTGCAGCTTAAATCACAGTAACAAATATATAAACCTTCTATGTTTTGAGCAGAAAATATTTAAAACAAACCTGTAGTTTATTAAAACTTAAAGGGTGTTTTGTCCCCCAAGCTTTCCCTGTGTAGCCTTGACTCTCCTGGAACTCATTTTGTCCACTAGTCTGGTCTCAAACTCAGAGATCTCTTGCCTCTGCCTCCCCAGTGCTTGGATTAAAGGCATGTGTGAAAATTTTTATATGTAAACAGTTATTGGCCAACTTTATAGAATCTAGGAGAGGAACAATTACTGTAGCCAGGATCAGTGTCTTAAATAAAGACATCAAATTATATTGAAAGAAAATAGCCAAACATCATAAAAGAAACCATATTTAAAAGGAACATCTGATTCAGGTATTTTCTGTGAGTACCAACTCTATTTAATAGGCTCCATTATGTGCTTATTTTCTACATTATCTGATATGCTAATAGAGTTGGGCTGAAGGCAGCTGACTGTGCCACAAGCTAAAAGCAAAATGGCTGGCAAGGATTAGTACTATAAATTTGCCAGAGCTGGATGTAGTTAGGATGCCATTTGTTGAAGAAGGGTGTTACAAAGTAAGATGATTGAGCTCAGATGTTTCTGACCATAAATGAATACTTTTATCAAAGGGAAATGTATAGATAGTTTTTAAGGCTTAAAAACTAAAAGCTTTATACTTATAAATAAAGTGATAAATATTTAGCTAAGAGCGAAATCTTGTCACTATCTATTTAGTTGTTATTGACATTGTGTAATTCTAAGGATCAAGTAGTTTTTGAGGGTATTGATTATAATTTTTCCAGAATGATATACAGCTAAAGTATAACAAAAGAGGAAGAACTCATTACATTCTTAGAGTGGAGGGAAATGGAGACAAGTTTCTGGGAGTTCTACGTATTTGTTAGTATTTTAGATTAGTATACATTAAAGGTAGAAGTAAAAATAATGGGAAAATTTAGAGATAAAACTACCTGTTTTTGGAATGACAATATCTATAGATTTGTATTTTAGGAAATATATATTTTCTCTGTGTAAACCCATAAACACTTTTCTTTGAATGTTAGCATTTAAAGATTAAATGACTTTAAAGTTAGTGATAAACTTTTGCATAGATTGGAAATACCTTCAGGAACTAATTAGTTAAGTTGAAGATTGTACATTAATTAGTTCACTTATCTCATAGTACATAGTAGAGTGGGTATTTACTCTAAGGGAGAGAATATAGATATTTGTCAACTCTGCTTCTCTCGTATGTAGGATAAGGTCCCAATACCCAGTGAGATCCCAGGGTTTTTTGTTTTGTTTTATTTTTTTTTCAAGACAAGTTTTTTTTTTTTATGTTGTTCTGGCTGTCCTGGAACTTCCTCTGTAGATCAGACTGGCCTCAAATTCAGAGATCCTAAGTTCCCAGTTTTTGATGAATAGTTAATAATGTAAGATATGTGTAAATAATAGCAAGCAGATACATATACAGGTATATCCAAATCAAATAAATTTTCACAACCTTATGTAATAAACTACATCATTTAACAATTTTGGCAGATAAGGAAACTGAGGCAGAGACTTTACCAACAATGCCAGACATTATGTGGTAAACTCAGTGTTTAGACTAGTGTGTTCCTGATTGCTGTTGTAATCTTTTTTCTAATTATTGAAGATAAAAATGTTAGCATTCAGCTCTATCCTTACCCACCAGAAGCCTACATATATCCTCATAGGAACTGCAGAGTAGAGAAAACCTTTCTACTACATCTTTCAAAATTTCTTAACTGGCTCTCTCTCTCTCTCTCTCTCTCTCTCTCTCTCTCTCTCTCTCTCTCTCTCTCTCTGTGTGTGTGTGTGTACGTGTGTGTACGTGTGTGTGTACTTGTGTGTGTACGTGCGCACACGTGCGTGCATGGTGTTTTGGTTTTTATTTCTTGTTTTTTTGTTTGTTTTTGTTTTTCAGGACAGGGTTTTTCTATGTAGCAATGGCTGCCATGGAACTTGCCTTGTAGACCAGGCTGGCCTCAAATTCACAGAGATCCACCTGCCTCTGCCTCTTGAGTGCTGGGATTAAAGGTATGTGCCACCATTGGTGTGGTATTTTGTTTTCTAAAATTCTTTTCAGTCATTGGTTATTATCATTATCAGTAAATGTAGATGTATAGTTCTAAACTATTTAAAGCCCATAGCAAATGTGTGTAGAAATCAGTTGGATAATGGGTACAGGCAAATCGCTCCGAGATCTAATGGCTTCTTAAACACAGCTGATTAAGACTTCTGAACGTTGTTCCCTCTTTTCCACTTTATTCTTCAGGGATTTTCCCCCTATTTTGTTTAAATTTATGTTTCCAGCTTCCAGTAATCAAATTTTCAGTAACAGTGAACTTTCTGGAACATGAATTTGAGTTTTCTAAAATGCTAATTTTGCTAGGTATGGTAGTAGTATCTGCCTATAATCCCAGAACTCCTGAGGTGGAGGCAGACGGATTAAGAGTTCAAGGCCAGTCTCAGCTACATAGCAGTGTGAGGCCCTCGTTGGCTGTACAAAACCATCTCTTAAAACAACAAAAAAAATATATAGATTCTAACATAGAAAGATGTAGTAAATGCACATTTAGAATTTGGTAATCAAACAACCACCCCCAGAACCCACCCAACCTAGTGATGTTTGAATCTTCTTCTGAGTTGAAAAGTACATTATAAATATACTGTTTTTAGTTTAATATATTTAAAAGTTTGCTGAGCAATAATAAAATTGTTTCTGTATTCTATAACCTGTTTTTTTCCTTCATTGGTATATGTTAACCTTCTTTTATACATAGTGTTCAATTTTTTATCAGTCTTTAATTTATTTCCCTCTTAATAAAAATTTGAGTTCATTTCTGTTTGGTAGTTGTGATAGTGTATGAGTGTGAGATTATAAGTAATGCTGCAGTGGGTACCCTTGTATGCATACTAGGATTTTATGTGGGGACAGTACTGTACCCAGAAATGGATTTGCCAGGATATGGATTCTTTGTTTTACCTTTGCTAGATTATTTCTCTCTTGTTACTGTGCACATTTATATTTTCCAGAGAGTTACTGTACTGCCAATGTTCATATAGTAGGAATTAGTTTTTTACCAATCTTAGGAGTGAAAAGTGACATCTCACTGATTTAATCGTTTTTCCTCATTTCTAGTGAGGTTTAATATTCTTTCATGTGTTTATTGACCTTTATAGTTTCTTTATCTATTAGTAACTTTATAACTTTCATGCATGTTTTTATTGGATTGTCTTTTTCTTACTCATTTACAGGAATTCTTTGTACACCTCAAAGATGGTCCAGAAAACTATAGCAAATGGCCCATATGGAGGCTAAAATGTCATTTTCATTATAATGTGAAAATTGTGTGAAATTCAAATTTTAGTATTTGTGGATAGTTTTGTTGGAATATTTGCACACTCATGTGTACATTGTTGATGCTTATTTTTTTTGTTACAATTGCAGAAGTAAAAAATAACCAAGATAGAGAGCATGCTGATATTGGCTGGTACAGAGGTTCAGTGTGCACCTTTGAAATGATTCTAGGTTCTTGTGTCCCAGAACAAGGAATTGGGCAGAAATACATGAACAGTTGCAAAGTAAGAGGCTTTATTAAGGAAGGATACTCCTTCAAGGGAGGGAACAAAATGGCCTGAGCAAAGAGCCTTTAGCAGATGAAACAGCCCTTTTAAACAGAGTTTGGGTTTCTGGGTATGTTCTGCTACATGCAATTCTGCATACAGCTTTATGCATCATATATCTTACTATCCTATTAAACCTCCACCCAGGGATTTGAGGTTTAATATTATAATGAGCCAGACAGTGGTGGTGGGAGTTGGAGAAGATTAAGTTTCCCACTTTGCCAACTGACTTTTTTGTATGTAATTTTGAAATGCTTTGCTTAAAGGTCTTTTGGACCTCCCCCCAGCACACACTGTTCTATTGCTTCAGTAAAATCTGCAACTCTAAAATGTTTGTTATCCTGTGTTTTTCAGGCCTTTGTTCTTGATTGATTCTTGATCTGTGACTTTTCTTCGAAGTATTTTTCCCTCAATTTATATACTCCATCTAAAAATTTTGCTTTTTTAATACTCAAACTTATGTTGAATGTTGAGTGAGTTAAAATTTTAAATTATTCAATTTTATTATTTTTAATCATTCATGTTATTTCAGGACTCTTGGAGATCATAAATATATTCTTCTATAGTTATTGGAGTTTTAATTTCTTATTTTAATACATGTAGATTTATTTTCTGTAAATTTTACAGCAAAGTGATTATTGTGTGAGAAGAGAATCTCTATTTTTCATCCATCCATTCACCCATCTATCCATCCATCTATATATGTCATCTGTCTGTCTGTCTATCCATCCATCTATTTTCTGTTCATCCGTCTGTCTTCCACCCATCCATCCATCCATCCGTCTTTCATTCATCCATCTTCCATTCCTATCTATCTATCTATCTATCTATCTATCTATCTATCTATCTATCTATCTATCTATCTATCTATCTATCTATCTACCTACCTACCTACCTACCTATCTATCTATCCATCCACATCTTCCATTCATCTATCTATCTTTCTATCTTCCATTCATCTGTCGGTCTGTCCGTCTACCAATTTCTATCATAGTGATAATCATTTTTCTTACCCTATTGGTTGAGCCTTTCCTTTCTCTAATGATTTGCAATGTCAGTTCCTCTACTAGGTGGTTTCTTTTATTTACACCTGTGTCTGTTTTTTGGGTTCTATATTCACTTCTTTTCTTACTTGATTAACTATTTCTATATCAATTGGATCCAAATGATCTTTTTTGAAATTTTTTTCTTTTCCCCTTTTTTTTCTGTATGATTCTTACTACCCAGCCATTTAACTATCGTATCTATTTTTTCTTGTTTCTTGGGAGAGTAATAAAAATGTAATAGTCTTAGTAAGAGCTTTATTAAGGACAAATCTAAGGGAAGAAATAGTGCTTTGAATTTTTTATATTGCATATATCATGTTGTCAGCTTTAAAACATTTTTTCCTTATAACATTTTGATCTCAGATCTTTTTTTCCCCAAAGACTTATTTATTTATTTGGTGTAGTGTGTTCTGCCTGCATGTATGCCTGCATGCCAGAAGAGGTCACCAGATCTCATTCCTGATGGTTGCTGGGACTTGAACTCAGGACCTCTGGAAGAAAAGCCAGTGCTCTTAACCTCTGAGCCATCTCTCCAGCCCTTGATACCAGATCTTTATTCTCTTTGCCATTATAACAATAATCAAACAATATAGTAAGACTCAGGCACCCACAAGTGCATCGTATTATCCTAAGTACTTTAAAAAGTGTATATATGAACTGGAGATGTAGCTTAGAATGCTTGTTGAGCTTGTACAAAGCACTGGATTTAGTCTCAATCACCACATAAACCTGATGAACTACCTACCACACACCTGAAATCCCAGTACTCAAGAGACAAAGGCAGAAATGCCTGAAGTTCAGGATCTTCCTTGACTCCATTATGTAAATCTATGTTAGAAGCCAGGCTAAGGTACATGAGAACCACCCCCGCCCGTCCCAGATGTGGGCACACGTAGAGTCAGTGAAAACCAAAACGTTATTTGGTTATAGTTTATTAGAAAGAACAACTTTGAATCATATTTATATAATTTATTATCTTTTAACTTTGTGTCTTTTCTTGTGGTTGGAGATGGGAGGGGAAGGTTATCAGCTGTCATTCTATGTTTGTAGAAAAAGGAATGTAAGGATTTTATTATGAACCAAGTGACATAATAAAATACTTCTTCTTGTCTTTGAGACTTTGACATTTTTATGAATTTGGGATGAAAATTATTTTATTTTGACTCCATAGGTAAGAGTTATTTCTTTGGTGTCTGTATAGACATTTGAAGGGAGAGAGAGGTCAGAAACTGAAAGAAAGCCAATGTTAGGAAAAACAAAGAGACATCTGATTATAAATGAAACTGAGCTGTGTTTCCAATTTAACCATTTCTGATGGGAGATCTGTCAGGTATTTTAAGTGTTAAATGATGAGAATGTTCAATCTGCATTCTAAATAATTATTCAGCTGAATCAATGTTTAGAAATAGTAAATAAGGAGTAAGGGATGGATGCAGGTTGGAGATGGGAACAGATGGATAGATGGTAAATAAAAATTTCAAAGCCAGGTGTTGAAAATCTCCCCTTAAGCTGTTGGTCAGAAACAAAACAGGCTATGTCTGCCCTTGGTTGCCCACCGGAACTTGATGATAAGAATCTATTGCTGAAGATATACTCTTTGGTCACAGGATGGAGAAATCAAGTTGGTGCTTATTAGGAAGCTTCTCCTCTTCTGGCTAGCTTGCATGTAGTGAGGAGCGGCGGGCTGCTTCCCGCCACCTGGCTAGCTTTACTCGAAATAATTACACAGAAACTGTTTTCTTTTAAATACTGCCTGGCCCATTAGTTCTAGCCTCTTATTTGCTAACTCTCACATCTTGATTAACCCATTTCTAATAATCTGTGTAGCAACACGAGGTGTGGCTTACCAGAAAAGATCTTAACCTGTGTCTGTCTCGGAGAGGAGAGTCATGGAGACTGCCTGACTCAGCTTCTTTCTCCCAGCATTTTGTTCTGTTTTCTCTGCCTACCTAAATTCTGCCCTATCAGGCCAAGCAGTTTTCTTTATTAATTAACCAATGAAAGCAACAGATAGAAAGAAGACACTCCCACATTACTTGCATAGTACCAGAAAGTGTAATAAAGTCAGCCGAGAGAAACATCATCCACAGTCTTAACCCAGCTGTGAAGTACAATAAGCAGTGGTGTGGCAAGTTATGCTCATGGTTCAGTAGTGGCACAAATGTCACTGGAGTTATGGAACTGCTTTCTGATTGTGTTTAAGACCATAGGAAGAAACACAGCCCCGTACTATAAATCTGACCAAGAACCCATGGTGAACACAGGCCCTGGGGTAAACATTACTTTTATTCTTCTAAATAGACACAATATCAAACTGCTTTCCATGTATCTGTAGACTCACAGACTAACAGAGCTTTCAGACCTCATCAGGGAAGTTTCTTTGTGCAGTGAATGGTAGTTAACACAGACACTCATAGTTGGAGAAATTGCAGGGAATTAAGTGTCAGTGGTGTGCTCATCCACAAATGGGACATCTGTATCAATCCCTGCCCCCACACACCAAAGCTTAGGGATCATTATGGAAGAAGAGACAAAAGGATTGTAAGAACCAGAGGTAGGGCAGGACGGGACCATTACACTTGGCAGCTTACAGCAGATGTGATTGCTTGCACAAAATCAAGCCTGTCAATTTTGTATTCATGGACCTACTGCCCCTACCTAAGGAGCTCTAAGCAGTTGATAACTTCTGGGAGAGGGAGAGTCAGTTTTCTTTAAGGGTGTGGTCCTTGGTAGGTTGACCATTTTCTAGTAGATGGCCTAACAACATGAGTACTTGGGCAGCACAAAATGGACTCAGTGAATTATTTAAAAAAAAAGACACAGTGTAGTATGACACTTTCAAATAATTAATAAAATATGTTTAAATTTAATAAAAACTAAGCAGATAAATAATGCAAGGCAGGTGACAGCAGTGGTGGGAGGTGGTGGGAATGGATGGAAGGACAGAATTTGGTGAGTGTACCAAGTTTTTGAACATTTTAGCAAAATATCTGAAAGAAAAAAACTTAAGGGTAAAAAGATTTATTTTGTTTACATGAGTGGTTCTCAACCTTCGTAATGTTGCAACCATTAATACAGTTCCTCATGTTGTGGCCTCCAACCATAAAATTATTTTCATTGCTACTTGTTAACTGTAATTTTGTGATGTATGAATCATAATATCTGATATTCAGATATATGATATGTGATTCATGTGAAAGGGTCGTCGACTCCCCCCACAGGGTCTCGACCCACAGGTTGAGAACTGCCAGTTTAGATGTGTCTAGTCTGGCACGGCAGAGCAGAGCAGCTCATGACAGGGTAGCCAGGAAGCCTGCATTATCGGGCTTTCTTTCTTCCTTCCTTCCTTTCCCTTTCCTTTCTCTTCCTTCCTCCCTCCCCCTTTCTTTTTTTCTCCTTCCTTCCTTCTTTTATTTTTCTTTCTCTTTCTTTCCCCCTTTTTATTCTATCTGGATCTCTAGCCTCTGGGATGGAGAAACCCATTTTTAAGGCAGCTCTCTCCCCCTTAAGCTAATCCTTTTTGGAAATATCTACACATTTGCATTCAGAGATATGTTTTACTAATCATAGATGCTTTTTAATTAAATCAAGTTGTTCATCAAGGTTTCAGTTTTGAACTCTTTGAAGTGGAGAACTCTGATAGAGTTAGGTTTGAAGGAGTGAATGAACAGAAGGATGTAGAAGGCGCTGTGGGCTGCGTTCCACCGGCTCCCAGCCACCTGGCTAGCTTATGCCCCGAAATAACAACACACAAATTGTATTCTTTTAAACACTGCTTGGCCCATTATATCTAGCTTCTTTTTGGCTAACTCTCACATCTTGACTAACCCATATCTAATAATCTGTGTAGCACAACGAGGTGGTGGCTTACCAGGAAGATTCTAGCATATGTCCATCTTGGGCTGGAGCTTCATCGTGTCTGACCTAGAGAGGAGAAGCATGGTGATTGCCTCACTTCCTCTTCCTCCCAGCATTCTGTTCTGTCTACTCCACCCACCTAAAGGCTGGCCTATCAAATGGGCCAAGGCAGTTTCTTTATTAACCAATGACCTTCCTCCATCAGAAGGAGAGAATTTAATGTTTGGATATTACGAATTTGAAGAATAATTGAGATATCCAAGTGGGGATTTGAAAATGTCTGGGTTTTATTTGTAATAAACATAAATATTAGTTTTTTCTGTCAAACATCATAAAGTGTTCACAACAAGGACCTCAAATCTTTATACACCACCCCACCTTGTAAAATCTTTATGCAAACATTTTAATTCCCTCTACCTGATAAAACTTTGTGTATGCAAAACCATGCCACATTCTCAGAATTTAAGTGGCTCAAGTGCTAAAACTTTCTTGATTTCTTTCATTTCATTTGTATCATTCTTTTAAAACTAACCAGTCACAAAAGACTTTGAAGTTGGACTCCAGTCACTGTGGAAAAGACATTTTATTCTACATTAGAATGAAAACCAAATGAACTTCCTGTCCCATGTGCTTGTTCTTCTGCTTTGGTAACAGCACACTCTTCTGATCAGAAGTGAAGTTTTGCCTTGTTGAGACACTTTAATTGGAGTGGTGGTCTTTTTTGCTGAGACCTTGAACTTATTTTTAACACATGGACAGGCCTTTCCATTTATAAACAGATAGGTTCCCCAGTAGAGTAATGGATTGGAATCCATGTAGGAGAGAAAGTATCAGGACTAGTTTTAGGTTTTGTACTTAGAAGTATTAGTATTTGTTCAAGGAAAATTTATTTATATTTCATAGGCTTTTGCTGAAAATCGCATGGTGTACATATGTAGAACACTTTGCGTGATCTGACACACAATAAAGGTCATATATAGGTAACAACTATTTTCATTAATGTTAGTACAGTCTAAAAAGGTGAAGCTTCACTTTTCTTTCACTTCTGTGGGGTATGTTTATGTATATTCTTTATTTAGTTCCATGTTCTTTGTAGCACACACTCATCAAACAATGTGATGAGAATGAGTGTTTCCCTCTGTAGTGAATGAAAATGAGGACATGACCGCTCCTGGGTGTGGTTGAGGAGAAGGTTTTTATTGTAGATATGAGGGAGAAAATAGCTAGAGACATCTGGAAGAGTGTAGAGCAGGGAGACAAAGTAGGAAATGAGACATGACCAGCAGACTGAACTGGGCCATGGCGGGGAGGCAGGAGGGAGAGCAAGAGAGGAAGAGAAGAGAGAGGGAGCTATGTGTAGTTAGTCTTTCTTGTCAAACTTTCTTTTGGGACTGCCAGCTCCTCAATAATGACACTGAGATTTATTATTAATTATGAAAGTTTGACCTTCAGCTTAGGTTTGTTTCTAGCTAGTTCTTTTAACTTAAATTAACCAGTTTCTATTAATTTATGTTCTAACACTTTTTTTTTAAACCCTCTTCCACTCTGTACGTCTGACTTCCTCCGTGTCTGACCTCCTCGGTGTCCAGCTTTCTCAGTGTCTGACTTCCTCCATGTCTTGCTGGCACCTCTCCTCTTTCTGTAGAGTTCTTTTCTTGGCCCGGAAGTCCTACCTATTCAATCCTGCCTAGCTATTGGCCATTTAGTTCTTTATTAAACCAGTCACGATGATATATCTTCACACAATGTACAAATATCCTACAAGATGCCAAGAGGACCAAGAGCAGAGCTAAGAATGGCTGGGTTATATAGGGAAAGAGAAACTAAAGGAAGGGAAGCAAAGCTCAGGGCCTGGAGAGGTTTAGGGTAGGAGCAGGTTGGGTGTGGGGTGAGAAGTGCTAACAGGGGCCAGGTTAACAGGTACTTGCTATGCTGCCAGCCTGGTAGTCAGTTTCCGGCCCTGATATGCTAATTGGCCAATTTGCATGGCAAAATTGGCCATTTGACCTGGGTTTCTTTGGGACATAACATGTGGCCCCTTCCAAAAACTTAACCTCATGGTAAGAATGAGGAAGACCTCGGAAAGCTCCAGCTGAGAGACATTCTTCTTATTAGTATTCCTCAATACTATAAAGATCACCATAAATAAGTTTAAGAAGCTGTCACAGTCTGAGGATCCTACAGGGACATAATGTCTAAATGTAAAGGGTATTCTAGAACATAAAAAGAGACATTAGATTAAAAACTAAGGGGATTTAAACAAAATATAGACCTTAGGTATAGTAATGTGTCCTGTTGATTCATTAGTTGTAACAAATGGTTATACAGGGAACTGGGTGTGGGATTTATGGGATCCCTTTGTGCTATCTTAGCAACTTTTCTATAGCACACACGTGCACACACACTCTAGACATAGCACTTTTCTCTTTTTACTTAGTTTTAGTGTTAGGCCTGGCATTTTACATATTCACTGTGTGCCTTGGAAACAATCATCTACTTGTAAAACACGGACATTATTACTATGGTTGCTTTACTTATGGTTATCAAGTCTGCTGTTTTTGCATTATTAGTCATCATCATTGATACTTATCTATAGCTTCAGAATCAAAATATTCTGAGTTAAATAGAACTTTTTTTGTGCTACAGATCAAATTGTTCTGGAATATGCTAGATGCTTCAGGAAATTATAGATTAACAACCAACTCATTACAAGCAATTTACTTAAAATCTATTTTTTAAAAAAGTTAAAGCTTTTAAACTGACTATATAAGAACCTTGACAGCCGAGTGGTGGTAGCACACACCTTTCCCAGCACACAGTAGGCAGAGGCAGGTGAATCTCTTTGAGTTCAAGGCCAGCCTGGTTTACAAGAGCTAGTTCTAGGACAGGCTCCAAAGCTACAGAGAAACCCACTCTCCAAAAACAAAACAAAACAAACAAGCAAAAAACCCAACCAAAAAAAAAAACAAACCCTTGACATCTTTATGTTCAGGCAAACTTTGAAAATATACATTTATAAAAAGAATTAACTATAACATAGGTAAATTATGTTAATTGGTTTATTTTATTTGGTATAGAATGTGTCTTTTTTCTTTAGAGGAAAGGTACTGTGGAAAAATGCATTTAAAAACTAACTCAGAGGCTCAGGGTGTAGTTTGGGGATAAGAGTACATGCGTAGGCCCTGAGTTCAAACTTTTAACAGCATAACAGCATGAATGAATGAATGAATGAATGACCTAGTTCTGGGTGGGTCTGGGATTCTATAGGAAAAACAGTTGATATTACTGTGTAAAAATATATTTTCTTTTTGTAAAAGTACTCTGGGCAGGAAAACACAGGATTCCTTAAACTGTGTTCCAAACCATATCAGTACCACTTACTGGTTTTTCTTGAGCTTGCCTTTTTATATAAATGTGTTAATTTGAGAGCTGGCCTTAAAAATAATTCAGCAATTTCAAAAGTACCAACTGCATGCCATATGAAAATACTGAGACAAAAGGGCTTTCAAAGGCACAATTTTAATATCTTACAGCCATTAATCACTAATATACTCTTTGACAGTGATGTCATACAGGTACATATGCTCTTACTTTATTCCAATAGTGCACTTTGCAGGTGTGTGCACTGTGCGGTTGTACTGAGGAAGGAGCACTAGTTCTTCTTGATAATTATCCTGAAAGTCAATAGAAGAGGAGGAATTTGCACTTTTGCCATCCTTCACTAAAACGATGGTTTTCCCCCCACAGGACTAGAGTTGTAGACGTAGTGAGTCGCTGAGTAGTTACTGGGAATTGAACTTGGTTCTCTGAAGTGCAGCCAGTGCTCTTAACTGCTAAACTATTGCGCCATCCAGTCATCATATTATAAGTCTTTCTCTAACTAGATTACCATTATAAGAAATCACTAAATACTGAATAGTCCTATTTTTCTAAGACTGTTTTAATGTTTACCTATCCTCAGTTACAAACTGTATCCTATGCAGTGATTTCTTATTAACACTTTATAAAATGATGGGAATAGAAAACCTTTAACCGTGCTTTTTAGTATTGAAGACATTGTTCCATATTATTTGTAGGTTATTACTGGATTTCACTTAGTATACTGATTAACAGATTCTCTGATTAAGATTTATGTACCTAAAAGAATGAATTCCATGTTTTTTTAACTCCAAATATCTTCATACTTTGTGTGTGTATAATGTTAAAAATATCATAACTTGTTCCCTAAGATTTCTTTGTCTCATTTCTCATCTTGTATTTAAAAAATTTAGTGCAGTTGTCTGTGGAGGTCAGTAGACATTAGATTTCTTGAAGCTGGAGTTAGTTTATTGTGAGCCACTTGGCATTGGTGCTAGAAACTAGTGTGTATGATTGCATCTGTGTGCACATGTGTTTCATGTTATAATCCACACCTTGTTCACCAGTGTTATAATTCTTGTCCATAAGTAGTTTTATTATCTAATTTCATTGATGCTACTTATTAGAGATTTTGTAAAAATTCAAAATTATTATTCCACTGCCCTTAACCTTTTCACAATAATCTGTGTGATTTTTTTGATAGAACAAAGGCTAAATCTCGCACCATATTATCTTAATGATTTGTCAGGAATTTTCAGGCTCATATTATTTACATTTTATGTTTTTAAAAGATGCTGTACTTTGATCAGCCATATAATAACCTTCTGTATGTATGGACAGGTCCTTATGATTGTTGTACAGTAGAACTACATCAATCAATCATATCATTTAATTTTAAAAAAAATATAATAGAATGAAATTTAAGTTTGGTTCTAATTTGGGAAGAATAAGAATTATAGTCTTTATAATTAACTAGTGTGTAACAGTTATATATTCATTCCTTTATGTTGGAGACATTCAAATTTACTTTAAAAGTATTTTTTAGTTTATTAACGTAGCCTAATACACCAGTATCTCCTTATGCATGGCTTACTTTCCACCGTTTTAGTTGCCCATGGTCATATGTGGTCTGTACTTGGAAAACTCTAGAAAAAAGGTGATTTTTTTAGTTAAAAAAATTGCAAACCTGTCTGAAGAGTGTGGTGAATCTCACATTGTTCTATGTTGTTGGCTTAGGGTATGAAATGGCCGTTTGTCTCTTAGGATGTTTTGAGTATGAGGTAGAATTCCTACAGACCCACTGGTCCTATTCTCAACCTTCCTAATGCTGCGACTCTTTAATACAGTTCCTTGTAGTAATAGGAGCGGCGGGGCTGCGTCCTCAGCACCCTGGCTGCCTGGCTAGCTTATGTCCTGAAATAACAACACACAAATTGTATTCTTTTAAACACTGCTTGGCCCATTAGCTCTAGCCCTTACTGGCTAATTCTGATATCCCGATCAACCCATCTCTAATAATCTGTGAGCACTGGTCTTACCAGGAAAGATTCAGCATGTCTAACCTGGCGGCTTGCTTCATCGCGTGCCTCTGCCCGGGAGAGGGGAGCATGGCGTCTCTGTGCTCACTTCCTCTTCCTCCCAGCATTTTGTTCTGTTTACTCCACCCACCTATGTTTTAACCTATGAGGGCCAAGCAGTTTATATATTACTTAACCAATGACCTTCCTCCATCAGTTCCTCATGTTTAGCCATAAAATTATTTTTGTTGCTACTTCATATCTGTAATTTTGCTAGTTATTAATCTGATGTGCAGTCACTATGAAAGGGTCATTTGTCACCCAACGGGATCATGACCTGTAGGTTCAGAACCACTGTTATAGACTGAGGAGGGTCTTGTGATTTACTATAAGACAAAAGTAGGTCAGAGATGTGGTGGGGGCAGTTTCTTTACCATATTTTGAGAAAGAGAAAGTTTGTTTCTGTGGTCTATCTTGGAGAGGGGGTTAAATACCAGGAACTACAGATGAAAACCAAAATATATATACCATAGTATTATATTCCCCTGTCTCACCCTGAAACGTTAAACCCTTTGAGCAATATGTTCTTGATGACCACAATTATGTTCTTTCAGTTAGTTCAGCATTTTTAGCTTCCATATATAAGTGAGTTATGTAGTATTTTTCATTCTGTATCTGATTTACTTTAGTTAGCATAATATGTCCATGCTTGTGGCAGATAATAAGATTTGTTGCTTTTAAAAGTCTGAGTAATGTGCTTTGTAAGTTTTTTTTTAATCAATCTATGGACACGTTAGTTGGTTCTGTACCTTATTTAAATAGATTATGCATCAGTGAACATTTAACTACACACACACACACACAGAGAGAGAGAGAGGGGGGCAGGTTATATTGATTTAATTTCTTTTGATATACCATTGCTAGAGCATATGGGAATACAGTTTTTAAGTTTTAAGAAACTTTCCTATTGTTTTCCAGAGTGTCTAAAGTATATTGTGTCTCATACAACTAGCTGTTGTTAGTTGTATCAGACTAACATCCAGCCAATTTATTTTTGTGAGCTATTATTTATTGGTGATTTACATTGGTATAGATTCTTGTATATTGATACAAACTTAAATTATATTGAATATTTTCCTATTTTCTTATTTATTTATTTTTATTATTAAAAATTTCTGCCTCCTCCCCACCTCCCATTTCCCTCCCCTTCCTCCACTCCCCTCCCCCTCCCTCTCCAGTCCAAAGAGCAGTCAGGGTTCCCTGCCCTGTGGGAAGTCCAAGGTCCTCCCTGCTCCATCCAGGTCCAGGAAGGTGTGCATCTAAACAGATTAGGCTCCCTCAAAGCCAGTACATGCAGTAGGATAAAAACCCAGTGCCATTGTCCTTGGCTTCTCAGTCAGCCCTCATTGTCCAAAAAGTCTATCATGCTATAAAATGTCCAGTGTGACTGCTTCTGAGTTACCAACACCCCCACCAAATAACCCAAACCGGTTCTCTGAAAGTGCACTCAATAAACCCTGTATTCTAGAATAGTCACCCCTACTCTTCTTTGATTACTATTTACACAGTTTTCCGTACCTTCACTTTCAGCTTGTATGTGTTCTTACAGTTTAAGTGAGTCTCTCTTCAGGCAGCATACAGTTAGATTTCCCCCCAGTCAACTACTTTTTGTCTATTGATTGAAGAGTTAATATTTACATGGCTGTTGATAGATAATGAATTGATTACTATTGCCATTTTGTTAACTTACTTTTCTAGTGCCTTTGTTCCTTTTTCTTCTTGCTACCTTCTTTTATATTTTATTGGCATCATTATTTTCTCATGATAGTCTTTGATTTCTTTCTGTTCTATTTTTTACTTACTATTTGTTTTTTTAATTACCATGAAATAATTTTAGTCTATTTTAAGATGATAACTTAAAAACATAAAGACTAGCCGGGCGGTGGTGGCACACGCCTTTAATCCCAGCACCTTCTTTATGGTTATCATTTCAAAAGCATTGATCAAGTAGTTCATACATTTCTTTTTATTTAGAATATTTTTAAATTCTGTTTTTTGGTGGTGTCTTGCACCCGTTCATGTCCCTTACAACCTTGTATTGGTGTCTGTAGTTTGAAGATGTTTGTACCTATTTTGCTCTCTATAGATTGGCTTTTGTTGGAAAATTCTTTATTGTTTAGTTCATGCAGAGATTTTGGGTAGGCTGTCTGTTGTATCTATGGATAGGTAGGCTTAGATTCTCTAGCAGATTAGTGAATACTTGAATCAGCAGGTGAGTGGGTCAGGTTTCTGGGTCTACAAGAGCTTACTTGGAGCTTGGGTCTGCTAAGGTGCCTGGAGCCTGAGTCTATAGTGAATTGGTCTGTTAGTATGGTCTGGAAATTTGATAATTAGGGACAGATGATAGAGACATGTAGATAAATTCTTGCCCTGTCATAAACAAGGGGTTTGTGTTTAGAACACATAATAAAAAGATTGACAACATCATAATGAGAAGTAGAGGCAAGCTCCAGGTCCACATGAAATAGGGGTCACCACAATTTAACTTTTTTTTTTTTTTTTGAGTGCAGCTATCCTGGATGCAGTGCATGGAACAACTCTTCCGGGACTGAAAGGGAAGGAACAATGGGAAGATTTGGGGGGGGGGGGGATCTGAACCATTCATGAGTTTAGGATTTTCCCCCTTCTGGTATCTATTACTTAGAGCTTATTGCAGCTAAATGGCCACAGGGTACAGACAGAGACATCTTCAGTAAGAGCTTTCTGGTTCTGATTTAGGAGGGGAAAAGAGTCCTCTTCATGCTGAGACAGATCATGTAGAAGACCTCCCTAACCTTGTAACCTCCTGTGTTTTCTCTTCTTGTTAATGACAGTGGGAACCCACATAAGACAAAATCCTAAGAGGAGAACCTTCTCTGTTAGTGGAACTGTTACTACAGCCATTTTCCAGGAGTACCAGGAACTGGAAAACACTGAAAAGATTGTAGAGAAAGCTGCCTCAGGAAGTTATGATTATAGTATGGATGTGACCATAATTATCCCAATTATCATACCAAAAACATGTCAGGATTGATCTAAGAGATCACTGACCAGAGCATAGTCATGTCTTGCATGTAGGCAAGACAGATGAAACTGGAACTGTGAATAAAAGCTTTCAGAAATGGAACTGACATTTCCCAGGAGTTGAAATAAGGCTTGAAAAATCATATTTAAAATTTTGAGAAAGTTCAGGCATAATCTAAAATTACACACAAAGATTAACAAATTAGACATAAAGGTGATGTACAGAGAACTAGGACGTGCGTTGATAAGGGAAAAGATGGAGATGTTAATACCAGGCTGAGTCAGTGAAATTACTGGACAAAAATGTCTTATAAAAAATGTTTCAACAGCGAGTATATGAATCTTCTCAAAATGAATAGAAAGACAAAAATTTTAGTGAGAAAATAAGAGACACAAAAAGGAATCTAATAAGAATTTTAGAACTAAAATTTAATAACCAAAGAAAAAGTATACTTGGTAGGCTCATTAGCAGGATAGAGACAGAACAGCAATCTATGGCCTGAAACTGTGTAAATACAAAGTATCAAAATCTAAACAAACCCCTAAACTATCAAAATCTAAATAGAAACAAACATACAAATGGGAACCTAAGCGATGTGTAGGACAGAAGCAAAAGGTTAACATTTGTGCCATTGGAGTTCAAGAAGAAGAAAAATCTAAGTATGATAATAAAGTAGTATTTAATCAATGACTATCTACTTATCAAAACAAACTCATTGAACCTTAAACAGGAAAATGTAGAGACATTTATACCCAGTAACTATTGATTAATCAGTCTGCTAAAAACTAAAAACAAAGGTCTAGAAATCAATCTGAGAAAATGAAACAACAGTTACAATGATTACGAAGATTAGAGACTATGCCAATGGGCCGGGATGTCACTCAATGATAGTGTTTCACTGAGCATGCAAAAGGCCCTGCCTACCTGAGCGTAATAATCCCAGCATCCTACCTCCCATGCACAAAATAACAAAAGTGGGATATAAACAAGATTACACAACCACCAGATAGCCAGTGAAATACATTCAACTTCACTAGTTTTTTAGTGAATTAATGTCTTGTTTATGTGGTTGCTTTCAGAAGAGTATACACAGATGCCTGCACATTCACACACACATACTCATGAGCACTCATCTATGTATGTGAAGAGGCCAAACATTAAGATATCTTCCTTAATTGTTTTTCTACCTTTTTTTGCAACAAGGTGTCCAGTTTAACTGGAACCTCACTGTTTTAGCTAGGCTGGCTGGTGACTGAGCCCTCAGGGTTGGCATGCCTCTGCCCATTCAATGCTACAG